>NC_054535.1:45534663-45872837 GCF_017654505.1 Polyodon spathula | reverse complement strand
GAAAGCCAGTCGTTTCTAGGAATGGTTATTATTGTTTATGTTTGTTTTGTTTCGGCCAATGTGCCCTTTCTCTTGTGTTTTGTATAAGTGTTTTTGTTTTATTCTTTAATAAATATACGGCTGTGGCCGTTTTAGCCCAGTACCACCATCTGTCTATATACTGCTTCCCTGGTCTGACGTCACCACCAACGCCACACAAAGCCATCTTTATGACATCTGTATACAGCACTTTTGACTGTTTGTGGTATATGTGCTCAGCAATAGTTTTTCCACCTCGAACAGACATTTGTGGCATCCACCAATCAGGAAGCTTTATTAGCAGGCAATAGCCCACAGCAGATGGGCTCTAAAACATTAAAACAGCATGCGCTGCCTAAACGATATAACAATTGAATGTGTGCGTGTTGTTTTAGTAACATTTGCTCTGACTGCTGAAGACCTTCCCTCTGGAGCTTTCTCCACTGAAGCAACAGATTTATCACCAAAAAAACACACACCGCATTTGTTCAGTTGACAGTTATTTTTTCAAAGTCTTGCTTTATTAAAGGAGTCTGCTAGATAATGAAATCTCACCTGTGCTTCAGTTACAGCTTGAGAAAGAGTGGAGGAAAGCCAAGCTCAAATTGCTCTGTTGGTAAGTGTGAACTCCCTGGACAGTCAAAGAATTTACATGGACCCGTGGTTGTGGCAGTCTGTTGAGGATGCAGTGTGGGATCTTGTTTGCTCTGCTGCAGCGCTACAATAATCAATCACACAGCAGACCAGAGTCTTTACGACTAAGAGGCTTGTTGCTCTGCAGTCACAGGTTTTGCACCATTGCGTCTGTATTAATCAACCCAACAGCACTCCTCCATACCCTCCTGTGGCAGGATAACAGAGGGCTGACGCTCAGAGACAATGTAAAGTCAAAAATAAAGTTATTTATTAAATAATCAAATAAACAGGCACAAGGGCCAACAAAAAGAGGTTCAAAAATAAATAATCAAAGTGAACTTACAAAATAAATGGTCAGAATCCAAGTCTTTTAAAACAAGGCACGCCTTTCTTCTAAACAAAAATAGAAAAACTCTCCAACATAAAGCAAACTCCCAAACAGAAAAAAACCCTCTCAGCCAGGGCCTCTCCCCTGGCTTTTATCCCCTGTGGCTGGAGCCCAATTAATCAATAATTACTAATCATTCAATTAGAGCTCCAGCCACATTCTCACATGTTTTCCTGGCAGGGAGGAATTTAATCCCCTCCCTGCCAGTTCCAAACACATTCATATAGACGGGGCAGTTCCCTGTCACATCCCCTTACCCCCCTACTCTGGTGTCAAACCGTTTGTGCATGTGTTACATGTAGGTGAACTGAAACGGGACTGTTATTATTTCAGGGACAACCCGCGGATTACAAATCAGCAATACAGGCCGCTGTATTGCTTCATTACCATTGTTATTATTTACTGTTGTTTTGCCATCAGGCCATTGGATTTTAAAACCATTAAACAACCTGGATTATAATTGTCTGTCTGTTTATTAATCACTGCTGCATTACCTTCACCTGCACACAGTTAACCACTTTGCCACACCTGCATATCGATTTGAACCCTAACTAGTCATACTTTCACTCCAACTACATAACCTCTACGCTACACAGATTCACATCTTAACCCTTTCAACAGACCAGGCTACTATTTACATTAATCCTACCCAAACGGCAATACATTGTCTCAATATAGGTTGAACAATTTTGCTATTCCTGTAATGTGTGTGTGTGTGTGCTACTATCCATTAAGTGAAAACAGAAGTGATATCTGAAGCAAAATCACATTGGAAATGTGAAAAAGTGTCAAGTTATCAAAAGTGCCCAGCCATTCAAAATGGAGATATCAAAAACACAAGCTAAGTTAAAAGAAATAATTGGGGCAGCCTTGCCCAGCACAAAGCAGATAGGCACAACTATAAAAGCTGTGGTATGTTGATAGTTGCAGGAGATGTAGTTGAATAAAGAAGGCTTATTAGAAATTGGGGGATTTGTAAAAAAAATTACAATCAACACACGTCAAAGCCATGTGAATGCCGTTCATTCACAATTGAGGCATTTGTGAATACTCTTAAAATAAAGGCAAGCATTCCCAGTACTCTCCAAGGTATCTGCATGGCGACGGCGGCCCGGCTCCCTCTGGTGGCGGAGGCGGACGACGGCGGGCCGGCTCCCTCTGGTGGCGGAGGCGGAAGCAACCAAAAAAAAACCAACCTGCTTCCCCAGCTCCCTCCCTCCAAATGGCCCGGCTGGGCGCTGAATGATCGTTAATCCCTAATCAACTCTGGCGGCGGCGGGAGCCACCACCGGCGGCTGTTATGGGGGTGGGGTTGAGCTCCGGTCTGGTGTCGGAGCCCCCTGCAGCCGGGCGAGGAGGCCCCGAAGCCAGCCTCCGCCGGGCGGCACGGCTACTCTGGGCGGCGGCGAGGGAGAAGGCGCGGCGGCGGCGGCGGCGGCCCGGCTCCCTCTGGCGGCGGAGGCGGCGGCGGCGGCCCGGCTCCCTCTGGCGGCGGAGGCGGCGGCGGCGGCCCGGCTCCCTCTGGCGGCGGAGGCGGCGGCGGCCCGGCTCCCTCTGGCGGCTGAGGCGGCGGCGGCGGCCCGGCTCCCTCTGGCGGCGGAGGCGGCCCCTCCTCCCTCTCGGGCTCTGAGAGCGGCGGCGGCTCCTCCTCCCTCTCTGGCTCTGGGAGTGACGGAGGCTCCTCCTCCCTCTCTGGCTCTGGGAGCGACGGCAGATCCTCCTCCCTCTCTGGCTCTGGGAGCGACGGCAGATCCTCCTCCCTCTCTGGCTCTGGGAGCGACGGCAGATCCTCCTCCCTCTCTGGCTCTGGGAGCGACGGCAGCTCCTCCTCCCTCTCTGGCTCTGGGAGCGACGGCAGCTCCTCCTCCCTCTCTGGCTCTGGGAGCGACGGCAGCTCCTCCTCCCCTCTCTGGCTCTGGGAGCGACGGCAGCTCCTCACCCCTCTCTGGCTCTGGGAGCGACGGCAGCTCCTCACCCCTCTCTGGCTCTGGGCGCGACGGCAGCTCCTCACCCCCTCTCTGGCTCTGGGGAGCGACGGCAGCTCCTCACCCCTCTCTGGCTCTGGGAGCGACGGCAGCTCCTCACCCCTCTCTGGCTCTGGGAGCGACGGCAGATCCTCCTCCCTCTCTGGCTCTGGGGACGACGGCAGCTCCTCACCCCTCTCTGGCTCTGGGGACGACGGCAGCTCCTCACCCCTCTCTGGCTCTGGGGACGACGGCGGCAGCTCCTTCACCCCTTGGAGTGGAGGGTTATCTCCCATGTCTACCGCCAGGTAATTAACCACCATGAGGGCAACCTCTGGGAAGGAGGCCGGGTGGTGTTGTTCCTCCCACTGTTCCCACCTCTCCCCATCTCGACGCCACAGCGTGTTGATAACTATGGGGAGATCGTGGACGAGGTCTGCCTCAGGGTGCATCAACCAGTCCCAGATCTCCTGGGACGGTGGTGAAGGTGGTGGTGCTGGAGGTAGTGGGGTGGCCCCTGATGCCCGGGGTGAACACGACACCTCTTCCTGGGCCTGGTTGTAGGGGCATCCTGCCCAGTTGTGGCCGTCCTCCTCACACCGGCCACACCAGTTTGCCGGTGGCACGTCTGGGCAGGACCGCCAACGATGGTCCTCCTTCCCACACCAGGAACACCAGGGGAAGAGGCTGGCCGGGTCCTCCAGCGGTGGCTGCAGCAGCTTACATTTCTTCAGCTGCTGCTGCTTTTCCTGCCTTTGCCGCTGTCTGCTCTTCTTTCCCATTTTTTTTTTTTTTTTCAAAAAAAAAAAAAAAATTATCCCAAAAATTCCACAAAACAAAAAAAAAAAAAATACTGCTCTGAGCCTCTAGGTGGCGCTATCCCACTTCTGACACCAAATGTGGCAGGCTGGCGAGTGGATAGAGGCCCAGAGACAGACTGCAGTTCAAAAAAAATAACTATTTTATTATAAATAAACAAAAATGAAAGGGCACAAGGGCAAAAACAAAGCAATTTAAACACAAAGAAAGACAAAAAGCAAAACTTTACAAAAATAACAATTTCCAGGCTGGGCAATGCCTTCACTGGATTCAAGTTTTCCAAAACAACCAAAAAAAAAAAACAACCTGCTTCCTCAGCTCCCTCTCTCCAAATGAGAAGCAGAGGCCTCCTTTTATATCAGGTGGCTGGGCGCTGATTGATCGTTAATCAACCTAATCAACTAATCAACCCCAGCCACCTGAACATAATAAACCCAGGCAGGTAGGGGAAGTTAACCCCATCCCTGCCAATTTAAAGGGCAGAGCTTTGCTCTGCCACAGAAACTTTAACAATTTATGCCATTATTTGCATGTGTGTATTGACTAGCATGGTTTGATCATTCAGACTTGTAAAACACATTGTTATGGTACACTGTTTTGTATTATATATTTTCTCCATGTCTTTTTAAAAATAGTGTTTAGTTGCCATTATAAACTTAAAATAACTTTAAACTAAAACTGACAGTTAAAACTTAGAAATCTAAATATAAGACAGTCAAATTAATATAAAAATGATTTACCTTTTTTCCTGAACAACGTAGAACGTAATAAAAATATTCTCTTATTACTTGTGGTCTGTGACTGCTTAATTTTTTTTGCAATTTATAGTGAACTTGGAAAAATCAAGAACCAATCAGATCACAGTTATTGTATAGTCTTATGATTCACATATTGTGAATGATAATTATTCAGTGGGATGCAACAGGTTCATTACAATCATAACAAACCTTGTAAAATCTGAAAATGTGTTGCTTAAACATTACATAGCAATTAGTTTAAATCCACTGATCTATGATATTAGTCAATATCATCTATATATTTCTCAATTACCTACAGGTACATTCATTGATGACAATAACACATTTAGTGAAAGCCTACTTTGAAGATTTCAATTTAGTTTTTCAGCTTCAGAATTCAGCAGTGTCTAGAAGTTGGAATAATGGCAGGATGTACCGTTTCTCCACTGGCTTTTACCATGACAATGGAAGTAATTATTAGGGCATCAAAATGGGTAGTGGGAGGAGAGCGCTTGGCTTCTGGAATGCGACTACCACCAATTCGAGCATACATGGATGACATGACAACAATGACTACAACAGTAGCCTGCACTAATCAGTTATTGGGCAAATTAACCAATAACATTGAATGGGCACGAATGCAGTTCAAGCCCACCAAATCAATAATTAAAGGTAAAGTAGTAGATAAAAGGTTCTACATTAATGGTGAGGCAATACCAACAGTGTCCAAGAAGCCAGTGAAAAGTCTTGGGAGATGGTACGACAGGGATCTAAAGGACACAGTTTGTGTGAGACAAGTTAGACAACAAGCAGTGGAAGGGTTGAAGAGCATAGACAGCAGCGCTTTACCAGGCAAACTGAAACTCTGGTGCTTTCAGTTTGGTCTACTGCCAACACTGATGTGGCCACTGACTGTGTACGAGGTTTCCTTGACAACAGTTGAGAAGCTGGAAGCTTTAATCAGTTCATACATCAGGAAATGATTGGGAGTTCCATGCTGCCTCAGCAGAGTGGGACTTTATGGTAAAGGAATACTGCAGCTACCAGTCTCTGCTCTAATTGAGGAGTTTAAGTGCTCCAGGGTCTGACTGGAAATGAAATTAGTAGATTCACGTGACAGATGTGTAAGGGAGGCAACACCTGTGTTGAAAACTGGAAGGAAGTGGGTGGCAAAGAAAGCTGTGGAAGATGCTAAGTCTGTCTAAGTCTAAGTCTAAGTAAGTCTTAGCTAAGATGCTAAGTCTGAATCGGTGATAGTATGGGGCAAGTTCAGCATGGAAGAGAGTGTCTTGGTCTCAGTTTAGCTCCTCCTACATGGCACAAGGCAACCCCAGCTCAACAGAGGAAGGTGGTAGTCAATGAGGTGCAAAAGCAGGAGGAGAAGATGAGGTGTGTAAAGGCCATTTCCCAGGCCAAGCAGGGAGAATGGATGAGATGGGAAAATGTGGAACAATGCAAGATCGGCCGACAAGACCTATGGACAATGGAACAGAGCAGGATCAGTTTCCTCATCAGATCAACATATGATCTTCTCCCATCACCACAGAACCTAAACCTCTGGGTGGGTGAGGATCCCTCATGCCCTTTGTGTTCATTACCTGAAACATTAAGGCACATTTTGACAGGATGTAAGGTGGGTCTTGGCCAAGGGTGGTTTACGTGGTGCCATGACCAGGTGCTGTGATGTTTGGCCTTAACACTGGAAGATAACCTTAATCGGACCAATAAGTTGCCATCATTTCCATCAAAACATTACACACAAAAGACAATATTCCTCTGTCAAGGAGAGCAACTGCCAAGAAAAGGTGTTAAAACCAAGCCTCACCCAGGACAACTGGAAGCTGCTAGAGACTGGAAAATGCTGGCAAATATTGGTGAACGGCTTATTTTTCCACCTGAGATTGCCACCACTAACCTTCGATCAGACATTGTCTTGTGGTCTGGATCAGCACGCCTTGTTCATATGGTAGAGCTAACAGTGTCATGGGAGGAGGCTGTGGATGAGGCGTATGAGATGAAGAAACTTCGGTATGCTCAACTAGCTGCTTAAGCAGAACAGCGAGGATGGAGAGTCTGGGTTTACCCAGTGGAGGTGAGTTGTCGAGGATTTGTGGCACACTCTACAATCCGGTTTCTCAGAGATGGCCAAGTGTTGCATCACACAGTGAAGAACTTATCTGAAGCAGCAGAAAGGAGCAGCAACTGGCTGTGGTTGAGATGAAATGATTCTGTCTGGGGATCTCAAGCACAATAGGAAGAAAGCTATGCTGATGTACAGGTAAGTAAGCTGGGCTGAGTTGAGTGGGGGATGGAGGGGGGTCATGCAGGGATGCCAGAATCACTGTTAGGCCCTCTTGAGGTGTCATGGGCTAGTCAACGAAACACAGAGGATGGAAGGTGCCCACATGAAGACCCCAGAGATGTACCCTACTTAACTCAATCCAAACGGTTGTCATACTGATGCGGTGGGAAGATCTCACTGGGTTGATTCCCAGAGCCCACATTGTGGCCGTTGTGTGTGCTGATGCGATGGGAAATAAACTGATCCCTGGAGCCAGCATTAAACTTCAGCAATCAAAACCAGACAGATGGAAAGCAACGCAAATGGATGGAGATGCAGATGGATCACATTAATTTACTGTAAAGCTACAGGCTGTATATAAGCCATATAGGCCGTAAGCATGCTCATCGTGTTTGACAGGCGAGTTGCCAAGTCACCCTACATTGAGGGTTCGTTTATGCCAGGTCTCTAGCCAACCCACCCACCGACAGGACCTTAACCAGACCTGTGATGGCGGAGTTTACTGGGGGGAACCCTGCTAGGCCCAGCTTTTCCGCGCCTTCTAGAGAGGCAAGTGGTGTGGCCTGTTTTAGCATGCTAGGGCCTGAGGCCGGACGATACCAGGAGGCATAAACCTCCCCCATGAAGTCCAGGAAGGCCAAGAACTTTTGAGGGCGAGGAGCCATCGCCTGCGTCTGGAAAAAGGACCAGCGTGGTTCTGCCGCTGGCATCCAGAGGACCTGCAAGAAGGCTGCAGTGCGTCCCATCAGTGCCAAAACTGAGCTAGATAACGGGGGAGCACTGGATTCCGAGGCTAACTTGAAGCCAGATTCTTCCTCAGCAGGGGGTTTGAGCTCCCCTCCTACCTGCATGTCAGAGGAGAAGGAGGCCCCATCCCCAGAGGCCGCTATAGAAAGCATGTCCTCTTGCAGCTGGTACTGCAGCTGGGGCTGCAGGTGCCTGTTTCGCCAAGCGCGCCAGGACGTGGTCCATCTGGGCTTTCAGGTCCATAATGTCCCTCGCCTGCCTTGGATGCTTCACCCTTCTTGCCTGCAGAGATGGGGAGTGACTACAGGGGGAGCATCAGGGATGTCTAGCAGGGGGTCCTGGGACGGCTCATGGAGGAATGGCTATGGGGCTCCAAGAGCCACCGTCGGTCCTTCACCCGGGGCTGAAAAGCCGCACAGATGCTGCAGGCCACCTCCCTCTCGAGGGCCAAGGTGGCATGTTGGACGCCCAACCACTGAGTACTGTGGGCACCATGTGCACCGCGTACCATGCAGCACAGTATGGCCATGCAGCACCGTATGCCTTGCATTAGTGTAGAGGTCAGCACTGTGCATCGTGTGCACCATGCGTACCGGGTACCGTAAGCACTGTGTGCACTGGGTACCATGCAGCACCATGCGCTCATGCACTGGCGCTGTCGCAATCAGCTGATCATTGTGTGCAACATGTGCACTGTGCGAACCAAGCACCGTGCACACCGAGTACCGAAGCACTATGTACATTGAGTACCGTGCAGCACGGTGGACTCTTGCAATAGCTCTGTAGCAGCGGGCACCAAGCACAGTGTGCACTGTGACTACCGTGCACCGATTGCCGTGCAGCACTGTGCGTTCCTGCACTAGCACAGTAGCAGTGGGCACCAAGGACCATGTGCACCGTGTACCGTGCGGCGCTGTGTCTGTGCACTGACGTTGTAGTGCTGGGCACCATGTATCGTGTGCAATTGTGTTATGCAATTGTGCCTACCTTCACCGCATGGTCAGCGCATAGTATGCACCAGGGGGACCCAAGGGCCAAAGCTGGGGTGGACGAGTCGGAGCGGACAGAGAAAACTGCGGTGGAATGGATAGGGGTGAGCACACTGTTTACAAGCCTATGCGGCCGGTGTATATACTTAACTTTAAGATTAAACTGGTAATTAGTTAATATCTACTGTTAATCTGCCTTTTGTACACTCACTGTAAAATCCTCGAGAAATTATTGCCACTGTGCCCTAAGATATTCATAATGGATAAGACTGTTTAGCAAAAATTAGCTGGCCTCATTTTTTCACATCTTGCAAGATTGGCGCAAGATTGCACCATGACAAGCCTGCCCTGTAATTAAAAATTGTTACCTAAGCAAATGCTCACAAATGGACTAATACTGAATCAATTATGTTCTGGCCAAAGATTTCCCATTAACTTCTGAAAACCATGTAAACTTTCAGGTTAAACACCCAAAATATATATTGCAAATTGTAAAGTTAAACTAGCTATCAAAAGGGCTTTCGAGTTGATAAAATCCATGTTTTTTTTTTTTATAACAGGTTTTCTGGTTTAGCCTTTGTTTTGTTTGTTTATCTAAACTGTATTTTTTTTTTTTTTGCAACATTTGGAATCCCAGTGAAAACAAATGCCATAGAGATTCCAAAACACTAAAATCGAATGTGACAGACCTGCAACACCCCCCCAAACAGGAGCATACAGAAATGGGTTAAAAGATTGAAGACACAAAGGAATTATTTTTAGTATGTAACCAGACTAAGATCAGTTCAGCGCGATAATGGACAGAACAAAATATTAATTTAATAACATATCAGGTTCTTTATATTTTGAGGGTTCAGCAAGACAGAATGAAAAAATAACTCAACAATGAACTAACTGAAAGTTTACAGCAGTTTATTAAAAAAAAATGGGGGGGGGGGAGTAAAATTTCAAAATATTCATACACTAAGATTAAAACCTTTCAACTAAAACTCCCCTTTAAAGCCTCTACCGCACATTGGAATGGATGAAGGTAAATACGCTACCCCTCCCGCTTAACTTAAGTGCATACTGATTACAAACTGACTACTAACTCAACTGCTAAGGCAACAGGCTTCCAATGCACGTAACATATATATATACACACACCCAGCCCTCCCAACAATGTTTTCCCCCAAAGTCCAGTGATGAGTAGTCTGTTGCAGCAGCTCCAGCGGCAGTTCCGTGCTTTTTCTTTAAATCACTAGCGGTTTGCTGCGGTCAGCTGGACGAAGGGCCCTCAGACTCATTAAGATCATAGTGCTAATAAAATAAAGACAAACAAAAGAGAAATGTAACTACCCAGACACAGCTTGTTTTTACAGAAATCACTAAGCAGCAGACAAGCAGGTTAGATTGCTAATAATAATACCGTAACAGATTCCGGACGTGGAGGAAAGAATGAGTAAGAGTGTAAAAATGAACAGGTGCTTTTACTCAGAATGCACACAGGTCAGGAACTGATGACACACTGTGTGTCGCTCCTGTTGTCTTCTGTCTGGGTCTGTGTGTGCCTCGCTCCTTTTCCTCTGGCTAGCTAGATAACGCCTTGTGACTGGACAGAGGCCCTACACCGTTAAATATGTGTTTTTGTAGCTGGCAGCCATCTTGGCTCAGTAGAGGAACAGCCTGGAGCCAAGATGACCACTCTCTTCACAACCACATGTTAATTAATTTAAATTGATTTGGTGTGGTATCTTTCTGAGGAGGCTAATGGACCGATTGATCAATTAGCCACCTGGAGAAGAAACCACAGTATTTAAGAACAAAAGAATGTGTGTTTGGTTGCTGAGATGGTTCAGGGAAGGCATGCCAGCCCTAAACAGTAAGAGAGGTTAGTTCAGAAGCCGAGATATCCGTGCTTGGGTGCTGTTTTTTCTTAAATTATTTGTTTGTTTAAATTTTTTGTTTTGTTTGTGAAAGAATAAAAGTGCTCAAAGCACTGAACTGCAGCTTTCCGGGTTTGTGTTTTGCTATTGTTGCCCTTGACCAGCCTTGACCGCACACATCTATGCCACATACCTGTTTTATATGCTTGGGTTAAACAATTCCATGTGCAAATGTAGTTAATTCATTGTCAGTCTGATAATTGCAAATGATATACACAGTGAGGAAAGGCAAATGCAAAAGAAAAACAAATCTTATTGATTAAATAAATCAACTCAATACTAAAAACATACACTGGTAACATAATATGAAATAAGTGCAATCAAACAAAAGCTTTAATACATAGTGCAAAATAAGTCAAGTGAATAGTGCACACAAACAATAAGTAACATATAAATCAAATAAATAGTGTATACAAATAAAAAATATAAAACAACATGTGTACAACATCAGCCTGACCACACTGGCACCTGCGTGTTTCCATTAATCGGGAAGGGGGGGGTTAAGCATTTAGTGCCAGAAAACTGCAGCAGGAAAAACGTTACAGGCACTGGAGCACAAGCCTAGATTCATACACTTTTCTATGAGTGGGACACATTCTTGATTTAGTATTTAATTTGTTTGGGCTTGTGGCAAAGTGGTTAACTGTGTGCAGGTGCAGGAATGCAGCAGTGATTAATGAACAGACAGACAACAATAATCCAGGTGCCATGTTATTTTATTTTTAAACCCAATTGTCTGATGACACACAAACACAGTCAATAATAATGGTGATAAGCAATAGTGGCGTGTATTGCTTTATTGTAATCAACATGTTTGTCCCGAAATAATAACAGTTCCGTTCTTAAGCACCCACACGAAACACAAAACAAATACACAAGTCCACAGTGCATGCTAAAGTGCGAATGGTGTAGGTACAGTTCTTTGTGAAACAAAGTGCAGTGATGTCCAGTTAAGTTCTGGCCTGTAGTGACAGCTCCGGATCATGTTAACCGTCTAATACATAACAAACAGTACAATTAGACTTGATAAAACAAACAAACACTAAACACTCCCGGTTATTTTACTTTCGTCCTTCAGCAATTCTCTTAATCATAAATAAAGGAACAGATCACCAAGCTATGTTCCCTATTTGTACCTTCAGTCATGCCCTCTTGGTTAGGGAGTGCAGCTGTTTCTCCTCTAATCCGCAGTTGCCACATCGCTTTCCGTCTGGGGCAATGAGTTAATGTACCGCAGCTGAGCCCGCTTTCTAGATGGACGACTTCCACCTAACCCATGCAGTCCAGGGCACTCTGTTCACTTTACACTGTGTCCTTACAAGTCGTCAGGGAGATGTATCACCAAGAATCATTTTGTCTCTGTTACATATCCCACTGCTCAGAGTGGAGCCAAAGGAACACTCATCTGAATCTACCTTTACCATTACTCCCCCCTACCGGAAAAATAAACCACATTTTGGTGTTCTTTCCCTGCATGGTGAATCATATGGTACATGAAGGGCTGCAATCCCAGATACCACTGAGTTATCTGGGCATTGCTGTCCTTCATTGTGCTTAACCACTTGAGTGGGATGTTTAATGACCAAACACTCATTTTCGAACGTGGAGCAGTTGCGCTCCCAAGGGAGCATCTTTTTGCTGTGGTACAATATCGGGTGTTCTACTCCATCTACCTTTTGGGACAAGAACACACCAAAACCAACATCCGACGCATCGGTGTGGAGGATGAATCTCTTGGTAAAATCTGGTGTGATGAGGGTGGGGCCTGGCAGAGTCTATTCTTAATAGTATCAAACTCCCCCCTGGCATTCTACTGACATCTTAATCGAATTTGGTGAGGTCAACTAAGGGATTGTCCACTTTGGCATACTCGTGGATGAATCTATGCTAATAACCAGCTAATCCCAGAGAGACCTCATCCTACCCTTGGTTTTGGTGATTGCCGTGTCCACCAAAACCTGGACCTTGGTGACAATGGGTTTCACCCTTCCATTCCCATTACAAATCCCAAATATTGTGTCTCTGATTTGGCAAACACACATTTTCTCAAGTTGGCTGTCAGCTGGGCTACCCTTAGAGACTGAAGGACGTTCGTGATCCTAGCCAATGCTCTAGCCAGGTGGAGCTGTAAATAACTACATCATAAATATATGCTGCTGCATATTCACAAAGTGGGTGTAAAACCTAGTCCATCGGTCTCTGAAGGGCAGCACAAACAACATGGTTGTGAAATAGAAGAACCCTTCAGAAGTTTAAAGTATGTTTTTCTATCTAGAAGTACAGGTTAAGGCGATCTGTCAGTATTCCTTCTTCAGGTTCAGAGTGGAGATAAACCTAGCCATTCCCAGTCTATTGAGAAGCTTGTTGAACCGAGGCATGGGGTAGGCATCAAACCTGGCAATAGCGTTTACCTCACAAAAATCAACACAGAAGTGGTTGGTGCCATCCTTTTTGGCCACTATCACAATTGGACTGTACCACTTGCTCCTGGAAGGCTCAATCACCTCAAGTTTGAACATCGCCCATACCACTTTGCTAACACTACTTCGTTGACTTTCTGTGATCCAGTAAGGTCTCTCTTGCATCGTGAGACCTAGGGGAGAGATAATGGCATATTCTACTGGGCAAATCAGAAAAAACATCATTGAACTCCTCAATTAACTTACGCAGCTCTCGTTGCTGATCTGGAAGTAACTGTTCCCCCATCAAAATGGTTTAGTGCTAGAGGTCTCTAGACCGGGGCCTAAATCATCCTGTACTTCACCTAGGGCTATAAATAAGGCCTCCCTTACTTGCCAGGGCTTTAAGAAATTTACATGATAAATTTCTCGTTCATTACGGTGAAAGGGCTGTCTAATTTCCTAATTCATCTTTCCTATAGCCCAAATCACCTCAGGGAAGGAGCAGCATTACTTTGGCTCCTGAGCCGATTTGAGATTTTCCTGGGCCAAACGTCTGACCAAATCCAAAACCTATCTCTCAGTAGGAGCACATGCTACACTACATTTTTGGATGAGCCTTTGTGCTCTTCCCACACCTCTCTCAACAGATTGAGGATGCTGCAAGGCTGTCGGCCGTACAAGAGCTCGAATGGGGAGAACCCTATCGAGCTCTGCGGCACCTCTATCACTGCAAAAGGGAGGTAGGGGAGAACAATGCCCAGTGCTTTTGCTCTTGGTTCACAAATCGTCTCAGCATCTGCTTTAAGGTCTGATTGAAACGTTCCACCAAGCTATCCATCTGTGGATGATAAACAGATATCCTGATGGGACTTGTTTTTAATATTTTTTACACTTGCTGTAACATGTTAGACAAAAAGTTCATTCCATGATCAGTCAGGATTTTCTTGGGTATCCCTACTCTAGCCATAATGCTTCCGGGTATCACATTGGATAATCTACCACCACTAATATATGTGTATACCCAGAATCAGAAGGTAGCAAAGGGACAACTATGTCCATTGCAATGCGTTCAAAGGGGGTGGAAATAATCGGCAGTGGGACCAAAGGGGTTGGGCGCACTCAACCCGGCGCTACTCTCTGGCAGTCTGGGCATTTGGCTACATATTTCGTCACTTCTTTATGAAGCCCTACCCAATACAATCAAGTCAATATCCGTTCCCTTGTTTTATCAGCTCCGAGGTGCCGCGCAAATGGGATATCATGCGACAGTCTCATGATCTCAAGACGACAAGATGGGGGAACCATCAATTGTGTTACAGGCTGTCCTGTGCCCGTGGCTAGGTTTACCTTATACAATAATTGCCTTAATAATGAAGTTTGGAAATACTACCACCCCAGCGCCTTCAACATCCTTACCTTCAATAGACTGGACCTGTCCCCACGTTTGCACGAGCAAGGGGTCATTATTTTGGCCCACACTATGTCCGCACTTGAGTGCCAGATGTCCGGTATATTGAGAGGGACTGGAGTAGCTCCTGCCCTAGATGGCCCAGTAACCTTGCCCTGGTCACACTGCGTTCCAACCTCCCTTGATTGGCATTTGCTACCCTTCGAGACTTCTCCCACCAGACCCCATCCTCATCTCATTGATGCTCCCTTCCATTTTTTGGTCCTTCTCTTTATTTGTTTTTCTAAGACAGAAAACAGAAGAAAACATTTGTAAGCCTGTAAGGGGAAAATATCACCAATCATTTCTCATTTTACATTTTCTGCCACATTTACACACGTGGCTGAGACTGCCATTAATTTCATTAATTCTTTAAGGTGTGGTAACCTTTCCGCCACCCCTACTACTAGGTGACGTTTTATCGGTCCTACTGATAAACATACTTTTAAGGTGGGGTATGCTGCCTTGTCTCCATGAATAAAGGAGATAGCTACCTGACCTTGTGGCTGCCACGACACACCACCCAAGAGAGCTGTCCGAATTAAGGTCTGCTCAAACCCTATGTCCACTAATGCGTGGGCTTTCACTTTCCATAAAACTACATCAACAATACAAGGCCCCTCCCGACCATTTTCGCCTCACTTACCCACTTCTGACGCCAACTTGCATGTCGCCATTTCACACTCCATCACAGATTGGCATGGCTTGGCGTGATGTCCCAGCTGGTGGCATCTAAAACAGGTAGAGGGGAAAGGAGGGAGCAGAGCAAACATCTGTCCCATTACTGTTATGGCAATGGGATAGGAGCAGCAACTCTACCCCAGCTGGGGGTCAATGTTGGCCTCCATGTAGGGGAGTCAAGGTTGCCCATTGGGGTCAGTGGCCTAGGAGGTCTCGGAACTGGTCCCAGTGATGGTGGAGTGAAGCGAGGAGGTGGTACTGGGTGGCTCTGTTGTGCTGGAACGGTGAGTAGGCCGGCCTGGGGAGAAACCAGGGAGTGCTCGAAGTCCTTGGTTAGCTTGACAGCCTCTTCCAGGTTGTCAGATTTGTGACACTGTGTCCACGTCTGGGTTTCGGCGCCAACCACATGACAGAACTGATCAACCACAATCGCCTCGCCCATCTCCAAGCTCATTTTCTGGGCGGGGTTGAGCCAGTGCACCATGTGATTACACAACTTCTGTGCAACAACCCTAGTGCGTGTATCCGGGGACCTCTTGTACTCAAGGAGCCATACAAGGTTTGTTTCCCCCATGATGTTCAGGCGGTGCAGAATCGCTTGCTTTACTAGGTCATACTGAGCAACTTTGGCATCCGTAATGTCCTGGTAGGCTGCCTGAGCCTCCCTGATCAGGCAGGGTCCCAGCTGGCTTGCCCAGAATTCCTTGAGCCATGATGCAGTGGTAGTCAGCCACTCAAAAACGACCAGGTAAGCCTCTGGGTCATCCTCTGCCATCATCTTTTGTGCCCTGGCATTAGGAGCTGTCATCTTGGGTCCTATCAGTGCAGCGGGCAGTATTGCCAGCCTGATGCTTTCAATCAGCACCGTGTACCACTCCTCTCTCCATCTTTCCTCTACCTCCCATCTGCTGTCCAGCGCCTCCAGCAGCGCTGCAAGTGAAACATGATCCATCCCACAGTTCACGCCATGTGTGGCAAAGTGGTTAACTGTGTGCAGATGCAGTAATGCAGCAGTGATTAATGAACAGACAGATAACGATAAACCAGGTGCAATGTTATTTTATTTTTTAAATCCAATTGTCTGATGACTCACAAACACAATCAAGGATGATAAGCAATACAGTGACATGTATTGCTTTATTGTAATCCACGGGTTGGTCCCAAAATAATAACAGTCACGTTCTTAAACATCCAAATGAAACAAAAAACACATACAGAGTCCACAGTGTGTGCTAAAGTGCTTGTGTAAATACAGTGCTTTTTTAAACAAGGTGCAGTGATGTGTGCTGGCCTGTAGTGTCAGCTCTGGATCGTGTGAGCCGTCTAATAAATAACAAACAGGACAGTTAGACTTGACAAAACAAACAAACACTAAACACTCCCGGTTATTTTGCTTTCATCCTTCAGCGTTTCTCTTAACGATAAACAAAGGAACAGATCACCGAGCTACGTCCCCTATTTAAACCTTCAATCAGGCCCCTTGGATAGCAAGTGCAGCGGTTTCTCCTCCAATCTGTGGTTGCCACATCGCTTTCCCTCTGAGGCAATGACTTAATGTACTGCAGCTGAGCCCCTTCCTAGATGGCTGACTTCCACCTAACCCTAGGAATGAATTGTCAGGCCATGCAGTCCAGGGCACTCTGTTCCCTTTACATTTCGTCCTCACAGCTTGGGAGGGAGAGGTATCACTAAGAATCATTTTATCTCTGTCACAGGGTTACATACAGATATCTAATCCATATATTTGATCTTAATGCATAATAGATTTGGTTTGTGTTTTTTTTTTTTTCTAACAGAACTAAATATACTCCCATGTATTGTACCATCCTGTTGACTTTTTATATGGATGATATATCCTCCTACAGTATTTCATCTCGTTACCAACTTGGTGGTGGTGGTGGTGGTGGTTTTGTATGGTGGATTTTAGTAAATTCAATGGCTGAATGTTTCTCTTGTCTTTCATATTGTTACTTTATAAAATAATGATAATTTGTTGTTATTTACTCCAACAAATTATCATGGGTGTAGCTGAATTATATTTTTTGTTAAAGTAAACATGATTATGGAACACTGCAGCTTTAAAATGAGTTTAGTAAATGTTCACCTTCCGCTTCAGTTTTTCGGGTTTTATTAATTGTATTTTTCGATGCTTATTTTTTAGCTATGTTCAAGTTTTATGTAAAGCATTTTTTTTCATGGCTTACATTTTTGATATACTGGATGAAATTAGTGTTTCGAAAATGCTTGAGCATTTTTTTTTTCCTGTCAAAATATGTATAGTATTAACTTGACGGTACTTGCACACTTAAGTTGTACCTTCTTTCCTTTGCTGTCTTCCACAACGAAATCCCTACGGTCACTGGCACATTCTTCTTGGTTTTTGTGTGCAGGCATTTTTGTACATTTCAGCACAATTCTGTTTTTTGAATACTCCATATCTTAACTGTAATACAGCTTTAAATTCTGCTAACAAGCCTCCATCCTGATTGTAATCTCATTTTAAATCTCGCAAGCAGAGTCTATAATAGAAATGTAGGAATGTGTTGTCACTCAGTAGTTGGGGCAGGTTTAAAGTATTCAGAACGAATCAATTATAGATGCAAGTCAGGAAGGTGGGACATTGCCCAGGAGCACTGAGGAATGTATTTAATATTATTTTTGTAGTAGGTTTTATTTTTTAATGGGAAAAGGGTAAAGTCAACGTGAATTGATTAACCTTTTTCCGGTGTTTATTGGCTTTCCACCGATTTAATTTTTTTTGCATCAGGTTTTATCAGGTTTTATCAGTGAAAACCGAAAATTAGAAGCCCTAATCATA
Organism: Polyodon spathula; assembly: GCF_017654505.1. Classification (NCBI taxonomy): domain Eukaryota; kingdom Metazoa; phylum Chordata; class Actinopteri; order Acipenseriformes; family Polyodontidae; genus Polyodon; species Polyodon spathula. Next base: position 45,854,964 of record NC_054535.1, on the reverse strand, counting down.
TATGACATTGCCTAAACTAGTGTTTTCTGTGAGAGACCTTTACACTAGATTACACTGTAAGTGGCCTTTCCAGTGCTATTATACTCATTCAACATTTTCTTTAAAAAAACACCTTAAAACATACAAACATATAAATAGCAATTATTTTTTCATATAGGAAATGTAACACAGAAAGACATAACACAAGGATTTTGCTGTGATAAATGTATTTATTTTAATAAATTGACAGTCTGAACAGAGTCTGTCTTGACAAAATACAATTTAAGATAATTCAAACTGTTCTGATCACGTTAACCTCCTCTTGGAGCTGGAGTGGGGGCTGGAGCGGGGGCTGGAGCAGGAGTCAGAAGAGGAAGCAATCGAAGGAGAGTAAGTAAGGAAATCAGATCATTCCCTTGTGGTGGATTAGATGGATAGGATGGATAGGATGGATAGGATGGAATGGATGGATTGAAAGGAGGTTGGTATGGTCTGAATCTGAAGCTCTGTGGAAGAAAAAGAAGAAATAAGTAGCATGTCATCAACTTTGTAGCAGAAGAAGGAGCAAAGCCATCAGGTGTAAAAGATGAGAATTGGGGAAGGTGGGGTTTGAGGAGGGAGAAAAAGGTGGGAAAAAAGTCAATGGGGTTTGTTAGAGGAGGACAGAATGATAGCTTGATAGTAAGAGTGTTTGGCAGCGGTGAGGGCTGTTGAGAAGGAGGAGAGGAGGGAGCAGTAATGGACTAAATCAGAGGGTAGCTTGGATATTCTGTTATATAGTGAGTGTTCATACATCTGCACTTTCATTCAAAAGAGGAAAAAGGTTGTAATTTGTAAGTTGCTATGTAACTGACTGATACATCAAACCCTTTAAGACTGTTACACTAACCTGGCAAAATAAGCATTCAAACGCATTATTGATAATTCTGTTCTGATCTGTGGACCTAAAATACAGCACTAGGCATAGCTTTGATTAGAACTGTGTCCAATAATAATAAACCTATATCAGAAAATCTACTAGAGTACACATTGTAAAAATTAAAAACATAAAAAAACTAGAAATATGCCCATTTCAGTGTTCTGTATACTGTATTGTGTTTGTGTCTAAAAATGTCAGCACTGTAGACCAACCTAGAGTTCTTACATCTGTGACTGGAAAATGTGATTGATATTTACCACTGTGAGAAGAAAGCAATAACACGTGATATAGTCAATTATTATAGTCCTGTGTATTTTTAACCATCTTTGAACACCCTGAATTGAACACCCCTCCCAAAGTGAATTGGTTGTCACGACAATCAGGCGGAATAGTTCCAGTTCCAAGCTGTACTGGTACGGTGACGCATCTGCACAGGTTGGAGCACATGTTAGCCAATGAGATTGCTACACTGATTATTGCCATTTTCTATTAACCAAAGTGATTATCATGAATTTGTCATACTGAATTCCATTATAATATATCTGTGACAGAGAGATTATTATTAAATGGGTTTTACTGTAAAAAGCCTCTGGTGTGTTGAGTGTAAAACATTGGTAAGAAGTAATACTGTATTGCACTCACTTCATCACTTGCTGACCGCTCTTCAATGTGGTGGTCCTCAGAAACCTTTTAAATAGAAAAAGATCTTCATGAACAGCAATTCACAAGTCATTTCACCATGTCATTGCAATTTGCTGTGGCTGGACTAATCTAGATAACAAACGTCTTTTTAATTTATGCATTAGTAACTTGAATGAAGATATTAAAATGTCTAATTTCTTAATTTTCGGTATGTTGATAGCTGTAGGAAATGTAATTTATAAAGAAGGCTTGTAAAAATGATTGTAAAAAATTACAATCACACTGGTTAAAATCATGTGAATGCCATTCACTTCATTCACAATTGAAGCATTTGTGAATACTCTTAAAATAAAGGCAAGCATTTCCAGTACTGTATATATATATATATATATATTGATATTTTATATATATTATATATATATATATATATATATATATATATATATAGTCCTCATTGTGCAAAACGTTCCTGGAAGACAAACAACAAAGACCCACCAGGCCGATCACCAGAATCAGAGTCCTCATTGTGCAAAACGTTTCTGTTGGATTAAACAAAATTTATAAAAGAAAGTCAGCCCTGGCAATAAACCTGATTATTATGGGATACTGTTTATTATGATATATTTTCTCTATTTTTTTTTAATAACATTTAGTTGCCATTATAAACTTTAAATAACTTTAAACGACAACTGACAGTTAAAAGTTAGAAATCTAAATACAAAACAATCAAATTAATACAAAAATGATTTACCTTTTATCCCGAACAAGGTAGAACGTAATAAAATATTCTCTTACTACTTGTGATCTGTGACTGCTTCAATTTTTTTGTAATTTATACTTAGCTTAGAAAAATCAAGAACCAATCAGATCACAGTTATTGTACAGTCTTGAGTCACATATTGTGAATGATAATTATTCAGTCAGATGCAACAGATTCATTACAATCATAAACCTTATGAAATCTGAAAATGTGTTGCATAAACATTAAATAGCAATTAGTTTAAATCCGCTGATTTGTGATATTAGTCAATATCATCCATATATTTCTCAATTACCTACAGGTACATTCATTGTAATTATCTATTACAAAACATGAAACTTCCCATCTGCACTTCTAAAACAACTAATGGAAAACTCAGCTAAGTCTAATGTTCTCTTCAACCCTCCACATACTGTACTGTACTGTATGTTGTTAAAAGTGAACCATGTTCAACACCATTTATTTGGCCCAAATGAAGTCTTTAGCAAAGTCAGAGTCGCTGGAGAGGTATGAGAGGCCAATGTTGTCTATGCCATCTTTTAAATCACTAAAAAAGGACCTTCCCAGTTATTTCTGCTATGTCCCTGTCCACAAGCTGAGGTCCTGTGACTCAGGCCTGCTGGTTATACCCAAGCAAAAGCGTGCCACACTCGTAGAGCGCTCTTTAACTTCATGACCGACTCTGTGGAACTCTGTCCCAGCTTTAGCGTGTGCAGCTCCCACTATCGCTCGCTTCAAATCAACTCTCAAGACTCACTTGTTCTCTTGCTTTTAATGCTCTCTAAGCCTGGTATCTGTTATTAGCTGTTGTCTAAATTGCTACTTGAGGTTTTTTACTCCATATGATTCTGCTTGACGCACGCATCCACAGTGTTTAGAATTCACATCCTAGCCTTTTATTTAATATGCTATGCCTATATATATTTAATGTATTTGCATTGTTTTTTAATGTTGTATTTAATGTACTATACTCTGTATTTCACTGTATTTAATCTATTTTGCATTGTTCCTCACTATCTTGTAAAGCGCTTTGTGATGGTGGTCCATTATAAAAGACGCTATATAAAATAATTATTGATTGATTGATTGATTGATTTATCATATCTTCACTGATAGATCAGGGGTACATGGTCAATGCTGATCCTGGTGGACCAATCCATTCTAGGATTGGTCTGGATGGAGATATAATTCTTTAAAAAAAATGGGTTTGATTGAATAGAACTGATTGTACAAACAGCTTTCTTGTTGGAAGTGAGGCAGAGAGATCAGCAGAGGGTGAGTTCAGAAGTCCACAGACGTTTATCCAGACGCCAGTGATGACAGAAAGAAGCTCCTACCAGCTGGTACACCAGAGTGTAAGCATTAAACTGTCCCTCTGCAACAAATACATCAATAAGAAACATCACATAGAACTTAATACGGTATTTCTTACATCTATCAGGGGAAGACTGTTGCTGGTTACTTTGAGACCTGTATTGAGGCCATATTGATATTTTAAAAAGTTTTAAAAAGTCACCGGCATGTGGTGACTGAAACAGAAAATGATATACAAAGTGAATATAAATAACAAGCAGGATACCTTAGAAGTGATGCTTTATACTCTTTCCCAACTGCTGTTTTAAAACATGATTGTGGGTTACTGCAGCATTAAGATTAAAATGGTAATTAGTTAATATCCACTGCTAATCTGCCTTTTGTACACTCACCTTAAAAATCTTGAGAAATTACCACCACTGTGAAATATTCATAATGGATAAGACTGTGTTTAGCACAAATTGTCTGGCCTCATTATTTCACATCTTGCAAATTGCACAAGATTGCACCATGACAACCCTGCTCTGTATTTAGAAATAGAAAAACTGTTTGTTACCTAAACAAATGCTCAGAATGGGGCTAATATTTATGTTCTGGCCAAAGATCTGCCATTCACTTGTTAAAACCATGTCAACTTTCAGCTTAGACATAGACTTCTAAAGTTTAACACCCAAAATATATATTGCAAATTGTAAAGTTAAACTAGCTATCAAAGGGGCTTTCGAGTGGATAAAATCCATGGGTTTTTTTTGTATATAACAGCTTTACTGATTGAGCCTTTGTGATGTTTGTTTATTCAAACTGTACTATTTTATTTATTGCAAGATAACGCATTTGGAATCTCAGTGAATACAAATGCCACAGATTCCAAAACTGTAAAATCAAACGTGACAGAATTGCAACACCCCCTCAAACAGGAGCATACAGAAATTAGTTAAAAGATTGACGACACTAAGGAATTATTTTTAATATGTAACCAGACTAAGCTAGTTCAGTGCGATAATGGACAGAACAAAATATTCATTTAATAACATATCAGGTTCATTCTATTTTGAGGGTACAGCAAGACAGAATGAAAAAATAATTAAAGGATGACAAAACTGAAAGTTTAAAGCAATTTATTTAAAAAAAAAAATGGGGGAGTGTAAATTTTCAAAGTATTCAAACACTCAGATTAAAACCTTTCAACTAAAACTCCCCTTTAAAGCCTCTACAGCACATTGGAAATGATGAAGAGAAAGAAATAAGCTCTCCCTTCCCGCTTAACTTAAGTGCATACTGATAACAAACTGACTACTAACTCAACTGCTAAGGCTGCTGCCGTCCAAAGCACGTAACATCTCTGTAATTGTGACGGGGGTGCAATGGGTCGGAGCTGTGCTCGATCCTCCCGATAGCTGGTGGCGTTGAGCAAAACGGGACGAGACCGGCGGAAAGGCAAAGGTCGAGCCACCCGGGAACTCACCCGCCCCGTCCGAACGCGGAAGTCCGCGGCCGCCGCGCTACGTACCCTAGTCAGGGTTACTATGTACGCCGATTGGGTACAGCGGCGACCTGCCCCCTAGAGGCCAGCACAGGAGTGCCAATAGAAAACATTGTTCTTTTATAGTTATTGCTTGAGTGTGTGTGGGCGACTGTTAATTTTTACGTTTTTATTTTCGTCTCCTCCTTTATCATTGTTGATACTGGTGGAGACTTATTTAGATTATTTTCTTTTTTTTTTTTTTTTGTTCAATTTTGGTCGGTGGCCTCCTTCGGCCAGATAAATAAAAAACCCTGCTGCAGGGAAACCATACAAGTCCTGAGTATTTTTTGCCGGTCCCACAACCACCACCTGACTCAGCCCACCAACCTCCCACAGTAAGGTATAAACCACTATGTATATACGATACATATATACAATGCCTATAGAAAGCCTACACCCCTTTCAAAATGTTCATCTTTTGTTGCCTTATAGCCTGGAATTAAAATGCATTAAAATAGTTTTTTTTTTTTTTTTTTTTTTTTTTTTTAATTATCTACAAATCCTACCCCACAACTTCCAAATGAAAATAATATTCTAGAAATTTGTAGAAAATTAATTAAAAATAAAAACTGAAATAGCTTGATTGGATAAGTGCCCACCCATTTTGTAATAGCAATCCTAAATTAGCTCAGGTGTAACCAGTCGCCTTCAAAATCACACACACAGTTAAGTGGCCTCCACCTGTGTTAAATTGTAGTGATTAACATGATTTCAAGATAAATTCATCAGTTCCTGTAAGTTCCCTCTGCTGGGTAGTGCATTTCAAAGCAAAGATTCAACCATGAGCACCAAGGCGCTTTCAAAAGAACTCCGGGACAAAGTTGTTGAAAGTCACAGATCAGGGGATGAGTATAAAAAAATATAAAAGTCCTTGAATATCCCTTGGAGCAGTGTCAAGATGATTATTAAGAAGTGGAAGGTGTATGGCACCATAAAGATCCTGCCTAGATCAGGCTGTCCCTCCAAACTGGATGACAGACCAAGAAGGAGACTGATCAGAAAGGCTATCAAGAGGCCAATAGCAACTTTGCAAGAGCTACAGGCTTTTATGGCCAAGACTGGTCAAAGTGTGCATGTGACAACAATATCCCAAGCACTCCACAAATCTGGCCTGTTTGGTAGGGTGGCAAGAATGAAGCCATTACTCAAGAAAGCCCACCTTGAATACCGTTTGAAGTATGCAAAAAAAAAAAAAAAAAAAAAAACACTCAGGAGATTCTGTAGCCATGTGGCAAAAACTTTGTGGTCTGATGAAACTAAAATGGAAATTTTGGCCTAAATGCAAAGCGTTATGTTTGGCACAAGCCCAACACAACGCATCACCTAAAGAACACCATCCCTACTGTGAAGCATGGTGGTGGCAGCATCATGTTATGGGGATATTACTCATCAGCTGGGACTGGGGCACTTGTCACGATAGAATGAAAAATGTATGGAGCAAAGTACAGAGACGTCCTTGAGGAAAACCTGCTGCCCTCTGCAAGAAAGCTGAAACTGGGACGGAAGTTCACCTTTCAGCATGACAACGACCCAAAGCACACAGCCAAAGCTACACTGGAGTGGCTAAGGAACAAAAAGGTAAATGTCCTTGAGTGGCCCAGTCAGAGCCCCAACCTAAACCCAATCAAAAATATGTGGCATGACTTGAAGATTGCTGTCCATCAAGGCTTCCCAAGGACCTTGACAGAGCTTGAACCGTTTTGTAAAGAAGAATGCTCAAATTTTGCCAAATCTAGGTATAACACAATGAATGAGAACTAACACACTCAGTCCACAGTCCAGGGACAACGCCCACATTCCTGCTGCAGCTGCTGCCTCTGATTGCACAGCACTTAACGGTCCTGCCGCCACTCTGTTACAATACTCACATGCAAACACAGTCAGTAATACTGTTAACACAAAACCCAGCTTCTATGAAGCAGCACAGCTCTCAGTTGTACACCATCTCTGAGCCCTCTCCTTAACCATGCAAACCTGTGCCAATCAGCCTAGGTCTCTGGTCAGTATCTCTCTCTTTTGGGTTGCTTCTGTAATTTGTCCAGTCACCATATCGTCTCCCTGGGGCTAAAACCTCTTTTTACCAACCTTGCTTGCCTTGCTCCCATTACGTCTGGGGCTGTGTGTCTTACTCCATTGTCTTCTGCCTAGGAGCTGTGTGCGTTGCTCCTGTTGTCGTCTGTCTGGGTCTGTGTGTGCATCGCTCCATTTCCTCTGGCTAACTAGATAACACCTTGTGACAGGGCAGAGGCCCTGCACAGTTAAATATGTGTTTTTGCAGCTGGAAGCCATCTTGGCTCAGTAGAGGAACAGCAAGGAGCCAAGATGACCACCCTTTTCACAGCCACATGTTAATTAATTTAAATTGATTTGGTGTGGTGTCTTTCTGGGGAGGCTAATGGACTGACTGATTAGCCACCTAGAGAAGACACCGCAGAATTTAAGAACAAAGGACTGTGTGCTTAGGAGCTGAGATGGTTCAGGGAAGGCATTGCAAGCCCTAAACAGTAAGAGAGGTTAGTTCAGGTGCCGAGATATCCGTGCTTGGGTGTTGTTTTTTCTTAAATTATTTGTTTGTTTAAAGTTGTTGTTTTGTTTATGAAAGAGTAAAAGTGTGCAAAAGCACTGAACTGCAGCTTTCTGGGTCTGTGTTTTGCTATTGTTGCCCTTGACCAGCCTTGACCGCACACCTCTATGCCACATACCTGTTTTATATGCTTGGGCTAAATGATTCCACGTTCAAATGTAGTTTCATTAATTGTCAATCTGATAATTGCAAGTGATATACACAGCAACAAAAGGGGAATGAAAAAGAAAAACAAATCTTAGTAAGTAATCAAATCAGCTCAATACTAAAAACATACACCAGTAACATGATATAAACTAAGTGCAATCAAACTAAAATTTTAAAACGTAGTGGAAAATAAGTCAAGTGAATAGTGCTCACAAACAATACATAGTGTATACAAATAATAAAAATAAAACAACATGTGTACAACATCATCCTGACCACACCGGCACCTGCGTGTTTCTGTTAATCGGGGGGGGGGAGGGGGGGTTAAGAATTTAGCGCCAGAAAGCTGCAGCAGGAAAAAGGTTACAGGCACTGGAGCACAAACCTAGATTCAGACTTTTTTCTCTGAGTGGGACACATTCTTGATTTAGTATTTAATTTGTTTGGGCTTGTGGCAAAGTGGTTAACTGTGTGCAGGTGCAGGAATGCAGCAGTGATTAATGAACAGACAGACAACAATAATCCAGGTGCCATGTTATTTTATTTTTAATCTAATTGTCTGATGACACACAAACATACTCAATAGTAACGCTGATAAGTAATACAGTGGCATGTATTGCTTTATTGTAATCCATGTGTTGGTCCCGAAATAATAACAGTCCCGTTCTTAAACACCCAAACGAAACACAAAACACATACACTTGTCCACAGTGCGTGCTAAAGTGCTCATGGTGTAAGTACAGTTCTTTGTGAAACAAAATGCAGGGATGTCCAGGTAGATGCTGGCCTGTAGTGACAGCTCCGGATCATGTTAACCGTCTAATAAATAACAAACAGTACAATTAGACTTGACAAAACAAACAAACAATAAACACTCATGGTTATTTTACTTTCATCCTTCAGCATTTTTCTTAACCATAAAGAAACAGAGCTACCAAGCTACGTCCCCTATTTGTACCTTCAGTCAGGCCCCCTTGGTTAGCGAGTGCAGCCGTTTCTCCTCCAATCCCCGGTTGCCACATCGCTTTCCCCCTGGGGTAATAACTTAATGTACCGCATCTGAGCCCCCTTTGTAGATGGCCGCCTACTACCTAACCCTGGGAATGAATTGTCAGGCCATCCAGTCCAAAGCACTCTGTTCCTTCTACACTGCATCCTCACAGGTCGGGAGGGAGAGGTATCAGTAAGAATCATTCACAGGGCTACATACAGATATGTAATCCATATATTTTATTTTAATGCATAATAGATTTGGTTTGTGTTTTTTTTTCTGAGCAACAGAACTAAATATACTTCCATGTATTGAACCATGCTGTTGGCTTTCCATATGGATGATATATCCTCCTACCGTATTTCATCTCCATACCAACTTGGTGGTGGTTTTTTATGGCGGATTTTAATAAATTCAATGGCTGAATGGTTCTCTTGTCCTTGATATTGTTACTTTATAAAAGAATGATAATTTACGATACATATATACAATGCCTATAATTTGTTGTTATTTACTACAACAAATTCTCAAAGGGTGTAGCTGAATTATATTTTTGTTAAAGTAAACATGATAGTGGAACACTGGAACTTTAAAATGAGTTGGGTAAATAGTTCTCCTGTATCATGTAGAGCTTCTGTTTTTCGGGTTATATTAATCGTATTTTTCGATGCTTATTTTTTAGCTATTTTCGAGCTTTATGTAAATCGTTTTTTTCGTTGCTTTCATTTTTGATATATTGTATGAAATTAGTGTTTTCACTTATTTCCAAAATGCTTGAGCATTTCTTTTTTCTGTCAAAATATGTATAGTAGTAATTCGACAGTACTTGCACACTTAAGTTGTACCTTCTTTCCTTTGCTGTCTTCCACAGTGAAATCCCTATGGTCATGGGTACATTCTTCTAGGGTTTTTGTGTGTAGGCATTTTTGTACATTTCACCACAATTCTGTTTTAAATCCTCTGTATCTTAACTGTAATACAGCTTTAAATCCCACGAACAAGCCTCCATCTTGATTGTAATCACATTTTAAATCTCACAAGCAGAGTCTCCAATGGAAATGTAGGAATGTGCTGTCATTCAGTAGTTGGGGCGGGTTTAAAGTACTCAGAACGAATCAATGATACAGGCAAGTCAGGAAGGCGGGTCATTACCCAGCAGCACTGGGAAATGTATTTATTGTTTTTTTTGTAGTTGGTTTTATTTTTTAATGGGAAAAGGGAAAGTCAACATGAATTGAGTAACTGTTTCCACATTTTTATTGGTGTTTTCTGGTGTTTATTGGCTATCAACCGATTTAATTTTTTTTGTATCGGGGCTGTTTTATCGGGTTTTATTGGAGAAAACTGAAAATTAGAAGCTCTAATCATATGTAATGCTGCCTAAAACTAGTGTTTTCTGTGAGAGACCTGTTACTCTAGATTACACTGTAAGTGGCCTTTCCAATGCTATCACCCTTGTTCATCATTTTCTTTGAAAAAAACCTTGAAAGATACTAAAATTTATATAGCAATTATTTTTTTCATATAGGAAATGTAATACAGAATAACTTAACATGAGGATTTTGCTGTTGATAGATCTATTTATTTTAATAAATTCACACTCTGAACAGAGTCTAGACAAAACACAATTTAAGATAATTCAGACCGTTCCGATCACGTTAACCTCCTCCTGTAGCTGAAGCGGGGGCTGGGGCAGGAGTCAGAAGAGGAAGCAATCGAAGGAGAGTAAGTAAGGAAATCAGATTATTCCCTTGTGATGGGTTGGATGGATAGAATGGATTGAATGGAATGGATGGATTGTAAGGAGGTGGATATGGTCTGAATCTGAAGCCCTGTGGAAGAAAAATAAGAAATAAGAAGCAGACATGAATAAAATATTATTATTATTATTATTATTATTATTATTATTATTATTATTATTATTATTATTATTTATCATATCTTTACTGATTTATCAGGGTTACATGGTCAATGCTGATCCTGGTGGACCAATCCATTCTAGGATTAATATAAAAAAATACTAAAAAAATGAAAGCTACTTTAGAACATGGATGCAGATTTAATTGTTTTATGAAAAAAAAGGGTTTGATTGAATAGAACTGATTGTACAAACAGCTTTCATGTTGTAAGTGAGGCAGAGAGATCAACAGAATGTGAGTTCAGAAGTTGACAGACATTTATCCAGACACCAGTGATGACAGAAAGAAGCTCCTACCAGCTGGTACACCAGGGTGTAACCATTAAACTGCCCCTCTGCAACAAATATGGAAATTATCAGACTAAAAAAGTATTCATACCCTTTGTAATCGCAAGCCTAAGTTTGCTCAGGTGCAATATATTACCTCAACAAGTCACACAATTTGTTGATGGTCTCCACCTGTGTAAGAAATTAGTAGATCACCTGCTTTAAATTAATCTGTGAGGATAAATACTGCTCTCTCTGTATGGTCCCACAGTATGGTAGAGACTTTCAAAAGAAAGAATCAAAATTAGACGAAAGAGCATTGTAAACAAGTTAGGGATGTGATTATAGAGAAGCACAAACAAACAAAGGCATTGAACATCCCTCTGAGCTCAGTGCAGTCTGTAGTACAGAAGTGGGAAAAATACAAAACTACCATCACACTGCCTAGATCAGGCTGCCCCTCTAAACTTAGTTGCTGGACAAGAAGGGCACCTCTTAGGGAAGCTACTGTGATGCCAACTGTGACTCTGAATGAGTTACAGAAGTCAGTGGCTGCGATGGACGATGATGTTCATGTATCAACAATCTCCAAGGCATTCCACAAAAAGGGCCTTTATGGGAGAGTAGCAAGGAAGAAACCCTGGCTGAAAAAAACCCATATCCTTGCCCGCAAAGAGGTCGCAGAACGTCACCTAGAAGATACTGCAGTTATGTGGCAGAACATCTTGTGGTGTGATAAGACTAAAGTGGAACTTTTTGGCCTGAACGCTAAGTGGTATCAAACACTGCCCACCAGCTAGGTAACACCATCCCCACCGTAAAGTATGGCGGTGGTAGCATCATGTTATGGGGATGCTTTTCAGCAGCAGGGACTGGCAATATTGGCAGGATTGATGGGAGGCTGAATGGCGGACAATACAGAGAAATCCTGCATAAAAACCTGCGCCCCTCTGCCAAATAACTCAAGCTGCGGAAGTTTGTCTTTCAGCAGGACAATGAGTCAAAGCACACTGCCAGAGCAACACTGGTATGGCTTAAAATGAAGAAAATAAAATCCTTGAGTGACCCAGTCAGAGTCCTGACCTTAATCCCATCGAAAATCAGTGGCAAAACCTCAAAATTGCTGTCCATCACTGTTCCCCAACTAACCTGACACAGCTTGAGCAATTTAGCAAGGAGAAATTGGCAAATATTGCTCCATAATGGTGTGCAAAGTTAATAGAGACTTATCCGAAAAGACTACTGGCTGTAACAGCTGCCAGAGGTGGTTCAACCAAGTATTGACCCACGGGGATAAATACTTAAAAAATGATGACATTTCAGTTTTTTAATTTTTATTATTTATTGTTTACTATTTTCTTTCTTTTTGGGTGAGGCTCTGTGAAGAAGAATGTGTGACTAACAAATAAAAATCAATCTAATCTAATGCATCAAAATCCCAGGCTGTGAGACTCTTTAATGAGAAAAAAGGGATGGGGGCTGAATACTTTTTCAAGGCACTGTATATACCATGCCTGGGGTGGTGATAAGGCCCAAGGCGTCACCTCAGAAGTGGTATATATCATCGGAACCACACTGGCGCGAAGTGGTTTATACCTCTTATAACACGGCTACCTGTCATTTGTGGGAAGAAAAATAATAAAAAATAATTAAAACACATTTAAATTAAGACAAAACCAGAAACTTTTATTGTGTATACATTTGCAGTGTAATATAATCCCAAATTTTATAAAATTTAATTATTTGTTCGCTTATTAAAAATAAATTGCACATGTTCGTTTATTGTGAATTTCTGCATCAAAAGTGCCATCTCACTAGAAACTAGAGGGATGAGTACAACTGGATAATGGGCAGTTTCAAATGACACTAAGGAAGTAAGAAGAGCAGCTGCGATGGAGACTGAAGCCGGATCTTGAAGTGAGTTTGTGAACTGGTTATATGCGAGGCACACATATTCTAGTACATTTTCATCCTTTTGGATCAAAAAATATGTTTGTTATTTGTAGGACACCCTCGCATCAAAGTCGTGCCAGATTAAGTTGACGATCGAACCAGACTTTACGCATCAATCCAACCGTGGTGTCACGGGACAGTACTTCAGTTTCCCACAGATGTTTAAAATCCAGGCCAGTAATTCAGGGCGTCATGTCTGGCCTTGTCATTACCTGCTTTTGTAAGAGTTTTCTTGACTGACATGAATATATTATTGCTGTCAGCAGAGATCTTAAAACGTCTGTTAAAATATGTATTTAGTCTAGCTCAGCATTATAAAACTGGAGACTGAATACTGGTCCTCAGTTGAACTTCTGCCACTGGCATAAAATTCCCTTATATTGTTGAGATTTTTTTGATTTATTTCCATAAAATGAATGTCCATATTTTTTTTAATTCAAGTACATTAACCAACCCATGCTGTAGTTTTTTTTTTTTTTTTTAATTGTGTGTTTTTTAATCTTTGTTTTCTTCTATTTCATTTAGCTGTTCCTCATCTACTGTTATGTGTCTACTCTTGCTGGTGCACTTATTTTATTTATTTTTTTATTTATTTCAGATGGACTGCTGTCTTCACTCAGAAAGTTGGTGTTGTACCAGTTATGTGGATTTTCACCAAATATATTAAAGGAAATAGGTGAAACGCCACTCATTTTTGGCAGTTTGTCATGGAATTTAGAATGTAGTGATGTATTCAGCGTGAAGCGGCTCATTAGTATGCAAGCCATCACATACGCTGTAGATACACATGGTCATGTGATGCTGTTTAACGAATCAGAGGTGGTTATTTTTCCAAGCCATGTTTTTTATATATATATATATATATATATATATATAAAAAAAAAAACATCACCCAGCCCTCCCAACAATGTTTTCCCCCAAAGTCCAGTGATGAGTAGTCTGTTGCAGCAGCTCCAGCGGCAGTTCCGTGCTTTTTGTCTGATGACACACAAACGTCTCAATAGTAATGCTGATAAGCAATACAGTGGCATGTATTGCCTTATTGTAATCCATGTGTTGGTCCCGAAATAAAACAGTCCCGTTCACATACACTTGTCCAACACAAAACACATACACTTGTGCTCATGGTGTAAGTACAGTTCTTTGTGAAACAAAATGCAGGGATGTCCAGGTAGATGCTGACCTGTAGTGACAGCTCCGGATCATGTTAACTGTGTAATAAATAACAAACAGTGCAATTAGACTTGGCAAAACAAACAAACACTAAACACTCCCCGTTATTTTACTTTCATCCTTCAGGGTTTCTCTTAACCATAAACAAAGAAACAGATCACCAAGCTACGTTCCCTATTTGTACCTTCAGTCAGGCCCCCTTGGTTAGCGCTGTCAAAGGGCTACATACAAATATGTAATCCATATATTTTATCTTAATGCATAATACATTTGTTTTGTATTTTTTTCTAAGCAACAGAACTAAATATACTCCCTGTATTGTGCCATGCTACTGGCTTTTCATATGGATGATATATCCTCCTATTGTATTTCATCTCCATACAAACTTGGTAGTGGTGGTGGTTTTGTATGGTGGATTTTAGTAAATTCAATGGCTGAATGCTTCTCTTGTCTTTGATAATGATAACACCTTGTAACAATTTTTTTTTTTTTTTGTTCCTGGGTAGTAAGTGTTATTTTCTAATTGCTTATGCCTCAAAAGTATAGAAAATGGCTATTATTCCCCACAAACTTTGCTTTTGTGACCAGGGCAGTGATATTTTGAAATTTACCTATTTTCCAGAACATTGCAGATAGATTCAGTGCTGAGTAAACTTGGAGTAACTTCTAGAACTTTCCAGTAATATAAATAGTAGTATAAATACAGGGGCCTTAAGCCCTCCAGTTCAGTTTAATTCCAGCTGCCTAAGTGGATACATATCTGCATTTTTTTGAGATGGCATAAAGAGGCTGCAAGCATCCGGCAGACGCATTTTGCTATGTCTGCGGCCAATTTATCAAGACAATAGCGAAAAAGTACTCCGTGGAAGCATCTGCTAAGATGTGTGAGGCCTACAAGACATATTTCGGCATGCCTGTCGAGGATCAAGACAAACCCTGGGCACCTCATTTCACCTGCGAGCACTGCAAAAAAACCATGGAAGGTAAGATGGACAATTGTTGTTCGGAATTTTATGTTATAAAATTTGTTAATTTTTAAAATTGTAAAAGTTTTTAATTTTAAAATGTTTTACAATTTTCAATGTTATTGAAAAAATATATCATATATGAAAAATGTTGCGAGAATCTCTTACACATTAGTCAATCTCTTACACATGGGTTAAATAAATGTATTTTTGTAGGATGGTACAGAGGGGAAAAGAGAGCCATGAAGTTCGCTATCCCAAGAATTTGGCGGGAACCCACTGACCACTCAAGCAACTGCTACTTCTGCATGGTGGACCCTTCCAAACGTCAGACTGGCAAGAATGCACCTGCTATCACGTATCCAGACCTTCCTTCATCCATCGCCCCGGTGCCACACTGCCATGAGCTCCCCGTACCCACTCCTCCGGAGAGAGAGCAGCCGTCTTTAGAAGAGAGCAGCAAGTCAGAGAGCGAGGAAGACATTGTAGATCCAGATGACAATTTCAGAGGTGGAGCTGAGGAGAGAAACCCATACTACCTCAACCAAAAATACCTCAACGACTTGATTAGAGATCTTGGTCTCACCAAGTCCAATGCCGAGCTTTTGACATCTAGGCTCAAGCAGTGGAACTTGTTGGATGAAAGTGTGCAAGTCGCAGATCAGAGGAAGCGTCACCAACCTTTTTCCAGCTTCTTCACCCGTCAAGATGGGCTCTGCTTCTGCCACAATGTGACCAGTCTGTTCGAGGCAATCGGAATCGCCTGTAACCAGAATGAGTGGCGCCTCTTCATTGACAGCTCATCCAGGAGCCTCAAAGCCGTGCTGCTCCATAATGGTAACAAGTACCCATCTCTTCCCCTGGCTCACTCGGTGCACCTCAAAGAGGATTACAACAGCATCAAGACCTTGCTGGACGCCTTGAAGTATGATGAGTACGGCTGGGAGGTCATAGGAGACTTCAAAATGGTGGCATTCCTGATGGGTCTCCAAGGCGGTTTTACCAAGTTTCCCTGCTATCTTTGCCTTTGGGACAGCAGGGACACCAAGGCGCACTACCACAGGCGGGACTGGCCACAGCGGACCAAGTTCTCTGTGGGGAGGAACAACGTCAAGTGGGAGCCACTGGTGGACCCCCGGAAGGTGCTGATGCCACCACTGCACATCAAATTGGGCCTTATGAAACAATTTGTCAGAGCTCTAGATAAGGAGTCGGCAGCCTTCAAGTACCTTCAAGACTTCTTCCCTAAGCTGTCTGAGGCAAAGGTCAAAGCCGGTGTCTTTGTCGGACCACAGATAAAGAAGATCCTGGAGTGCAATGAATTCCCCAAGAAGCTCACTAGTAAGGAGAAAGTGGCTTGGAACAGCTTTGTCGCAGTGGTTCGGGGCTTCCTGGGCAATCACAAGGCCAAAAACTATGTGGAGCTGGTTGAGACTCTGGTGAAGAACTATGGCACAATGGGCTGTAGGATGTCCCTCAAAGTCCATATCCTTGATGCTCATCTTGATAAATTCAAGGAGAACATGGGAGCGTACTCGGAGGAGCAAGGCGAGCGCTTCCACCAGGATATACTGGAATTTGAACACCACTGCCAAGGACAGTATAACGAGAACATGATGGGAGACTACATTTGGGGGCTGATTCGTGAAAGTGATTTACAGTATAATCGTAAATCTCGAAAAACTACTCACTTCTAAATCTTTTGTAGTCATTTTTGTATTACTTATTATAAATACATGTTAATTTGGATTCATATGTTGTTTTTTTCTGACTTTATGTGAACGAAAAGACACAAATTCGCTCGTTTTCTCATTGGAAATAGGTAAATTTCAAAATATCACTGTCCTGGTCACAAAAGTAAAGTTTGTGGGGAATAATAGCCATTTTCTATACTTTTGAGGCATAAGCAATTTGGAAATAACACTTACTACCCAGGAACAAAAATTGTGTTACATAGTGTAATTGTTGTTATTCTCTACAACAAATTCTCAAAGGGTGTAGCTGAATTATATTTTTTGTTAAAGTAAACATGATTGTGGAACACTGCAGCTTTAAAATGAGTTTGGTAAATAGTTCACCTTCAGCTTCTGTTTCTCGGGTTTTATTAATGGTATTTCGGTGCTTATTTTTTTTAGCTATTTTCGAGTTTTATGTAAATAATTTTTTTTTTTTTTTTTTTTGTGTGGCTTTTGTTTTTGATATACTGTATGAAATTAATGTTTTTGCTTATTTCCAAAATGCTTGAACGTTTTTTTTTTTCTGTCAAAATATGTATAGTAGCAATTCGACAGTACTTAAATTGTACCTTCTTTCCTTTGCTGTCTTCCACAACGAAATCCCTATGGCCACAGGCTCATTCTTCTGAGGTTTTTGTGTGTAGGCATTTTTGTACATTTTGCCACACTTCTGTTTTAAATCATCCGTATCTTAACTGTAATATAGCTTTAAATCCTGGTAACAAGGCTCCATCTTGCTTATAATCTCGTTTTAAATCTCGCAAGCAGAGTCTCCCATAGACATGGAGGAATGTGCTGTCACTCAGTAGCTGGGGTGGGTTTAGAGTACTCAGAACAAATCAATGATAGATGCAAGTCAGGAAGGTGGGACATTGCCCAGCAGCACTGGGGAATGTGTTTATTATTATTTTTGTAGTAGTTTTTATTTTTTAAAGGGAAAAGGGTAACGTCAACGTGAATTGAGTAAACATTTCCAAAGTTTTTCCGGGTGTTTTATCAGTTTTTATTGGTGAAAAACGAAAATTAGAAGCCCAAATTATATGTAAGGCCGTCTAAAACTAGTGTTTTCTGTGAGAGACCTGTTACACTAGATTACATTGTAAGTGGCCTTTCCAATGCTATTACCCTTGTTCATCATTTTCTTTGAAAAAAAAAACCTTAAAACCCACAAAAACATATATAGGAAATGTAATACAGAATGACTTAACACGAGGATTCTGCTGTTGATAAATGTATTTATTTTAATAAATTGACAGTCTGAACAGAGTCTGTCTTGACAAAACACAATTTAAGATAATTCAAACTGTTCCGATCGCGTTAACCTCCTGCTGGTGTTGGAGCTGGAGCGGGAGCCGGAGCGGGAGCCGGAGCCGGAGCCGGAGCAGGTGCGGGAGTCAGAAGAGGAAGCAATCGAAGGAGAGTAAGTAAAGAAATCAGATCATTCCCTTGTGGTGGATAGGATGGATAAGATGGATAGTACGGAATGGATGGATTGAAAGGAGGTGGATATGGTCTGAATCTGAAGCCCTATGGAAGAAAAATAAGAAGCATATATGCATAAAATATTATTATTATTATTATTATTATTATTATTATTATTATTATTATTATTATTAGATGGTTTGGAGAATAGCTTCTGAATGTCATCTACTTTGTAGCATAAGAAGGAGCAAAGTCATCAGTTGTAAAGGATGAGAATTGGGGAGGGTGGGGTTTGAGGAGGGAGAAAAAGATGGAAAAATAGTCAACGGGGGTTGTTAGAGGAGGACAGGATGATAGATTGATAGTAAGAGTGTTTGGCAGCGGTGAGGGCTGTTGAGAAGGAGGAGAGGAGGGAGCAGTAATGGACTAAATCAGAGGGTGAAAAAGCTTGGATATTCTGTTATATGTGAGTGTTCATACATCTGCACTTTCATTCAAAAGAGGAAAATGGTTGGAATTTGTAAGTTGCTATGTAACTGACTGATACATCAAACCCTTTAAGACTGTTATACTAACCTGGTAAAATAAGCATTCAAACGCACATAAAAACTAAAACCATAAAAAACTAGAAATATGCCCATTCCAGTGTTCTGTATACTGTATTGTGTTTGTGTCTAAACATGTGAACACCAATCTACAGTTCTTACATCTGTGACTGAAAAATGTGATTGATATTAATCACAGTGTGAGAAGAAAGCAAAAACACGAGATATAGTCAATTATTATAGTCCTGTGTATTTTTAACCATCTTTGAACACCCTGAATTGTACTATTGTACTTATAAAACTCCAGCCCCCACCCCTCCCAAAGTGAATTGGTTGTCACGACAATCAGGCGGAATGGTTCCAGTTCCGAGCTGTGCTGTACGGTGACGCTGATCTGCACAGGTTGGAGCACGTGTTAGCCAATGAGATTGCTACATTATTGCTCAAATTTATACATATTAGCCAAAGTGATTATCATGAATTTCCCATATTGAATCCCATTATATTCTGTCTGTGACAGAGAGTATTATTAAGCATGTTTTAAATTAAAAGCCTCTTGTGTGTTGAGTGTAAAGCATTGGTAAGAAGTAATACTGTATTGCACTCACCTCATGACTTGCTGACCGCTCTTCAATGTGGTGGTCCTCAGAAACCTTTTAAACAGAAAACAATGTTCATGAACAGCAAGTCACAAGTCACTTCACCATGTCATTGCAATTTGCTGTGGCTGGACTAATCTAGATAACAAATGTCTTTTTTTTGTATGCATTAGTAACTTGAATGAAGATATTAAAGTGTCTAATTTCTTAATTGTTGGTATCTTGATAACTGCAGGAAATGTAATTGAATAAAGAAGGCTTGTAAAAAGGATTGAACAAAATTACAATCACGCTGGTTAAAACCATGTGAATGCCATTCACTTCATTCACAACTGAAGCATTTGTGAATACTCTTAAAATAAAGGTAAGCATTTCCAGTACTGTCTCTCTCTATCTTATATATATTGAATCTCTCTCTCTCTACCGGAAGACAGGAACAAAGACCCACCAGGCCGATCACCAGAATCAGAGTCCTCATTGTGCAAAACGTTCCTGTAGGATTAAACAAAATTAATAAAAATAAAGTCGGTCCTGCGAACAACATATTACTGTATTGAGTATCTGAAACTTTAACAAGTTAGGCCATTATTTGCATGTGAGTATTGACTAGCATGGTTTGATCGTTCAGACTTTTAAACCTCATTGTTATGGTACACTGTTTTATATTATATATTTTCTCCATGTTTTTTTTTTAATAGTATTTACTTGCCGTTATACACTTTAAATAACTTTAAACAAAAGCTGACAATTAAAACTTAGAAATCTAAATACAAGACAGTCAAATTAATGCAAAAATGATTTACCTTTTATCCCGAACAATGTAGAACGTAATAAAATATTCTCTTATTACTTGTGATCTGTGACTGCTTCAATTTTTTTGCAATTTATACTTGGCTTAGAAAAATAAAGAACCAATCAGATCACAGTTATTGTACAGTCTTGAGTCACATATTGTGAATGATAATTATTCAGTGAGATGCAACAGATTCATTACAATCATAAACCTTATGAAATCTGAAAATGTGTTGCTTAAACAATAAATAACAATTAGTTTAAATCCACTGATCTATGATATTAGTCAATATCATCTATATGTTTCTCAATTACCTACAGGTACATTCATTGTAATTATCTATTACAAAACATGAAACTTCCCATCTGCACTTCTAAAACAACTAATGGCAAACTTAGTTAAGTCTAATGTTCTCGTCAACCCTCCACATACTGTACTGTACTGTATGTTGTTAAAAGTGAACCATATTCAACACCATTTATTTGGCCCAGATGAAGTCTTTAGCAAAGTCAGAGTTGCTGGAGAGGTATGAGAGGCCAGTGTTGTCTATGCCATCTTTTAAATCACTAAAAAAGCACCTTCACAATTATTTCCGCTATGTCCCTGACTGCAAGCTGAGGTCCTGTGACTCAAGCCTGCTGGTTATACCCAAGCAAAAGCGTGCCACACTCGAAGAGCGCTCTTTTAGCTTCATGGCCCCGACTCTCTGGAACTCTCTCCCAGCTTTAGTGCGTGCAGCTCCCACTATCGCTCGCTTCAAATCAACTCTCAAGACCCACTTGTTCTCTCTTGCTTTTAATGCTCTCTAAGCCTGGTATCTGTTATTAGCTGTTGTCTAAATTGCTATTTCAGGATTTTCACTCCATCTTATTGGTATGATTCTGCTTGACACACGCATCCACAATGTTTAGAATTCACATCCTAGCCTTTTATTTAATGTATTATGCCTATATTTAATGTATTTGCATTGTTTTTTTGTTGTATTTAATGTACTATGCCCTGTATTTCACTGTATTTAATGTATTATGCATTGTTCCTCACTATCTTGTAAAGCGCTTTGTGATGGTGGTCCGCTATGAAAGGCGCTATATAAAATAAATATTGATTGATTGATTTATCATATCTTTACTGATAGATCAGGGTTACATGGTTAGCGTTACATGGACCAATCTTTTCTAGGATTAATATGAAAAAAAAAAAAGAGCTATTGCAGGACCTGGATGGAGATATAATTCTTTAAAAAAATGGGTTTGATTGAATAGAACTGATTGTACAAAGAGCTTTCGAGTTGGAAGTGAGGCAGAGAGATCAACAGAGGGTGAGTTCAGAAGTCGACAGACATTTATCCAGGTGCCAGTGATGACAGAAAGAAGCTCCTACCAGCTGGTACACCAGGGTGTAACCATTAAACTGTCCCTCTGCAACAAATACATCAATAAGAAACATAACATAGAACTTAACATGGTATTTCTTACATCTATCAGGGGAAGACTGTTGCTAGTTACTTTGAGACCTGTATTGAGGCCTGTAACAGGGCGAGCAGCCATCTACACTACTTATTTTTAGAACGGGGTCTCCCCCTCCGCCCCTGTGTTATTTTGTATTTGTTTATTTGCTTTTCGTATTGTTTATTGTATTTGTTTATACATAGATGATGGCGAACCACTGTGTGTTTTGTTTATTTATTATTTATTGTATGACAGCATAGCTGTGGGCCCCCACTCTCATCACACCAGATTTCACCAAGAGATTCATCCTCCACACCGATGCGTCGGATGTTGGTTTTGGTGTGTTCTTGTCCCAAAAGGTAGACGGAGTAGAACACCCGATATTGTACCACAGCAAAAAGATGCTCCCTTGGGAGCGCAACTACTCCACGTTCGAAAATGAGTGTTTGGTCATTAAACGTCCCACTCAAGTGGTTAAACACAATGAAGGACAGCAATGCCCAGATAACTCAGTGGTATCTGGCATTGCAGCCTTTCATGTATCATATGATTCACTGTGCAGGGAAAGAACACCAAAATGTGGTTTATTTTTCCGGTAGGGGGGAGTAATGGTAAAGGTAGATTCAGATGAGTGTTCCTTTGGCTCCACTCTGAGCAGTGGGATATGTGACAGAGACAGAATGATTCTTGGTGATACATCTCCCTTCTGACCTGTGAGGGTGCAGTGTAAAGTGAACAGAGTGCCCTGGACTGCATGGGTTAGGTGGAAGTCGTCCATCTAGAAAGCGGGCTCAGCTGCGGTACATTAACTCATTGCCCCAGACGGAAAGCGATGTGGCAACTGCGGATTAGAGGAGAAACAGCTGCACTCCCTAACCAAGAGGGCATGACTGAAGGTACAAATAGGGAACATAGCTTGGTGATCTGTTCCTTTATTTATGATTAAGAGAATTGCTGAAGGACGAAAGTAAAATAACCGGGAGTGTTTAGTGTTTGTTTGTTTTATCAAGTCTAATTGTACTGTTTGTTATGTATTAGATGGCTAACATGATCCGGAGCTGTCACTACAGGCCAGAACTTAACTGGACATCACTGCACTTTG
The DNA here is from genome assembly GCF_017654505.1 of Polyodon spathula. NCBI lineage: Eukaryota > Metazoa > Chordata > Actinopteri > Acipenseriformes > Polyodontidae > Polyodon > Polyodon spathula. Next base: position 45,832,182 of record NC_054535.1, on the reverse strand, counting down.
TTTCACAAATAACTGTATCTACACCATTCGCACTTTAGCACGCACTGTGGACTTGTGTATTTGTTTTGTGTTTCGTGTGGGTGCTTAAGAACGGAACTGTTATTATTTCGGGACAAACATGTTGATTACAATAAAGCAATACACGCCACTATTGCTTATCACCATTATTATTGACTGTGTTTGTGTGTCATCAGACAGTTGGGTTTAAAAATAAAATAACATGGCACCTGGATTATTGTTGTCTGTCTGTTCATTAATCACTGCTGCATTCCTGCACCTGCACACAGTTAATCACTTTGCCACAAGCCCAAACAAATTAAATACTAAATCAACAATGTGTCCCACTCAGAGAAAAGTGTATGAATCTAGGCTTGTGCTCCAGTGCCTGTAACGTTTTTCCTGCTGCAGTTTTCTGGCACTAAATGCTTAACCCCCCCCCCCCTTCCCGATTAATGGAAACACGCAGGTGCCAGTGTGGTCAGGCTGATGTTGTACACATGTTGTTTTATATTTTTTATTTGTATACACTATTTATTTGATTTATATGTTACTTATTGTTTGTGTGCACTATTCACTTGACTTATTTTGCACTATGTATTAAAGCTTTTGTTTGATTGCACTTATTTCATATTATGTCACTAGTGTATGTTTTTAGTATTGAGTTGATTTATTTAATCACTAAGATTTGTTTTTCTTTTGCATTTGCCTTTCCTCACTGTGTATATCATTTGCAATTATCAGACTGACAATGAATTAACTACATTTGCACATGGAATTGTTTAACCCAAGCATATAAAACAGGTATGTGGCATAGATGTGTGCGGTCAAGGCTGGTCAAGGGCAACAATAGCAAAACACAAACCCGGAAAGCTGCAGTTCAGTGCTTTGAGCACTTTTATTCTTTCACAAACAAAACAAAAAATTTAAACAAACAAATAATTTAAGAAAAACCAGCACCCAAGCACGGATATCTCGGCTTCTGAATTAACCTCTCTTACTGTTTAGGGCTGGCATGCCTTCCCTGAACCATCTCAGCAACCAAACACACATTCTTTTGTTCTTAAATACTGTGGTTTCTTCTCCAGGTGGCTAATTGATCAATCGGTCCATTAGCCTCCTCAGAAAGATACCACACCAAATCAATTTAAATTAATTAACATGTGGCTGTGAAGAGAGTGGTCATCTTGGCTCCAGGCTGTTCCTCTACTGAGCCAAGATGGCTGCCAGCTACAAAAACACATATTTAACGGTGTAGGGCCTCTGTCCAGTCACAAGGCGTTATCTAGCTAGCCAGATGAAAAGGAGCGAGGCACACACAGACCCAGACAGAAGACAACAGGAGCGACACACAGTGTGTCATCAGTTCCTGACCTGTGTGCATTCCGAGTAAAAGCACCTGTTCATTTTTACACTCTGACTCATTCTTTCCCTCCACGTCCGGAATCTGTTACAGTATTATTATTAGCAATCTAACCTGCTTGTCTGCTGCTTAGTGATTTCTGTAAAAACAAGCTGTGTCTGGGTAGTTACATTTCTCTTTTGTTTGTCTTTATTTTATTAGCACTATGATCTTAATGAGCCTGAGGGCCCTTCGTCCAGCTGACCGCAGCAAACCGCTAGTGATTTAAAGAAAAAGCACGGAACTGCCGCTGGAGCTGCTGCAACAGACTACTCATCACTGGACTTTGGGGGAAAACATTGTTGGGAGGGCTGGGTGTGTGTATATATATATGTTACGTGCATTGGAAGCCTGTTGCCTTAGCAGTTGAGTTAGTAGTCAGTTTGTAATCAGTATGCACTTAAGTTAAGCGGGAGGGGTAGCGTATTTACCTTCATCCATTCCAATGTGCGGTAGAGGCTTTAAAGGGGAGTTTTAGTTGAAAGGTTTTAATCTTAGTGTATGAATATTTTGAAATTTTACCCCCCCCCCCCCATTTTTTTTTAATAAACTGCTGTAAACTTTCAGTTAGTTCATTGTTGAGTTATTTTTTCATTCTGTCTTGCTGAACCCTCAAAATATAAAGAACCTGATATGTTATTAAATTAATATTTTGTTCAGTCCATTATCGCGCTGAACTGATCTTAGTCTGGTTACATACTAAAAATAATTCCTTTGTGTCTTCAATCTTTTAACCCATTTCTGTATGCTCCTGTTTGGGGGGGTGTTGCAGGTCTGTCACATTCGATTTTAGTGTTTTGGAATCTCTATGGTATTTGTTTTCACTGGGATTCCAAATGTTGCAAAAAAAAAAAAAATACAGTTTAGATAAACAAACAAAACAAAGGCTAAACCAGAAAACCTGTTATAAAAAAAAAAACATGGATTTTATCAACTCGAAAGCCCTTTTGATAGCTAGTTTAACTTTACAATTTGCAATATATATTTTGGGTGTTTAACCTGAAAGTTTACATGGTTTTCAGAAGTTAATGGGAAATCTTTGACCAGAACATAATTGATTCAGTATTAGTCCATTTGTGAGCATTTGCTTAGGTAACAATTTTTAATTACAGGGCAGGCTTGTCATGGTGCAATCTTGCGCCAATCTTGCAAGATGTGAAAAAATGAGGCCAGCTAATTTTTGCTAAACAGTCTTATCCATTATGAATATCTTAGGGCACAGTGGCAATAATTTCTCGAGGATTTTACAGTGAGTGTACAAAAGGCAGATTAACAGTAGATATTAACTAATTACCAGTTTAATCTTAAAGTTAAGTATATACACCGGCCGCATAGGCTTGTAAACAGTGTGCTCACCCCTATCCATTCCACCGCAGTTTTCTCTGTCCGCTCCGACTCGCCCACCCCAGCTTTGGCCCTTGGGTCCCCCTGGTGCATACTATGCGCTGACCATGCGGTGAAGGTAGGCACAATTGCATAACACAATTGCACACGATACATGGTGCCCAGCACTACAACGTCAGTGCACAGACACAGCGCCGCACGGTACACGGTGCACATGGTCCTTGGTACCCACTGCTACTGTGCTAGTGCAGGAACGCACAGTGCTGCACGGCAATCGGTGCACGGTAGTCACAGTGCACACTGTGCTTGGTGCCCGCTGCTACAGAGCTATTGCAAGAGTCCACCGTGCTGCACGGTACTCAATGTACATAGTGCTTCGGTACTCGGTGTGCACGGTGCTTGGTTCGCACAGTGCACATGTTGCACACAATGATCAGCTGATTGCGACAGCGCCAGTGCATGAGCGCATGGTGCTGCATGGTACCCAGTGCACACAGTGCTTACGGTACCCGGTACGCATGGTGCACACGATGCACAGTGCTGACCTCTACACTAATGCAAGGCATACGGTGCTGCATGGCCATACTGTGCTGCATGGTACGCGGTGCACATGGTGCCCACAGTACTCAGTGGTTGGGCGTCCAACATGCCACCTTGGCCCTCGAGAGGTGGGTGGCCTGCAGCATCTATGCGGCTTTTCAGCCCCGGGTGAAGGACCGACGGTGGCTCTTGGAGCCCCATAGCCATTCCTCCATGAGCCGTCCCAGGACCCCCTGCTAGACATCCCTGATGCGCCCCCTGTAGTCACTCCCCATCTCTGCAGGCAAGAAGGGTGAAGCATCCAAGGCAGGCGAGGGACATTATGGACCTGAAAGCCCAGATGGACCACGTCCTGGCGCGCTTGGCGAAACAGGCACCTGCAGCCCCAGCTGCAGTACCAGCTCCGTCGCAGCTCCGTGGAGATGGGGCCTCCTTCTCCTCTGACATGCAGGTAGGAGGGGAGCTCAAACCCCCTGCTGAGGAAGAATCTGGCTTCAAGTTAGCCTCGGAATCCAGTGCTCCCCCGTTATCTAGCTCAGTTTTGGCACTGATGGGACGCACTGCAGCCTTCTTGCAGGTCCTCTGGATGCCAGCGGCAGAACCACGCTGGTCCTTTTTCCAGGCGCAGGCGATGGCTCCTCGCCCTCAAAAGTTCTTGGCCTTCCTGGACTTCATGGGGGAGGTTTATGCCTCCTGGTATCGTCCGGCCTCAGGCCCTAGCATGCTAAAACAGGCCACACCACTTGCCTCTCTAGAAGGCGCGGAAAAGCTGGGCCTAGCAGGGTTCCCCCCAGTAAACTCCGCCATCACAGGTCTGGTTAAGGTCCTGTCGGTGGGTGGGTTGGCTAGAGACCTGGCATAAACGAACCCTCAATGTAGTGGGTGGGTGGCATAAACGAACCCTCAATGTGGTGACTTGGCAACTCGCCTGTCAAACACGATGAGCATGCTTACGGCCTATATGGCTTATATACAGCCTGTAGCTTTACAGTAAATTAATGTGATCCATCTGCATCTCCATCCATTTGCGTTGCTTTCCATCTGTCTGGTTTTGATTGCTGAAGTTTAATGCTGGCTCCAGGGATCAGTTTATTTCCCATCGCATCAGCACACACAACGGCCACAATGTGGGCTCTGGGAATCAACCCAGTGAGATCTTCCCACCGCATCAGTATGACAACCGTTTGGATTGAGTTAAGTAGGGTACATCTCTGGGGTCTTCATGTGGGCACCTTCCATCCTCTGTGTTTCGTTGACTAGCCCATGACACCTCAAGAGGGCTCAACAGTGATTCTGGCATCCCTGCATGACCCCCCTCCATCCCCCACTCAACTCAGCCCAGCTTACTTACCTGTACATCAGCATAGCTTTCTTCCTATTGTGCTTGAGATCCCCAGACAGAATCATTTCATCTCAACCACAGCCAGTTGCTGCTCCTTTCTGCTGCTTCAGATAAGTTCTTCACTGTGTGATGCAACACTTGGCCATCTCTGAGAAACCGGATTGTAGAGTGTGCCACAAATCCTCGACAACCCACCTCCACTGGGTAAACCCAGACTCTCCATCCTCGCTGTTCTGCTTAAGCAGCTAGTTGAGCATACCGAAGTTTCTTCATCTCATACGCCTCATCCACAGCCTCCTCCCATGGCACTGTTAACTCTACCATATGAACAAGGCGTGCTGATCCAGACCACAAGACAATGTCTGATCGAAGGTTAGTGGTGGCAATCTCAGGTGGAAAAATAAGCCGTTCACCAATATTTGCCAGCATTTTCCAGTCTCTAGCAGCTTCCAGTTGTCCTGGGTGAGGCTTGGTTTTAACACCTTTTCTTGGCAGTTGCTCTCCTTGACAGAGGAATATTGTCTTTTGTGTGTAATGTTTTGATGGAACTGGTGGCAACTTATTGGTCCGATTAAGGTTGTCTTCCAGTGTTAAGGCCAAACATCACAGCACCTGGTCATGGCGCCAAGTAAACCATCCTTGGCTAAGACCCACCTTACATCCTGTCAAAATGTGCCTTAATGTTGCAGGTGATGAACACAAAGGACATGAGGGATCCTCACCCACCCAGAGGTTTAGGTTCTGTGGTGATGGGAGAAGATCATATGTTGATCTGATGAGGAAACTGATCCTGCTCTGTTCCATTGTCCATAGGACTTGCCGGCTGATCTTGCATTGTTCCACATTTTCCCATCTCATCCATTCTCCCTGCTTGGCCTGGGAAATGGCCTTTACACACCTCATCTTCTCCTCCTGCTTTTGCACCTCATTGACTACCACCTTCCTCTGTTGAGCTGGGGTTGCCTTGTGCCATGTAGGAGGAGCTAAACTGAGACCAAGACACTCTCTTCCATGCTGAACTTGCCCCATACTATCACCGATTCAGACTTAGCATCTTAGCTAAGACTTACTTAGACTTAGACTTAGACAGACTTAGCATCTTCCACAGCTTTCTTTGCCACCCACTTCCTTCCAGTTTTCAACACAGGTGTTGCCTCCCTTACACATCTGTCACGTGAATCTACTAATTTCATTTCCAGTCAGACCCTGGAGCACTTAAACTCCTCAATTAGAGCAGAGACTGGTAGCTGCAGTATTCCTTTACCATAAAGTCCCACTCTGCTGAGGCAGCATGGAACTCCCAATCATTTCCTGATGTATGAACTGATTAAAGCTTCCAGCTTCTCAACTGTTGTCAAGGAAACCTCATACACAGTCAGTGGCCACATCAGTGTTGGCAGTAGACCAAAATGAAAGCACCAGAGTTTCAGTTTTCCCGGTAAAGCGCTGCTGTGTATGCTCTTCAACCCTTCCACTGCTTGTTGTCTAACTTCTCCCACACGAACTGTGTCCTTTAGATCCCCGTCGTACCATCTCCCAAGACTTTTCACTGGCTTCTGGGACACTGTTGGTATTGCCTCACCGTTAATGTAAAACCTTTTATCTACTACTTTACTTTTAATTATTGATTTCGTGGGCTTGAATTGCATTCGTGCTCATTCAATGTTATTGGTTAATTTGCCCAATAACTGATTAGTGCAGGCTACTGTTGTAGTCATGGTTCTCATGTCATCGATGTATGCTGGAATTGGTAGTAGTCGCCTTCCAGAAGCCAAGCGCTCTCCTCCCACTACCCATTTTGATGCCCTAATAATTAATTCCATTGTCAAGGTAAAAGCCAGTGGAGAAACGGTACATCCTGCCATTATTCCAACTTCTAGACACTGCTGAATTCTGAAGCTGAAAAACTAAATTGAAATCTTCAAAGTAGGCTTTCACTAAATGTGTTATTGTCATCAATGAATGTACCTGTAGGTAATTGAGAAATATATAGATGATATTGACTAATATCATAGATCAGTGGATTTAAACTAATTGCTATGTAATGTTTAAGCAACACATTTTCAGATTTTACAAGGTTTGTTATGATTGTAATGAACCTGTTGCATCCCACTGAATAATTATCATTCACAATATGTGAATCATAAGACTATACAATAACTGTGATCTGATTGGTTCTTGATTTTTCCAAGTTCACTATAAATTGCAAAAAAAATTAAGCAGTCACAGACCACAAGTAATAAGAGAATATTTTTATTACGTTCTACGTTGTTCAGGAAAAAAGGTAAATCATTTTTATATTAATTTGACTGTCTTATATTTAGATTTCTAAGTTTTAACTGTCAGTTTTAGTTTAAAGTTATTTTAAGTTTATAATGGCAACTAAACACTATTTTTAAAAAGACATGGAGAAAATATATAATACAAAACAGTGTACCATAACAATGTGTTTTACAAGTCTGAATGATCAAACCATGCTAGTCAATACACACATGCAAATAATGGCATAAATTGTTAAAGTTTCTGTGGCAGAGCAAAGCTCTGCCCTTTAAATTGGCAGGGATGGGGTTAACTTCCCCTACCTGCCTGGGTTTATTATGTTCAGGTGGCTGGGGTTGATTAGTTGATTAGGTTGATTAACGATCAATCAGCGCCCAGCCACCTGATATAAAAGGAGGCCTCTGCTTCTCATTTGGAGAGAGGGAGCTGAGGAAGCAGGTTGGTTTTTTTTGGTTGTTTGGAAAACTTGAATCCAGTGAAGGCATTGCCCAGCCTGGAAACTGTTATTTTTGTAAATTTTGCTTTTTGTCTTTCTTTGTGTTTAAATTGTTTTGTTTTGGCCCTTGTGCCCTTTCATTTTGTGTTTATTTATAATAAAATAGTTATTTTTTTGAACTGCAGTCTGTCTCTGGGCCTCTATCCACTCGCCAGCCTGCCACAGTTTCAAATACTGAATCGGCCTGCTGGGTCTTTGTTCCTGTCTTCCGGTCATTTTAAAAACATTGAAAACAGATACAGTATATAGAGTACTGGGAATGCTTGCCTTTATTTTAAGAGTATTCACAAATGCCTCAATTGTGAATGAACGGCATTCACATGGCTTTGACGTGTGTTGATTGTAATTTTTTTTACAAATCCCCCAATTTCTAATAAGCCTTCTTTATTCAACTACATCTCCTGCAACTATCAACATACCACAGCTTTTATAGTTGTGCCTATCTGCTTTGTGCTGGGCAAGGTTGCCCCAGTGATTTCTTGAAACTTGGCTTGTGTTTTTGATATCTCTACTTTAAATGGCAGGGCACTTTTAATGTATTGCCATTTGGATAGGGTAAATTTAAATAGTAGTTTAGTCTGTTGAAAGGGTTAAGATGTGAATCTGTGTACCGTAGCGGTTGTGCAGTTGGAGTGAAAGTCTACACCCGTTTTCAAAACTTTCACCTTTTGTTGCCTTATAGCCTGGAATTAAAATGCATTAAGATTTTTTTTCATTTATCTACACATCCTACCCCACAACTTCCAAGTGAAAAAAATATACTAGAAATTTTTAGAAAATTAATTAAAAATAAAAGCTGAAATAGCTTGGTTGAATATGTCTCCCCCCCCCCCCCTTGTAATAGCATTCCTAAATTTGCTCAGGTGTAACCAATCGCCTTCAAAATCACACACCAAGTTAAGTGGCCTCCACCAGTGTTATATTGTAGTGATTCACATGATTTCAGGATAAATTCATCAGTTCCTGTAGGTTCCTTCTGTTGGGTAATGCATTTCAAAGCAAAGACTCAACCATGAGCACCAAGGAGCTTTCAAAAAAACTCTGGGACAAAGTTGTTGAAAGGCACAGATCAGGGGATGTGTATAAAAATATCAAAGGCTGTGAATATCCCTGGAGCATGGTCAAGACGGTTATTAAGATGTGAAAGGTGTATGGCACCACCAAAACCCTGCCTAGATCACTCCGTCCCTCTAAACTGGATGACTCAGCAAGAAGGAGACTGATCAGAGAGGCTACCAAGAGGCCAATGACAACTTTACAAGAGCTACAGGCTTTTATGGCCAAGACCGGTCAAAGTGTGCATGTGACAAAAATATCCCAAGCACTCCACAAATCTGGCCTGTATTTTACTCAAGAAAGCCCACCTTGAATCCTGTTTGAAGTATTAAAAAAAACACTCAGGAGATTCTGTAGCCATGTGGCAAAAAGTTTTGTGGTCTGACGAAACTAAAATGAAACTGTTTGGACTAAATGCAAAGCGTTATGTTTGGCGCAAACCCAACACAGTGCATTACCCAAAGAACACCATCCCTGCTGTGAAGCATGGCGGTGGCAGCATCATGTTATTGGGGTGTTTCTCATTGGCAGGGACTGGGGCACTTGTCAGGATAGAAGGGAAAATGAATGGAGCATAGCACTGAGAAGTCCTTGAGGAAAGCCTGCTGTCCTCTGCAAGAAAGCTGGAACTGAGACAGAATTTCATCTTTCAGCATGACAACGACCCAAAGCACACAGCCAAAGCTACACTGGAGTGGCTAAGGAACAAAAAGGTAAATGTCCCTCAGTGGCCCAGTCACAGCCCTTAAATCCAATCAAAAATTTGTGGCATGACTTGAGGATTGTTGTTCATCAACCCTCCCCAGAGCTTGAACAGTTTTGTAAAGAAGATTGGTCAAATATTGCCAAATCTAGGTGTGCAAAGTTGGTAGAGACCTATCCCAACAGACTCACAGCTGTAAGTCTTGCCAAATGTGCTTCCATCTTTAAAAATAATACTTGGCCCAACTAATCGTGTAGTGCTGTTTACACAATATGCTTGCAAACTAAAGATTGTAAGTTCAATTCCCATGTAGACCAGACTTTTTTTATTATTTGTCTTTTTTTGCAGGCAAATATTCCATTTTAAAACAAAAATAAGTCATTAAATATAAATGTTAAAGACGTCACTATAAGTGTGTTCCCTAGTATATTTCCATGTTGACAAAATATGTTAATTGTCATTAAACTTGGATGTCCTGTAATATACATATGTGTGGATAAAAGTGCTTGGGGTCTGCAAAAATCTGCAAAAAAATTACGTCTGGAGAAAAAGGAGATGGACATTTTTACCTTCCTTTGGCAACTTATTTCTCTTACTGTATGACAGGTATTTACTTTTTTTCTACATTTCACATAAGAGTATTGGGAACTATGAATTAAAAGTGAAATGGTGCTTTTGGCTGATTTACTTTTATTGATGTCCCTTGATTGCGACATTTAGGTAGTGAAAAGACTAAGGAACGAATACTGGCTCAATTTTATTGGCTGATGAGGTGATGAAATATGTGGCTGAATGTCCAGAATGTTAACAAGTCATGCCATGGCGGGTTCGCTCGGCCCTGCTGGTCCCACTGCCCCTGATTAATGTCCCCTTTGAGAGAATTGCAATGGACATAGTGAGCCTATTGAGCTCGTCTGACTATAGATGTACACATATTTTAATAGTGTTGGACTACGCGACTAGATATCAAGAAGCAGTACCATTGAGATCCACGAGTGCATTAGCAATTACCAAGAGTTACTCCAGATCATAGTGAGAGTAGGGATCTCCAAAGAAATCCTGACTGATAAGGGAACTAACTTCACGTCCAAATGTTTAAATTAACTGTATAAATTGTTGCAAATTTGGTGCTTTCAGAGCTCCGATTATCACCGCAGACGGACACACTGGTAGAAAGCGTTATTCAGACATTGAAACAAATGCTGAGGTGGTTTGTCAACCAAGAGCAAAAAATTGTGGTAAAACTCCTTCCCTACCTAATGTTTGCAGTGAGAGAAGTGCCTCAGAGTTCAACCATGTTTTTTCCCTTCAAGCTGCTGTAACGGAGGCAACCTCGAGGTATAAAGACCAAACTAAGAAAATATAGTAAAATGTGTAATGATGTTGAGAGACCGTCTGGAATTGGTTGTTTGTTTGGTGCAGTTAAAACTGGCTCAGCATCGGCAGGAGCAACAAACAAGCATGGATTCGGACCTTTTGACCAGGAGATAAGGTACCTTATGAGATGAAATGGAAACTGGTAAAGTAAATTATGAAATTAGACAATCCGATAACCTGAATGACTTGCAAATGTACCATATTAATTGATTAAAACCCTGGAAAGAGTATGTTGATAGACTTTCGGCTGTCCTACAGTCCCTAAGGGACGCGGGGCTGACAGCTAATCTCAGCAAGTGTGCATTTGGCAAACAATATCTTGGCTACATCATGGGTAATGGTCAGGTAAAGCTGGTTGCCTCTAAAGTCCAGGCTCTGGTGGAGACGGCGATCCCAAAAACCAAGTCTGAGGTGAGATTGCTACTGGGGTTAGCAGGCTATTACCGCTGCTGTATCCCCTAGTACTCCACTATAGTTAACCCCTTGGTGGATCTCACCAAGAACCTTAGATAACTCTGTGGTATCTGGCGCTGCAAACCTTCCACTCTGAGGGGTGCGTAAGGTTGGTGGTATGCTTTCCCATAGACAGGGAGACACAATGGTCGGCCATTTTGGAGGAAGAGAGTTTTCTAAACAAATCCATTGAGGGCCAGGCAATGATTGAATAGATCGTGGGGAAGAGTTGGGCAGTACAATGGGGACACAACTACATGAGAACAACATCTTACGCTGGAGTTACTCACGCACCAGAGTGCTGTGTTTTGTTTTGTTTTTGTGAATTGTAGAGTATGAACAAGACGTTAGCTGCAGCCACGAAGCCAGTACACACCCCTGAGCACGACCATCACGGCACAACATAACCAAGCACCACCATCCCCAGTTTTGAAGAGCACAGTTTCGTGCATCAAGGGGATTAGAAAGTGTGTTTTATATTTTCTGTTTGGGATGGTAAACCACCTTTTCCAGCCCCAGCTGCAGCTCCGGTCTCCCCACCTCCAGCACCTGCACAAGATCCTACTGCTGCTGCAGACTCACCAAGAGGGGATGAAGGATAGAGTTGTATACTTTAAAGGCTGTGGAATGAATGCAAAACATCCAGTAGTATTCCACCTCCACTGCACAGCTTCATTATCTGGTTCAGCACAAGGAAGTCCCAAATCTGAGCAGTGACTTTATTTTGAACCACACAGTTAATGCATTAAAATGTGAACTGTTATGAATATTAAGTTAAGGTAATTTTTAAGAAAATTGATATTTTTTAAGAAAATGGATAATAACACGTGAGCTATCACGTGTTATTGCTTTCTTCTCACACTCTGGTTAAATATCAATCACATTTTTCAATCACAGATGTAAGAACTATAGGTTGGTGTACAGTGTTGACATGTTTAGACACAAACACAATACAGTATACAGAACTCTGAAATGGGCACAGTTATAGTTTTTTATGGTTTAATTTTTACAATGAATTGTACTCTAGTAGATTTTCTGGTATAGGTTTATTATTATTGGATCAAAACAGAATTATCAATAATGATGCATTTGAATGCTTATTTTGCCAGGTCAGTGTAACCATCTTCAGGGTTTGACTGAATATGATTAAGATAAAATAATTCATGTAACATGTTATGTACTATATCAGTCAGTTACAGAGCAACTTATCAGAATTCCAACCTTTCCCCTCTTTTGAATGAAAGTGCAGGTGGTCTGTATAAAATAAACACTTCTAGTTGGATTTTGAAACTTGAGTATCAACAATATAACAGTAGATCCAAGCTACCCTCTGATTTCGTCCACTACTGCTCCCTCCTCTCCTCCTTCTCAACAGCCCTCACCGCTGCCAAACATTCTTACTATCAATCTATCATTCTGTCCTCCTCTGATAACCTCCACTGACTATATATAATGTGGGCTCTATCTTTCTCTATCTTTCAGTTCAATTAAAATATGGATTCATTAAGTTAATTCATTGGTGTATCAATCAGCGTTTTCAAGTTACATTTTTACAAAACAACAATGTGTGGGTTGCCATCAGCTTTAGAAAATATGATTGAAATTTCATGTTGTGAAAATAAATATTTTTTAAAAAAATACACCACTCACTCGATATATCGCGGGTGTCGGGGTCCAATATAAATCTGCTATATATCAAGGGCTGCAATATAGTGAGAGACCCATAGAAAAACAAATAGGCTAACAAATAAATACTGTACAACCACTCCCTCATTTTATTGGGAGCGTCAGGCTCCAATATAAATCCTCTACACAAACTGCCTTTTTTGTATAAAAAGCAGCATGCCATTTTAATTTGCACCACGGAGGGTAATTGATTCTCATGAACTTAAGTCTCCAATTAATTTCTCTCCTTTCTCAAATTACCAAACCCTCTGCATTGAATGAATCCATTCCCAACATAGGAGGCTTGTTGCTAGGGAGCTGACATCACTGCCCTGTGACTTTGACAAGAATATTGCTGCCACAAATGAATACCTTGTTAGCTAAAATAAAAAGTCGCTTTAGCAAGTCGATATTTAATTTGCTTTGTGTTATTGTGCAATGTGTGTGCATATGAGAACAGTATGATATTAATGTTTTGTTTCAATTATTTTGTATATTTTGTTTGTGATGTGCAGTACAAAATAAAAAGCAGCAATTCTAAGTGAAATTGCCTATGTATGTATATTGCAGCTAAGGCATGCTCAGTTAGACTAAAATGGGGAGCCAACTCCAGGACCATGATATATCCGAACTACAAGAGAAAACAACTTGACTAATGCATTTGTATTATACAGGAGCTTGTTCATGCAAAAAGTGTATTATGTGCAAGTTATTGTCCATAAAAATTATTAAAACTCTTCAAAACATTTATAATATCGGTAATAGTGTTAATTTCCTCTTTTACAATTATAGGGTCTGTCATGAATATTTGCTGATTAGCTTGATACTTCAGACTAGCCTTTTTAGCAGACTGTTAAGAGGGCAACATTGTTACATTAGTAATCTGTTATAAATCCAAAGGCTTGCTGAACAAATAAAGACTAGGGTTTTTTTTTTTTTGTTTTGTTTTGTTTTTTGTTTTTTTTAGTCAGTGTTACATTTGAGTGAAGGAAAAAATGCAGAAATCTATAAACATTGACTACAAATGGAAATGTAGTTTACTTTGTTTTTCTACTTATCTGAAGAATAAAAACTACAGTTTTAGCAGTTACAGGTCTTGAGATTATGTTTTCTATGATCTTAAAGTGCAATGCCCATAATATACTTGGTGGTTTCTAATTCAGCTCTGATATCTCTCACAACAGAAAAAGCAAGTGTTTGTACAAGAATTAACCTGTATCCAAGTACATTATTTAATATTACATTGTATCAAGTTTGCAACAATTATTTTCACTTTGAAAAGCCAATAAGGTGTTTTTATACAAATGGTGATAGAAAATAACATGTAATTCAAATCATAATTGGTCATAGAAGTGTGTTTTTTTTTTTTTTTTTTTTTTTTTTTTTGTATGAATAACGTATACATGCATTATTCATAATATAGCGATTTATATTGTATCCAATTTTGTACTAGACGTTATCACATTAGAAAGCTTTATCCCCTTGGTCACAGCAACAAGCTTAGTCATTACCTGGTATTTTTTTATTTCTGCTGAGTATTTTTGTCTGCTTTTACCTTCCAGTAAAGATTAAAACATTTGTGTGAGTACTAGACAGGTAGTTAACAAAACCCTAACAAAATTGACCTCTTCACTGAAAAAAGACTTGCTTCGTATGATTACTCCATAGCATGAGCTAAGCTATCCAAAATTTTGTAAATCTAATATTTGTTTTTGTGTAAAAACAGGTTAAAGAAAAGCAATATCCAATGCACATGCTTTACAAGTTGATGCACATTGAAATGCTCCTACAATGAAATTAGATTCAATATCAAGTCAGGTTTTGTCTATGTTATGAACATTGTAATTTGACAGCTTTACATAATGATGTGTTATTTAGCATAATAACACCTACAGTACAGTATTTGTGTCTGGAAAGCTATAATAATACATGTAAAAGTCAACCTGGTCATAAACCGTTGGGAAACTTGGTTCTGATTGGATGCTTTCCAGAAGAAGCACAGTTTAAATTCTTGCAGAAAAAGGTGAAGATTTCAAACAAGTATTAAGAGAAGATACAACTTGTATCCTGAACTTTTTACTTTGTACCTGATTGTTGAAGGTAACTTAAACAAATTAATAATGTCATTTTAAGTTACAAATATATTTTAGGAATTTAACACAGAATGTATTTTGCTGCAGGAATCCTCTTAACATCATGAAGGCTGTAACTCTGCTGATGTGCCTTGTGGGCACCGCTTATACAAGACCAGTAAGTATCTGCCAGCTTGAATCATGGTTAAGAAAGTTATTCATGTTAAGCTTAAGACTTAGTGCACAAAACACAGCCTGATGGCAACTGTATTATTGTTTTCTTTAAGTTGTTTCAAAATGGAAGAATAATAGGATGTATGAGTGCAGTGGTGAAACCCAATATGCTGTTAAACTGTTTGCATGTCTCTTAAAAGACAATGCCAAAGGAAAAAAAAAAAAAAAAAAAAAACCTTAGATAAGTGGTAATGAATTAATCTTTAAAATTCACACAGGCTTAGTTTGTCAGTTCTGTTTCTGTAATTGCAGTCTGCAATCATGTTCTATTTATTGTAAAATGAGATTTCTGGACAGCTATTTAAAACTTCCATAACTCTGCTTCAACAAATAACAGACCTTGTTGGCTGTTCATTTTGCTTACCTTCAATTTGTTATAGTCTCAGGCATGTGCTTTCATCGATCCTAGAAACTTTTAAACCAAGGTCATTCAGTGAAGATATGCATGTTGCAGGAGCCTATTAATGTCATGTTTTTTTTTTTTTTCCAGTATTTCTATCTTGAAACATTATTGGTTACGATGAGTGATAATTAATAGAAGCACTGGAGATGCTTCTCGATCTTCAGAATTCAAATAGACAAAGCATTATAAATATTTGCACAAAGGTTCTTTAAATATGTATTTATTTTTTTTATTTTTATTTTTGGTTTTGATATGTATATTGAATCAAAAATCAGCAGTAACCTTTTGAATAAAAGAAAGTGCACTGTTTACTCAGCTGACCTGGGTAAACTCTTTTGGAATGGCCTCGATGCAGCCTGCATTTCCCATGCGCTATCAAGACCAGCTTGCACAGCAGCCACAACCTCAAATACCACCACAGCTCTACTCACAGGTCAGTCTTTATCTCTCTTTCAGAAAAACCATATTGGTGACTATTGATATATTAATGATGCACTATTTTAATTATAGTGATTATAATTATGTGAAGGGAAATCCACATTGTTTCATTAAATGTTTCAGTAAAACATGTTAAGCGACTGATTCAAATATGTACTGTATTAAATAGGAATCAACTCAAGGTAGGTTGTTAATAGGAAGAGAAAATAGGCACCAGACATCTAGTAGATGTATTATCCTTTTGATTTTAAATGATTTATATAACAGAATGTATTTCTGAAAATTCAACAAAACTATTAAACTGACTTCAACATAGATTTTAGTTTCGTTCATTATTATTATTATTATTATTATTATTATTATTATTATTATTATTATTATTATTATTATTATATAATAATAATAATATAATAATAATAATAATAATAATAATAATAATAATAATAATAATAATAATAATAATAATAATAATAATAATAAAAATTGAACATTACTGAAGTTCTTGCCAATCATATACTGCAATGTATCTTCTTTCTTCTCTGATAGTTTTTCCCAGCAATTAATTATCTACCACCTTCACAAGTAAGTATTGTTACACATTTTGTAATAACATGTATTAATAGAGAGTGAATGTGTACACATTAAATATATGGTTTATAAATTGTATGTATTTATTTTTAACAACTAAAATGTGAGCACATAATACCATTTCAAAGCCTCCAGTGTACAATTAGGATGTTATTATTAACAGTATGTATTGTTTCTATGATGCCACTCAAAACCCAATGTTACTCACTTTAGCAAACTGTACCCTCATACCTTCCTGAATCACAACTGTTAAGTCCGCTGCCTGACACAGATGTTCAACCACAAGTAAGTTAGCACCATTTTTTGTATTCAAAATACGTTATGTATATAACATTTTATTGTGTTATGATCTATTCATTATACTTGTTTCATTATGCTTGTTTCAACTATTTTACAACAAATATTGATTGCCTATTTCTTTAAACAGATGTATGCAGTATTTATTCAACAACCACAAATAGTAAGATTGTATTTTTTATTATGCTTAACATACAAACTTAAATATAATTATTTGTGATAAATGATCAGTAAAAATGTCATCATTTTAACATTTACAACAGCATGGAGACTATAAATAAGAATACTATTACAGCTAATACACTACTACACTGCTACTACTAACCCTTTCTGTTCGCGGACAGCCATCATGGTGTTCAAACGTTGCGTCGAGATTAGCTGCATTGCCTACGTTTCTTTTGGCCCACATGCTGGCAAGCTGGTAGCCATCATTGACGCTATTGACCAAAACAGGGCTCTGATGGATGGTCCCTTCTCTGGTGTAAAGAGACAGGCCATGCCCTTCAAGTGCATGCAGCTTACTGACTTAGTTATTAAGTGCCCACACAGTGTAGGTCAGAAGGCAGTGAGAAAGGCATGGGAAAAGGCAGAAGTTGACAGACTTCGAACGCTACAAGGTTATAAAGGCCAAGAAAGTGAGGAACAAGATCATCAAACGTGAAGTAAAGAAACTCCAAAAAGAGGCTCTCAAAGCATTAAAAAACTGTAAAATGGACAATAAAGTATTGGTTAAAAAAATAAAAAATATATTGCTACTACTAATACTATAATAATAATAATAATAATAATAATAATAATAATAATAATAATAATAATAATAATAATAATATTTTTGTATTACAATAAATATTGTTTGGTATGAATATTTTGTTTTAATGTTGTATTATTTTATTCCCAGGCTGGCTCAGTAAGCTCAGAGGAAGCACAGCAACAAAGGGTAAGTCAAAATATCTGCAAAACAAATATATAAAATGTCATAACCCATGTAATGAAGAAATGTGGGTTCACTGTCTGAGATGCATCAAAAACAAAATAGGGCTGGCTGCTATTAGAAGTATTAAATATATATAGAAGTGAATTTGGACTCACTCTGTGTCTCTTGATGCAGGTCGTGTACACTGGATTTTACCTGCCAGTGGTTCCTGGAGGTACAGGTGTGGGTATCACTCAAAACCAGGGAGGCGGTCTACCTGAAGTTCAAGAGATGCCACTTCCTGAGGGCATTTTACCAAACCTAGGAAATCCTATAAATCCATTCATTTCAGACAATACAGTTGTTCAAAGGGGGGATACTGCTCAAGGAAGCAGCCATCCAATTGAAATGCCAGCAGTCCAACGAGATAATAGACCGATCTTTGAAAGTACAGATCTCCCTGCCAGAGGTACAGACCTAGCTGGAGTACAGCAAGCAACCACAGGTCCTGCTCAGAGCAGTGGAGGAGGAGAAACACCTGCTGGATTTAGCAAAACATCTTCTTTTAACCCACCTTATGTGACCGAAGCCCATTTTGTTGAACCAGTTGCAGAAGCCTTTACAATAAGACCCAAAGACCTCAGAAAAAGGGGCACCAGCAGCAGCTAACGTTAACACATCAATTGAGATTTTATTTACTGGTTTTCAAACGCATGTTATCCATAAACCAAAAGTATGGATGATGTGTTTCTAGCAAATAATCAGGCAGGTCAGATTTTCATTTATTGTACCAGTAAAAGGGGCTTTTGTAAAAATAAAAAAAAAGTAGGGATTGAGTTGTGCTGGGCTATTTAGTAGAGGTCAATAGGAGTAATTGCGTTTTTCTATATTTCAATTATTTTAACATTGCTTTAATTAATTCTGTTTTTTAGATTAATGATTCACTAGTTACATGGAGAGAACTTCAGGATTTAGTAGCACCAGGACTGATTATGTAGTAAATTTTACAGTAAATATTCTAGGTGTCTCTTACCATTATCATGTAATATGTTGGACCACGAGATTGCCATAATGTTAGTGAGCTGTTTTCACTGTTTTACTATAGTGTATCTGCTCATGCTGTTCATACACTGGATCTTGTGAACTGTTTGTGAACTGCAGTTGCAAGGCTATGACTCCTGAAATATATGGGTGGCTGCAGTATTAAGTTGCATCTGAGGCTTGTGTATGAGGCACAATGTCATGGTTATTCACATTTAAAATATACTACCATGGCACACACTAGCCTCTTAGAAATCTACAAAACATTCAAAGGACAAATTTGTACTGTACCATTCCCAGCAATATATATTGCAGCTATGGCAAGTCCTTACCTTATTTTAGTTTCCTTTACTTGTTTTGCATTATTTAAAAATAATGAGTACTCTGAAGAAAAGCTTCTATCTTCAGTAAAATAAACTGTCTGAAAACGTGTGTGCATCTAACAACATGCTAAAAAACATTCACGTTGCAGCATGTATTTTAACCATGGTGTCTACCGCAATTGATGTTTCGATGTAGTAAATTTCAACAGTGTAAAACAGAAAGCTTGCTTTGGGACCTAATCGTCAAGCACCCTTTACAAACTGTGGTAAAAGTCATACTTCAAGTGTACTTCAAATTGTAACATTGTTTTGCATGGTGTGAACCAAAAAAAATCACCTTTGGTAACCATATATGTTATCATGTTTCTAGTATATTGCCTTATTCAAGCAGGTGAAAATCTGTTTGTTTACTTGTAAGTACAACAAATAAATAACTGCAAAAAATCAAAACATCACAATGGGTGAGTTTATAACACAAACTGTGTTGTCTTTAATGTAATAAATAATTTTGATAACAATCATAAATGCAACTTGGCCCCAATTTACTTGTTTTGCAAAGTGTGAGCCATTGTGTTTTCTGAGATAAAAAAACAGCTTGTAACAAAGCTAGCAAGAAACAACCCAACCATATTTTTAGACATGTTGTTTGGAATTCTAAAGCTACTCAACACTGAAAGCAGGTTGACAAGGATTTTCAACAAAAAAGGCGCTTCACACTGTAACATTTATTGAATGGTTGATTTTATTAATATACAGTTTAACCTGTCAAATATCATGCATAATAAAAATGTATTTAATAAAGAGTCACTGACTGTGTTTTTGAACACAATTATCACCTTCTATGACTGCCACGAGACAATACAACACCTGCACATCCCACTAATCAGATACTGTACACATTGATGTTGGAGCTGGGCCCATTCTTGGATAAGGGCATGTTGGAGCTCCTGCAGAGTGCTTGGTTGCACTGGACGGACTGCTATTGCTCTCTTTAGCATGTCCCAAGCATGCTCAATAGGGTTCACATCAGATGATCTCACTGGCCAATTCATCCTCTCTATTGATTCAATTTGAATATGGTGATATTCCCAAGGGGTTGTGACTCTTCTGCAGCCCCACACCATGCTGCCTCCTAACAGTGCCGCTAGTTTGGTATTGACTCCACATACAGGAGACCACACTTTGGGACACATTCAGTAATTTAGCGGCATGACGTTGTCCCTGTCCATGTTGTCCTCATTACTGAACCGATGTCTAATTTGACTCTGAGCCATTACACTTAAATATATGACAGTTTTAACCAAACACTGTCACATGGACCACCTTTTGTGGGTACACCAATCTGCTTTCAGAATTGAAAATGCAGAGTCATGCCATCTATACCTATAGCTCACACACAGAGCAACAAAAAACAGGTGCATTGTGTGCTGACAGGTGAAAAGAATAACTCTCCGTCAATATCAGTCAAACAGGAATTTAATGAACCAGTAATGTTTTCAATTTGACCAAAAAGTTTGACTCTTAGCAAAAGCTGAGTAGTATATTTTAAGTGACACTACATTGTGAAGTTCACATTTTCTTTCACAGAGCAAGCAATAAACCATGTACTTATGTATAAAGCAAGTGGCACAGGGTGAAGCTGATCCAAAAAAGGCTTAGTCACTCTCTAAAGAATTTGGCATTGGACAAATATACATAGTTTTGTTCATTTTCATCAAGACACATTTTTTACCAAAATTCAAAGATGAAACTTGAGTCCTTGCCTCAGTATCTTCCACTTCAATAAGAACGGGCATTTTATGGACTAATTTTGCCACCTTCCACTGATTTTCTTTACAACCTGTAAAAACTTTAGGACAACAGCAACATCTGTTCTATCTGGAAAGTGGACTTGTAAGACACCACTAATGAAAGCAAATCTTCCATGGAAACATACTGTATAATTTGCCTTTCTCGTCTGCCTTGCACAGCTTATTGATTAATAATCCACATTACATAGATTCAATCTACTCTTCGAAATTATTTCTGATAAATACAGTTAAAGAATGAATCAGCCGTTATCCGATGAGAAATGGGAACAGGGTTAGGTCGACCAAAACATTTAATTTGTGTAAAATTTGCCAAATTGTGCTTGGGAATAAAATAAAAGTGACTATTATATTGCACATCACTCAACAGGCAAACATTTTGAAATATTTGCATAGATGCTCCTTTGGCACCATGGCAGAACCACATTAGGTGATGACTGTAAAATTTCAAAGAAAAAGCAAACCATGCCCAAAGAGGTCCCCAATTACACACTTCGACAAATGTGCAACAAAAGGTGCACATTAAAGGACACGTTTCCATACAATAACTGAAATAATTTTACAGAAGACAAAATAATGAGCAAACAGAGTAAATAGGGTAGTCAGTAAGGTTGGCAGTGTTACATTTTTCTACAAATCAATTAATTCAGTGAAAACATCTTTCTAGTCCTGCTTTTCCCTTTTATGTTGTGAAAGAATAGCCAACACAGATTAAATTGAGTGCACTGTATGGACACATGCTATACAGCTATAGAAAAAAATAAACCAATCTCTTCTGTTCCACTTTTGTTAATAGGTGATATACAGGAAGACCCAACAATTGGCAAACTCCTCCAACATGACAAAAGTATACTTCAATAAACTTTGACATGCTTTTCTATAAAACTAGTTTTATTTAATTAACTTTTAACTGTAAAGCTTTATGAATAGAGGGCTGAATGTGTACTAAATGTGGAATATTTTTATATATTGAATATAAATTCCCCATAACAGTAGTTGTTTTCGATTCCATAATATACAATGTGTGTTTGTGTGTGTGTGTGTGTGTGTGTGGTGCTTGGGTTGGGTTGGAGAGAGAATCACATAGGCACCGATATTCTAAGCAATGCACAACCTCCTCGCAAAAATGAGTGCTTTTGCACAAAAACTGATATTTTCCAACACAGCACAAAGCAGTTGTGCGAAGTTGGAAAATAGCAGTTGTTTGCTCAATTCGCAAATGTGTTTGTGCCTAGCAAATCCACCTGAATTAGAATACTACATAATGGACTGTTAACAATACCCTGCCAAGCAGCTGTCATAGGTGTACGTACATATCAATATTTTTATCATTTTGACCAGCCTACATCTCACCAATCTTCAAACAATAATGCACAGTAGACTGCTTATCAGTGCAAATAGTGGGCAGGGATGGAAATAAGACTCCTATTACATAGCAGTGCCACCCATTCCATGTTTTAATTGGTGCTTGATTAGCCTGGGTGTATAGATAACAAGCTCAGGTGTGTTTTACTAATCTCATAGTAAAACCAGGAATGGATCAGACTGCTATGCAATGAGAGTCGTATTTCCACCCCTGCAGTTGGGATGTACAGTAGTATTATACTACATCCAGCAGAAGGAGGTATATACATAAAAAAAAAAAAAACATAAAATGTTTGTCCATTAAACTTTACGCATTCTTTAGCTTTACAAACAGGCATGATTTTACACTGTTGTAGCCTACAAAAAGTTATTCAGTAACATTTCCAGATGTGTCCCAAACAGCCAGGACGACCTGGAGATCAACTTGAGCACCAGACCCAGAACCACTTCAAGGTGTGCAAATGAGCTACGGATTGTCTCTGGAAAGATGCACACTTTCTCGTGTTTTTGCTTCGAGCTTTACCCACAGGACAGTCAATGCTTCAGTTTACCAGCAGGTGGTGCCAACATACTGTTCTTCAATCTACAGTGCAGACAGCTGAAAAACAAAACAGCAACATTACTGAAAAACACTGTAGATTTTTACTGACAACACAAAGCACATCATATTGCATATTTGTTTAAGTTCCCTGGATACAGTTTTCAATACCTGCTCCATTTCCCACAGCAACAGTAGGTATGTTTTAATAAAGCAGCTAATTCATGGTTAATGCACCTATAGGAATTTAAATGCACAATATTGCCCTAATGACTTTAATCTGAAACCTTCTCATTTGTCGTGCAGACGTACCCAAAACTTGTTTACTTACAGCTTCAGCGTGGAATGGAGGTAAATGTTGCATTTTGTATTTTTATAGTGTAGTACACAGTAACCAAACTGCATGGATGTACATTTACAAAAATACTATAATTATTAATGATAATGTGGCAATAAAGTAATTGTTGTAAGGAGCCCAATAATGAAAATACTGACACCAGTCCTGGGTTATAAATAATTTTTATCCATCCTTTAAAGGATATTAATTAGTTAAGCTGTTTATGTTGGTTCATTTTTAGCAAATAAAATAACTGCAAGCTCTGAAAAGTTACAGGAATTAAAATACAAAATCTATTGTTTGTCAATTTAAACAAGGAATATCTTTATGAAAGCTTGGGATGCAAGAACATGTCAGAGTGTAATCTCATATCAATTCTAAATAACAGGCCAGTCATCCCAGCAGGCCAGGGCAGAGGCCCCACTATCCCTAAGGTTATTCCTACAGGAGGCAGGCAACCAGCCAGCCCCTCAGTCCAGACTGCCTACTGTGGATTGACTACACTAGCTGACGTTAGATTGCTAACACCAGGCAACTCACCAGCTGCAGCAAGGAACCACACAAGCTTCTGCAGAGAAAGAAGTGCCAACCACAGCAGCTGCAGAGCCTTCAGAAAATAAACAGCATGCACCCCTAAGAATTAAACTTTTGTAATCTGCACACCAACACTGCTGCAGTCTTCAAAGTGTGGGGCTTGAAACAGGCCATATAATAATAATAATAATAATAATAATAATAATAATAATAATAATAATAATAATAATAATAATAATAATAATATATATTTATGTATTTAGTATAGTGCATTTCATTAAAATACATAAATATACATTTAAAGAAATACATCAAATACATAAATATACATAAAACAATACAATAAAAACTATGCAGTGCAGTAAGCCAATGTATAAAAGTCTCTGAAAGACCTTGGAAGGGAGTTCCAGAGACAAGGGGACAAAGAGAAAAAGGCACCATCTCCCATAGTTAATAATGTTGTTTTTGGCACGGAAAGGTCACTTTTAGCATCGGGAAATGTTATTCAAGTGTGCAGATATTAAATTACTAGACATCTCAGCACTTAGCAATATTTTCATATTTTCTGTAACATGGTGAAGCTGGTATCTATTAGATGTTAACTTTTACTGATGTGTAATTAAAGTTATTTGTATATCTATGTTAACCTACAGTATGTTACTGTGCTCTTTTTGTATGCATGTAACAGAATTTACCTTGTTTTTTTTAATTTATTTAAATACAATTTCCTGAAAGCACAACTTGATGTGTCATGTTTTGAATTTATTTTCTTCATCAAATAAATAATATTTCACATTATAATAAACTCTAGAAGATGAAAGAACGCATGGAAGCACAAATAATGGTTGGGTTATGTCTTTGCAATAACACATAAGACACAATTCACAGATGACATCATTTTTTTGTTTACACTAGGCCAACTAATGTCATCACTATAATAGCCTTCAATCAGTAAGTATGTAATTGATATTCAATTAACAATTCATTGAAGTTCACATTACGTATTAATAACCCACAGTATGCATGAACCAGCATACAGGTACCAGGATTTACATATTCAGTGGGTTTAAGCTATGGACATTAAAATGTTTATTTAGCTGTATTTACCAATACAGTGCCTAAAGAAAGTCTACACCCCCTTTCAAAATTTTCACCTTTTCTTGCCTTATAGCCTGGAATTAAAATGCATTAAAATGGTTGTTTTATTATTATTATTTATCTACACATCCTACCCCACATCTTCGAAGTGAAAAAAATATTCTAGAAATTTGTAGAAAATTAATTAAAAATAAAAACTGAAATAGCTTGGTTGGATAAGTGTCCACCCCCCTTGTAATAGGGGAGACTTATCCAATTTTGATATTACCTCTGAAAGTTATTCAACCTTAAAAAAAAAAAAAAAAAAAATCCTAAGTAGGGAACACATGCATATAATTATCTGCAATCTCTTGCCATTCCTCTGTTTCAACACCTTGCTGATCCTGATATCAAGACTACAAACGCAGTCGTACTCATCGTATTGCGTGATCCCATCTCTATAAGCCTGTACACAAACGCATTCTACACTAATTCTCTACATACCTAGAGATCAGCCCTTTACAGCACACACAGGTCGTGGGTCACCACTGTTAGCAGTACAGATGGGAAAGAGACAGTGTTTGGTCCAGGTCCAATTATGTAGTGTATGGTAGCAGGCTGTAACATTTATTTGAAGTCTCCTAGGCAACGATGTGTTCTTACCAGTTTGCCAAAATGTTCTGTGACAGATATTGTGTTAAAATGGAAGACCACTGGTTGCAATGATATAGTGCAGGGGTGTCAAACTCCAGTCCTCGAGGGCTGCAGGGTCTTTTGGTTTTCATTCCAACTTAAGCTCTCTATTAACATACTTGATCTAATTATTTGTTCATTTGGACATATTTCATATTTTTTCATAAAGGTCTTTTACAGTTGATGGTTTTAAAAATGCACTTGATTCAAGGTACATGACCTATGAAACATTTTGAGGCTTGACAAGAAGTGTTAAATGTGTCCAGTTAATCAAATAATTAGACCAGTTAAGTAATTGAGAGCTCGGGTGGAACGAAAGCCAGAAGACACTACGGCCCTCCAGGAACTGAGTTTGACAACCCTGCTCTAATGGAAGTGTGGGAGTTTCTAAGCCAAATGGGAGATGTTACACCTACTGACATCATAAACTTATCTTAATAATTGTTTCTTGGGCTGCTGCAGGAGAACCATAAATAATGAGTTCCAGGAATAGGGAAACAAACTAGGTTTTTCTGGAATAAGAGTACTGAAATTGGAATTTCTACTTTCCTTGTAGTAAGTACTATTTATTAATTAAAGTATGTCATTAACGTAATGGTGTGTGTGTGTGGGGGTGTGTGTCTGTGTCTATATATCTATATATATCTATATATATATAGATATATATACACACACACACACACACACACACACATTGTATGATACATGCCTGGTCAGGTATGTAGACAGTGGTGAAACCTTTTTTTTTTTTTTCAGCATGCTGTCACTTTTGTAAATTCATTAATACAAATCTTTAGTAATAAAAATGATAAAGACATCTGTAGTTCATATTCATCGTAAATTATCAAAGTTCTTATAATAATTCCAGATCTGGAATTGTGATTTCTAATGCTGCATTGTGGGAAATGTGTTATTAATATCTTTGCACAGTTCAAGATTATCTTATTAGCCTGAACAGAAATATATTTTTGAGTGTGGTAATGGTGTAATAGCTTTTAAAGAGAAACAATAATACAAAAGAAAATCCTAAAAAGAACTTTGATAAATTCATACTTTTACGATACCCTGTTACATCATCTAGGAAAGATAAGGGCAGCAGCTATAATCTATAATCATTAAAATGTGCATTAATGTGTAACTGGTGTGACTTTGTTATGTACCACCATTTGAAAACAGTGCCATATGTAGCACCTACAAACATCCTTTATGGTGTTTGCGATATTTCATACTCATGTAAATGTCCACAGAAAAAAAGGTGGCATTAGAACTGTGAAACAGTATCTGATTAAATGTATAAGAAGGCTCAATTAAAATTTCAAGCTGTGACCTGATTGGCGCAGACATTTTGAATGGTGTGCGATCTGTGAAAAATGGCAGTTGTATAATTTCGTAATCTAATCAGATTGCAACTTTAATCTCACTGGATATAACGATTGGCTGCCAAAGTAAAACAGTGATGTGGACCAAAAATGCGATCGGCAAAGTTGTAAAACTTCAGCTGTCAACAAACGTCAATAAAAGACCATAAACATATCTCCAATGTTTTGATTTGCCTAATTGAATCTAATGAAAAACATAATTGTTTTACGATTTCTCTTTACAGTGTTGGACAAATAATTCCCAGTACATTTTAGACAGGAAGATTTATGTACTGTGTAAAATGCATGATCATTTGTATAACATGTGTGCTATACATGTATATTCGTTTGTCTAACCCCTGTTTTCAAGTCTGATAGAATATAAGGAAAGAAGATTCTCTTTTTTGCTAACATTAGTGGTATGTTTAAAGCAGGTCCTCCTATGTCTGAACTTTTGATAAAATAGCACCAAAGACTAGGAAAAAGCACAAGTCATGCTTTTGAATCAATCCAGCCAGTTGTCCACCGTCTCAAAATGTAAAAATATATTTGACGCAATTTGCTAAACACTGCAAATAGAATTATAATATCTACTTTGTATTGCAGGATTAACCATTTTAAGATGAAGATTTGGGGTTTATTTATTTTACTTTTGTCCATCCATTTCTCTGTTTCTGTAAGTATTGTAAATTAGTCCTACCATATTGAAATGATGATGAGTTGGATTTTCCATTTCCCCTTAGTAAGTTATGTTAAAAGTGACCCATTGTTTAAGTTTATATATATATATATATATATATATATATATATATATATATATATATATATACACACACACACACACACACACACACACACACACACACACATCAATTTAAGGGACATCCAATTTGAAAATATTGTAATTTAAAAGTAAAAGGAAAATATGACACTGGTGTAATTACAAAAAGTCTGCTTATGGATGCTATTAAAATAAATAAACCATAACTTATTAGACCCTATTCACCAAACGTTAAAAGTCAGTGTTGATTATTAAAATCCAGTTTGCCATTCATGAATCATTTTCAGCTGTTTAAGTGGTTGGAATTGTATTCCCATTTCTAATGCACTGTTTAATCAAAGACAGTATTAAATAAATACAACTTAAAAGAGTCCCCAATTTTGTAAACAATCAAACCACACAAGGTTGACCTATCAAGGTCGACAATATCAGTAGGCATAGCTTTACCCATGGCTTTGCTCCATCACAGAACACACTTTTATTTGTGACATTCAAAATCTACTTTTAATATTGCATTTACCATTACCTAAACTCCTTGAATACATGGTATGTGATTTAATTATGTGAGTCACTACAGTGATAGTCTTTAAATGGTTGAGTACCAAACCCAATTTGTACCCTTAGGCAAATTCCAATTAACCTCTCAAGTCTGGTTGCAAGTACATCGGTGTCAAATATTGTATATCTGTGATTCTTTGTTATACAGTTTGAGCTTGATCATGATTTTAGATTAACTATAATCCAATGTCACAGTTGTTGTTTTTTTAAAGGTATGTAACCATTTTAAAAATGTGTTTGTTATTCTTCTGACATTTTTTTTTTTCTTTTTCAGAATTACTATTATGGAGCAGGGCCAGACAGCTCAAGTGATGAATCTGGGGTAGGTCGTGGTTTGTTACAGACACAGAAATAACACAGAATCCGGTTCACAAAGCAATAGAATGTTTTTCTGGTTATTTTGAGAATAACAAGGACTTGGAAAAAGTTTGAATCAAATTAGTCATTTTGTTTTATTTGAGATACATAAATTCAACAGACTAACTCTTACTGTCAATATACTGCCCCCTACTGGCTTTGTGAAGCATTCAACACCGTTACAGTGCCAGGGCACACAACAGAACAACCACCCTTATTCCTCAGAACACACAACATCCACACCCTGTATTGACCACATAGTGGTCTTAGGGTACCACACAGGTCGATAGCAAACTGTAAATAATGCTTAGGACATTTTCTGTCTGGTTTTGGTTTAACAGATTAGTCAGGAAAAAATATCCATGCAGTACAAACATCTTACAAAATAACTCTGTCCTTTATTGTTTTGCATTTGAAAAATATGTCTAAACACTAATTGTACACTGGTATTCTACCATTTTGACAGATATTACTCACCTACAGGCAACCATACTATGCATACAGGCAAAGACCACAAGTAAGTAAAAACCTCTCGATGTACCCTGTTTGCAAAACTTTAAGGATTATTTTAAGGAATGTTTTTTCAGCTGTTTTAGAGAGGGTTAGGATTGTTTTTTCAAAGCTTTATTTAACCTAAAAGAACAGTCTGTAAAGTTTTGTGAACAGGACCCACATTTCAAATACTGTTAAAAAACGTAATTTATAAAATCATCAAATAATATGTTATTTACCAAAATTATTGCGTGAGTTAATATCAAGTTTTTAATTGTAAATACCTTTTATTTATTTAAAATTATTTATTAACGTACGCTGTGTAATTACCTACATTGTTTGAAAATATATAGCTGATGACTCATACTAAATAACAAATAACCTGTCATAAAAAATACCATACCTCTGAAACAGTGAGTTTCTTATGGTAACTGAAAAATATTAGATATCTAAAGGCAGCAAGGCCTAGATTTCGTACCCAAAATACTGATGGAAATATTAACAAAGCCCGTGCAAATGAAGTTTAAAGTACCACTATTCTTACTATAAAAAGAAAAAAATACCAGTATTTCCAATTAATTTCTGTTCAAGTTCTATAACATAGCATACCGGTATTTGTTTTACATATTTAAATATATGTTTCTTAAAATTTAAAGACACTTAATCTACCTTTATCCAGTATTTTCTTTCTCCTATTTGGCCTCAAACATTGTATCATCCACATAATTTTAGAAATTATCTTAAATAAAGACGCGTTCAAAAAACATCAAAACAAAAATGTAATGATTTATCCCCAACCTTAAAACCACTTCATTCTGGGAACTCATTTGAATACTTTCAGCTTGAGGGAAAACATACTTCCGTACTAGTCACTACTAATCCTATAATGTTGAGCATGTCTTCAAGATTTATTGGATTTCATCTTAGTTTAACTGGACAAACATATACATGAACATACATGAATAAAGTGTCACTGTTTCTTCCATGTACAGATGAGGGACTATCATCCTCTAAATTACTTGATCTGGCTCCGATATTGGCAGCTGTTGGTAGGTTCACCTTAATTTTATAAACTCAAAGTTTTTTTTTAAACATATATATATATATATATATATATATATATATATATATATATATATATATATATATATATATATAGATAGATATAGATAGATAGATAGATAGATAGATAATGGACCTCCTGTTTTGTGAAGAATTGCTTTATAGCAATAATGCAAAATAGTAATATTAAAAGAAACATACATATACAAGCATTGAATGTTTTATAGTTAGGAAGCCATGATAATGCAACACTTACATCAGTATGCTATTTTTTAGGCTTTTAAAGTTCATTACTTTTTTTTTTTAAGTTTTTTTAAAAGTTTTTCCTTAACCTTATCTGGATTAGTTCCCACAGCAGGACTTTGGGGTAAATTCAATAAATGTGAAGTGTCACATGACATGTCCTATTACTGTTTTCACATACAGCTTAACAGAATGAAAACTACAACTGCAGCAACCAGACCTGTTACTATAGCAACATCCACAACTAAAACCACAACCCCCAGAGGAGACAACATTATTCAGGCCACATCCAAAGCAAAAAAGATCACTATTACACAACAAAGAGGAGATAACAACATTGAGCATGGTACACAATTTGAGGGGAAAACCAAAGTCTCAACTACAACTGACCGCTGGGATGAAGGTAACTTTGTGGACGGTCAAGTGGTAACCCAAACAGAAGAGAGGAATGAAGGGCCTGAATCTTGGGAGCATCCTACTCTTGATGGCCAGGCTATTAGTCAAAGTAAAATACTGACTGCAGAATTTATAAAGAAAGGTGATGGTAATGGTGCAGTTAGAGTAGACCCTACAACCACAATGCCATCGGGCCAATGTTTTTATTTCACTCTTACACCTGGGAGAACTCTTGTAAGACCTACTGCTAAAAGGACTGTAGAAGTCAGAGACGATAACTATGCTGAAGTCAAATTTTCCAGAAGCCAATACATTCCTAACAACTTTTTTGACGAAAGTAGAAAAAGATATTTGCACAAATTCTCCACTGTGTTGCCAAAGGTTAGTAACAGTGACATTTATCCCATGCTATAAATTTGTAGCTATGCCAGAAGTTTTGCATTACCCTATAGAATAAATAAAAATTAAACCTGCTGAATAATGTTAAGTTAGCATATTGAATTACATACCGCTTTATAGTTTGTTTGTTTTTTTCCAAAATACCGTACTTAACAAAAAACAGAAAATAATTGAAAAATGTGACATTTCGAAATCTATCATGAAATACTGTCCTACTATTATGGCTTCCAGTAGACCTTTGCATTATCTTTTGTAGTTTCTTTGATTACATGATGTTAACTAAAATTTCTAAATTATATTCATATATGTTCATTTAAAAAAAAAAAAAAAGATGTTTCAATCCTAAAATTCTAGGCGATGCAAAACTTTTGGCCATAACTGTAAAGTGTGTTCATCATAAATGAATGTGTGATTCTATAGATATAAAAATGTGTGACATTTGGACAGACTCCAATCTCCAATAACTTGAGGAGATGCAGTTAAAGTAATGCTGAATATCATATGAATTTGACTAATATTAAATCAGGGGTGCAAACTGGGTGCCATTGCGATAGATTCTAGCGCTAGGTACCTCATGTAGAGCCAACAACATTCAATTCGGACTC
Source organism: Polyodon spathula (assembly GCF_017654505.1). Lineage (NCBI taxonomy): Eukaryota > Metazoa > Chordata > Actinopteri > Acipenseriformes > Polyodontidae > Polyodon > Polyodon spathula. Next base: position 45,800,615 of record NC_054535.1, on the reverse strand, counting down.
TAGTAGATATGTTAAATTTCTTTTTTCTCAGCAACCATAGATGCTGAAAGTTTCTCATTGGGTCTGGACTATTCACATGACCACTGGCTCCTGCAGCTGTATGCACGTTAAGCACTTTGTGTATCATTGGTTTGCAAAATTTCATCTTCATAATTTGGACTTGCATTTAGTCTTGTGTAATCGGTTGGCATAAAACAGAAATTGTAGGCTTATTGAATTGTACTGTTTATGAGTGGTAGTAATAAGCAAACAGAAGCAGATAAGTTTGGCTCAGCCCTTTAAAAATAGTGTCTCTTCTGATGAGCCAGAAAGAATGTCGGGAAAAATAAGTAAAAGCACAGAATCGTGTTTCAGGCACAAATGGCAGTCGAGTTTTAAGGACCAAAAATACCTTGAATGTTAGTACAGTACTACTGCATGATCTGAATTCTGCTGCTCTTCCAGGATTGAGCAGGGTAAGTGCACATTTAAAGTTTCAATTGTATTTTTATTTTATCAGGGTCTTTCTTATACTCAAATTAAATTTAATGTAGCATGTCGGCATGGCAGAAGACAGTGGAGATGCTCTTGGGAAAATGATGCTCTTTCACTGATGCCCCTGTCACATGGCAGATTCCTATCACAGTTCCTCAGAGAATAAATGATTCTTTCTGGTTATTCACCAACAATAGTGAAATAACAATACAGCAAACAATATATAACGTGTTTAGTTATGTGCAGAATCGGTTATAAAATGGTAGGATTGTGGCTCCCGTTTGCTCCATAATGCCATTACAGTAGCCATTACTCTATAAGGCGGAACACAAATAGCACAGTCTTGTAACTATGGCTCACCACTATAGCGTTATAAAGGGTGAGCTATAGATATATATATATATATAATAGCTTAATTCTGAAGAAAGAATGGCAGCTACAACCCAAGGGGCAAGTAAAAAGCAGACTAGGATTCCGAAAACAGGCAGTGCACATTTTGAAAATGCCATGTTTTTTGGATACATTCCTGCAGGATGAATCAACGAGCAAAGACATGTTCATACTGCGTCACAAGATGGAAACTGTTCAGCCACTTCATTCAGATTCAAACAGAAGGGACATATTGAGCAGAAATGGGGCTCTGATAGAATATCTTAAAACCACAGAATCCTTGGAGAGTTCAAACATTAAAGTGGTATGTATTTAATACATTCAGTTATTTTTCCATTTGACCTGTGTGTGGTTATACACTAACCTTCAGTACTCCAGCATTAAGCCCACAGTGAAAAAATATATTTCCCATGGTCCATCACTGAAATGTAGTGTTCTGGAAATTTTAAATGTGTTATTGTTTTTTGCAGTTTGTTTTGTAGTCTCACAACCTATATAGAGTATTATATGCATTGTTTTCTTTCACCTCACACACAGGATCAAGACTATAAAGAGGCTGGTAACCCACGAGAGGAAGATAATGCTGAGGATTCTTGGGAACAACATTTTAATGATCATAATGAGTATCCAGTGGACGAGTATATAGGTATTTTTAATACTCCTTTTAAAAATATTGGATATCTGTACAAACCATAAGTCTGGAATTAGTTTGTGGTATTAAACATGGATGAAACCTAAAACCTTTTGATATATAATATATATATATATATATATATATATATATATATATATATATATATATATATATATATATATACATGCATACTTTTATAAACAGAAACTTCAGGAAAAAAAAAACTGTATACAAATCACAAAGGCTACAACAAGCACGTATAAGAAACATATACTGACTTGAACAAATCACCTAGAAACAAATACTGTACCTGCAATCATACCTAGATGTTTATTTCTTAGTACCATTGTTTTATTTCTTTTACATTCGTTTTGTTTTGTCTAGGGTGTCCTGTGTTCAATTATCATTGTAGTCGTTGTGAATTTGACCCTTTGTGGTCGTTATCTGCATCAGTGATTCATGATTATAAGCAGTGAATATTCACATTTTCCATTGTGCCTGATACAGCAGTCATAGTAAAAAAGAATCTTCAAATCAGCATTTAATATTCATTTGTCTTCAGGGTTAGTAACAGGGGAGTTCAGTTACTGTGTGGGTATCCAGGGTTTGGAGTTGAAAACGCAATTCAGGCATCCAGGTTTTATTAGTTACAGGCAGTCAGGCGCAGTAGTACATGGTCACCACTAGGGTACCAATAATGGTCTCCCATGTGCAGGAGATTATACAGTATACATAATGCAAAAAACAAAAAAAGCAAAATAAAACACAATGAGAGAAAACAGCCATCAAACAAAAGGTGGCCAAGCTCGGGCTGAGCGCTGCTCCCACTAAAATGGAGGTCCTGCTTCAGGAACCTTCTTGCACAAACTATATATATTTATTTGGGGTTAATATCCCTAAAGTAATCCCTACCTATGGTGCTAAGGATCCCAGTTAAACCTATGGTGGGCCTCAGGTTTGGTTCGCTGGTTCACTCTCCATAGTTCCACGCAGGCCTGAATCTTCATGCTGGTACACAAGAACAAGAACAAACAAAGGACTGGCTTTCCAGCCTCTTTTTAAGGCATGTGGCCAGAGTTAACTGATCATTAATTCTAACTAACACAGCAATGCTATTCACAGGGGCAGGCCTCAGCCTTGTCACAGGTTTTTTTGATCAACTTTTCCCTCAGGCGAGATTTTCATATAGTGTTTTATAGTACTGAGGAATCACCTTGGATTTCACCATCCAACTTAGAGGTGACAGTAGGATAGCAAATGTCAGGTGTCTGACACAGTCCCGAGTGATTCCCCAGACCTGTAAAATTCTCCAATAAAATGCAGCAGCAGCTTATCTGGGCGGGGCATAGATTGATGAAATCAGTTAGTCTAAGGATGTTAATTTTGTAAATATCTTAAATGCGTTATGCTAGACCCCTGTGAAAACCACCACTGCCCACGTGGAAAGGTGTGCAATGTCAACACAGAGAATAAGCCAAGGTGTGTTTGCCAGGATCCCAACTCATGTCCTTCAAGCATTGGCAAATCTGACATGGTGAGGTTTATATTTATTTATTTATTTATTTTATATATCATGGTTGTTCTATGTCATTTTATGAGGGCTATAATTTAAGCATTAAGTAATGTAAACTAGATTTATTCTGTGGGTACATAATATGTTTTTTTTTATAAACATATTTGCTGAAATTTATATGTGCTCTTTGCATAACTTGCTAACCAACTTAATTTCTTTCAAAAATAAGGTGAAATGTTGGTGCTGATCCTGATGTATTTGTATTCTTTAGGTTTGTGGCACAGACAACAAAACATATGAAAATTCCTGTCATCTCTTCGCAGCAAAGTGTACTTTTAAAGACGTTTCTCCGGGACAGCGCCTTCATCTGGATTATACTGGAGCCTGCAAATGTAAGTCTTCCATGTTTTGCACAGTTTGAGTTGAAAGATAAGTGTCACTAAATTTCTACATTCACTTTTTTTGGGCCAAGATATCCCTTTAAATCAGGGGTCGGTAACCTTGGCTCTTCCAATCCATTCCATTGCAGGACTTTGTTCCAACCAGATCCTTAATTATTTAATTGACCCTGTTGGAGGTCAATTAAATAATTAAAGGTCTGGTTGGAGCAAAGTCCTGCAGTGGAATTGATTGGAAGAGCCAAGGTTACCTACCCCTGATTTAAAGGGATAAGCTGGTCACACTTGAGTGTTGCCAAACACTGTTTAATACACTAATAAAAACACTGTTTCATACAAACCACACCAGGAGGTTATGTAAAGGCTCTTTTTAAATGTATTTTAGGTTCCAGCACCTAAAAACCTAGTTTATGATTTATACAGAAAATTCAAACATCAATTTTAGTGGATACACGGACTGAGGAGGTTAAAATGTTAGTGGTTTCAAATGTGATTTTAATAGATTTTACATTTCCCTTATTTTGTATTTACCTGGCTTCCTTTGGGCTTGTCTGAATCTTAATTAAATATTAACCCTGAACAGCCTTCATCATTCAATTGAAGTAATTTGACTTTTAGCTGTGCCATCCACACCTACTCTCATTGTGCTTTGAATGGAGTGAAGAAGTCTGGTCAGTGCCGGCCATTAAGACTCTCAGACAAGCTCAAAGCAAAATAAATCATGTGCATGAGAAAAAGAATAATGTCAATACTTCATCAACTTGAAATGATTGAAAACATCAGATAAACCTTTTAAAATCCACTCAAATTATATCTGATGCTAACTTGATCTTTAAGGGTTTTAATACAAATGGGGACAATTATTAAGGTGAATTTTTTTAAATAGCTTAAAAGAAAAGGGTTATTGGCTACAACAAATAAATATTAAGTTAATTATTATAATCATCTGTTCAACGTAATAAAAGGGCATGAATTTTAAATTGACCTTTTTGTTTCATGTAGACGTTGCACCATGTCTAGATAATGAGTTGTCTCAGTTCTCTCTTCTTATTCGGAAGTGGCTGAAAGATGTTCTGGTGCATCTGTATGAATACGATTTAAAGAACCCAGGATTATTGACAAAGAAACAGAAAATAATTGTAAGTATAACAGTTATAAATGAGGTTATTCTGCAAGTAGGCCGGTTTTGTTTTACTTACTTATGAAACAAAAAAGAACTCACTAGAGATGTTTTTTTTTTTTTTGCTTTTAATAATTTAAACAAATTTAACATTGAAATCTACCACTGTTGTTTGTTAACATATAAAAGCGTTATATAACATTTTGCCATAGGTTAAGAAAATCTACAACCTTCAGGCACAAATCAAAGCTAGTGTCTATGGTCGGCAAAGATGCAACTTTAATTACCTCATGAACATATATCCAGTTCACTGGCAGTTTGGTCAACTTGATCGAAAGCCAGCTGATGGGTAAGCAGAAAAAAAATTAATGGTTTTGCTAATATGAACTTTTGAGGCTTAATACCTCTTCCTCCATTTTCTATTTTGTGCACACCAAAGAATGCCATTCCAGTAGAGAAGTCGTTTATGTTAAATTTTGTCCAAATCAACTATTAGCCATATTTGAAATAATTTCTTCCCAGGTATCTCCTTGTAATTACCTAGGGAGTTACTCCAAAAGTTAAATGAATGCTCTGTATTTCAGGTACCTGAGTCACTCTGAGCTTGCTCCTCTTCGGGCTTCAATAATTCCCATGGGTCACTGCACATCTCGTTTCTTTAAACAGTGCGACACCAGCCGAGACAAAAGAGTCTCCCTCAAAGAGTGGTGTTCCTGTTTTGGCATAAAAAATGGTAAGGAGCATTTTCTGTCACCCAAGTGTATTTTTATTTTTATGTAGTAACACAGAAGGCTGGTCTAAAGTCAACTGGGATATACCTAGTTGATAAAAAGGCCACGAGGAGCCACTATGGGGGAACACATGGTGCCATAAAGGATACAATGCTGAATGAATAAGCTGAGTCCACAAACATGCGTACAGCTTTATAGGCAGGTGAGATGGGCTTTCACTGCTTCTCCATATATACATTTTTTTTTTAATTACATCATGTTTCCCATAGCTTGTTCTTTGCCAGTACCAAAATTCAACACTCTATATCGGTTAGAAAAACCACCTTATGTGTGGATAAATCAAAGCTAAGAAATTGTAAACCAGCCCAGAAATAACCTCTTCAGAACACCTGTAGTAACCATATATCTACCCTCCCTTATTGAAAAATGCTTGATGTTTTATTCAAAGAGAACAGAAAAAGAATAACATGTTGTAAATACTACACAGATGTATGACTACCAATTAAAAAATATGTGGTGTATGCTTGGCAAGGGCTCGAAATACATTTTAAAGGTTAACCAGTTGATAAATGTGTTTTTTTCCAGGTGGGATCAATCTTTAATATTGCAACCAACTTGGATTGTAGCGCCAGTGACAGTTTGCTCTGGTTTGAAGACATTGACAGCTTTGCTTATAAAATACACTACCAATACAAAGTTATGTAAACTTGCAGATTGCGAACTGTTTTCCTCCGATATTTATACAAACCACCAGGACAATGTACTGAATATGTAATAGTAGCACCTGAGATCACTTTATATTGGGTCAATTTCTATAGAGCCCTGATTCTACACCCACAAGACAAATATACAATAGAGACAAATAGACAAAGCTGTAGAAACATATGTTGACAGTAATAATATGTGCATTCCTTCTAGTAATATCAACTATGATCTAGATTCAGAGGGCAATATCTTTAGAAATTCGCTAGCTTTTTTATATGTAGATACTTATCGGCTCTAATATTTAATTGTTTCTTTTGGCAACAATATTGCAAAAAAGTTGGAAAATAGGCTAGTGTCTGTATACCTTAGTCTGCCATGTACAATTATTAGTTTATACATTATTTTTCTGAGTGTGACACTGTTAATATCTTTACCACATACCTGGTTTAGTCAAATGGAATGTCACGTGTAAATTAACTGTATATGTTTTGTTATTGGCTCATTTCTGGTTTCATTTTAGGCTCTTTATTGTCTGTTTACAGAAAATAACAGGTCATCATTCTAAATGGCTTATATTGGGATGACACACATTACAAACACCTTCTTAAGCTGTACCTAGATTTCAATTAAACACTTGTGATTTAATTCCTAGACTTGAGTGGTTTCAAAGCATTTTTGATGACTCTGGGAAGAATTACATTAATCAAGGGCATATTTCAACATTTATAACAAATAATACCTTAATACACAGCTTGAGCACAAAACAGACAGTAAGAACATACTTGTGGTTTGAAAACAAAAGCAATGTGCTTGTGTCTAGACGAAGGTTTGTTACCTAATGTAATCAGGAGGGAGCACCTTCCTCCAGTCCAGTGAATCAGCTGGGGAGGATTGTTTGTCAAATATCTATTTTAAAGGATGATTGAAAGTTTGTTATATTTATAGCACAATTCTTGCAGTATAAACAATTCAAATTTAAATCAATGGCAGGTTTATGCCTGTTAAGACTGCAACTTGTGATACTGTTGTTACTTACTTGTTAAACTGTAAAAAAGGGGGCGTATTTTTAAAACATGATTTTGAATACATTTACAGCACTGTTTTGTCATTTTGTAATCTGTAACTGCTTTTATTTAGTATTTTAATTTATAAGTTATTTAGGATGGTTTTTTGGGGGGTTTTTTAAGTAAAGAGGGAGTGGGGGTAGTTTTATTTGTATGTTTTAATGCAGTACACCAGGCAATATCAGTAAGCTGTACAACTTCCTTGTCTGTTCAGTATATCATTATACAAATCTACTGTACCTTGCATGCTGCAAATGATATACCTCGTTTCCATGTCCTACACATTGTGAGGTTTACAAATATTTTAATCAATGAAAGTCCAGCCTCATTTAAAACTGCTTCAGCTAATAATATTTAGAAGGTTGTTTTCAAAAGATACTCATTTTAACAAGATACTCGACTCTGCTGATTTTCAATGGAGACTTCCGTCTCACTGTGCGCAAAGCATTGTGGTATATAGAGAGTTAGGCAAAAAAATTCCATGGAAAGTCAATGCAGGCTTACAAAATGTTGATGGTTTTCGCCATGTTAAAAAAAAATGGCGGTGGTTTGTTTACTGTACTATATTGCTGTGTCTTGATAATATTTTATGTTGTAATGTTATGTATTTCTAGAGTAACCGGTGTTACACTATACTCTTCTTTAGAGCGATGTTTCTGCGCATGCGGCAACTAATGGGACCGTGCTCAGAAAATAGCATTTTTCATAATAACTACATATTGTCATAATTTGCTAATATTGCCGTTTTCTTCAAAAGGCCTTGGGCAAATGTGAAATCTACTTCAAAAGTTTTATGCATTTTTTTTTAACATGGCAAAAACATTTCACACGCCTTCATTGACTCTCCACAAAATTTAATTTCCTAACCCATCTAGCTGTGGGTGAGATTGTGACCAATGCAGTAGATTTTGAATGTTGGCAGACCAATAGTAAAATTGAAAGGAGTCATACCCCCCATTGGTTTTATTCTTTGGAGAAATTCTTTGTTGATTCAGGGAGATTTCTTGTTCTAGATAAAATGAAGAAACTATGCGATCTAGGGTGTTGAAAAACTTTCTGGTAATAAAAACAGGGACATGTTGAAAAATGTAGAGTAACAAGGAGTGTGTTCATCTTGACTGAGTTGATGCAACCTAATTGATATTCCCAGATAGGTGAAACTATTGGACGCAATTTTGAAAGGGAAATTATCAAGAGGACAAAGGAGGACAGTCGAATTAATAGGGAACAGTTCGCTCTTGTGTGGGTTGAATTTATATCCAGAAAACTGGCTAAATTGCTCCAATACAGCTATGGCATGGGGTAGAGAAGAGCTAGGATCAGAAATATATAACAAGGCCATCAGCATAGAGAGATACCTTCTGCTCTCGACTGCCCCGAATTACTCCCCATACATCTTGATTTCCACCCCGGTATTGGAAGAGGTTCAATGGCAATTTCAAAAAGGTTTGGAGAGGGCAACCTTGTCTTGTACTCCAGTGGATAGGGAAGTACTTAGATTGCATGTTATTTGTGCAAATTGAGGCTGATTGGGAGGGATAGAACGGCTTGATCCATGAAATAAAATTAAATTGGGACCAAAGCCAAAGAGTAACACATAGGTAATCCCACTCAACAAGTCAAAAGCCTTTTTCCACATCGAGTGAAACAACTACAGGCAAGGGAGAAGGAGTATATACGATATTGAAGAGACGGGGAAGATTAAAGTAAGAATGTCTGCCCTGCACAAACCCTGTCTGGTCAGAGGAGGTTATGGAGAAGAGAACCGATTAAAGTCTGTGTTAAGAAGCAATATCAGTTGGTACGATGCAGTCAATAACAGTGATGTAGAGGCGTGGTGCAACCGTTGGGGGTAGGGACAGAGAACTAAAAGATTCAGAGAACATAACACTCAACAAGGGTGATAAACAGGAGCTACATTTCTTGTAAAATTTTATGGGAAACCCATCTGGGCCAGGAGATTTTCCACTCGACATTGACCTAATTGCTTAGGTTATTTCATCTGGAGCAAAAGGCTCCTCTAGACAGGCTTTAGATTCTGGGTGAACAGCCAGAACTGGGAGGCTCCCAAAAAAATATTCAATTAAGAAGGGATCCGCGGGCGATTCAGATTTATAAAGAGTGGAATAAAATGTTTTAAATTGAGCAGGATTAAATGTGATGCAGCAGACTGACACAGCTGATGTGCTAAAACGTTGCTTGCTTTGCTACTGTGTTGATTCATTGTATGCTGTGATCTAATTATTAATTGCTCCACCTGTTTAGTGGAGAGAAGGTCAAATTCAAGCGAATTCAATTTGTGAAGTCAAATGTCGTTTGTAGAGATCCAGTTAATTCCGACAGCCGTCCCGGTCGGAGTCTGTTAATTTTAGTGCTGTAGGAGATTATGCTTTTAGGGTTTCCAATAATGGGTTTCCTAGGGTTTCCTGGAATCTAGTTGGTATCAAGAAAAAGGTCGATTTGGGAAGAAATAATCTGGATAAAGTTATGATTTGATACCCCTTCTTCACTGGCACATCAGACCTGTGAGGGCTCAGTATGGTACAGATCCAGGTAATTCTCCACTGGATATCTGTCGAGCCCAGTGAAAACCAACCATGCAACTGTGGCCTCACAAGACATCTGAATCCAGCTGCGAGCCGAGCCAAGCCAGGGGCAGGGTTAAGGATTTTCGTCATTACATTGCATCAGACAGACTCACAGCTGTAATTGCTGCCAAAGGTGTTTGAATTAGCAAATCCCTATATAAAACCTCTGCGTCACAACTCAAGTCATCGCTATGTATCCCGGGGGATGTAGTCCAGAAGCTGATGTCAGCAAAGCACAGGTAACTCCCGTTCATCAGTAAGCGCCTCAAAAGTAGAAAGTAGAATAGTACACAATAATCTGGTTACACATAATGCTTCACTATAAGACTATGCAAATAAGGAAAATAAATAACAGTAAGCATGTAATTAATGTTTTTGGACAGCTTCATATGCCATATTCATCCTGAACAAACAAATGAAGAACTGTGTTTTTATTGAACTTCCTAAATCCTTTAACCTAACCAGAAACTGGAACCTAAGGAAGGTAGTCCAAGATTAGTGCTAAATCTGGGTATGTGAAACCAGATGTTAAACAATCATCAATAAAAAAATAAAAAAAACCCTGATACTACTCAACCAAATTAAACATCTCAGCATTTATTTCTAAAACATTTAATCAATGCCTTAATATTCACATTTGTTTAAGTACAAGTGTATTTTTTTATTTTTGTATTCCTTTTGGCATACAAGCCGATATATTACATAAATGATACAGATTTCTTACTTGGAGACATCTGAGCTGCTATAATAACTTGCAAAAATATTACTCTTGTTTGTAGAATTTCAAACGGAGGCATATCAAAGTTCAGCAGGTAGTTGCAGGCTAGCACACTTCTGTGTATGTTGGCTTTTGACATTATGAGTTAGGCATTGTACAGCCAACTATGTAATGCAGCTTTTTTAAAAGGTGGCACACTTTTTGTACATATTCTCCCAAGAACAGGCAGTGATCTTTATTTTCAATGAGACTGTCAATTCAAGGATCTGGTATAGCCACAGTTACAAATAAAGAATATGTGCTTACAAGCTTTAAAATACTCTTTTCTTGATAGCATTATTTTCATCCAGATTTGCCTTCAAAGTAATTTATTACTGTTGCATTTTAATACCTGTGACATATGCCAAAAAAGAGACATTTTTTTCCAGACAAACATAAAACATCAAATGAGATCTGTAAACAATTTGCTAAAATAAAGGGCAATGGAAAATATTTAGCAGTCGTGCTTTTCCAATCTCATAATAAATGGCTAGATAATTTCTTTCTATTTTGCAAGGTTGTCTAACTCTTATTAAAATAAAATTAAAATAGTGTATTAATGTTGAAGTGGATAACGTGGTGTATTTTGCAACCATTCAACAACTTCAGCTCAAGAACCACCCCTTGATTTTCCTCTTCTTTACTGTGATGGAGTTGTCATTTTTATAAGAATGTATTTCTCTTCTCACACATGCCCTTTTCTTAGAAAGAAATATTAATCATCCTCTTCATCTTCATCGTCATCATATTGGTCTCTACAGTCTAGGTCGTCATCCTCCTCAATCTGTGTACAATAAAAATACTACTCAGGTACACGTAATACCAAATAAATACTCTTCAATATAGCACACTGTTGTTTTTTGTTCGTCACTGGGCAATTCCTGAAAGTCAGCCTGAAATTTGCCTCTTAACTTACTGACAAATTATAACAAATAATTTGCAAAAACAGAAACAAGAAACAAGCTTGTCAAACTGTCACAGGTAAGCACCCTTATAAAACTTGGTAAATGCATAGCAAAATGTAATAAAACCAAAAGTATGGTAAAGCACTGTTTTTAAAAAAACAAAAAAACACCAACACAACTTGTTTAATCATGTTAAAGTATGGTAAACTCTAAAATCTCTCTCTAAATTTACTGAGGGCAATTCTGAATGTAACAGGTGAATCACCTGCATTGTAAATGCTGTGTGTTATTTGTAATTGGTTTGCATTCTTCCCTTCCCCAGGACACTGATCAAGTCATGAAAACCACTCTATTGGAATTGATCCTGGAACCAGGATTTTTTTAACAATGGGAACGAGTTTAAAGCTCCAGCTAAAAGAAAACGTATTTCATCCTTATAAATGCCCTAACTTATCAGGCGTGTGCTGGCAGTCAACTATAGTAAGTTTCGAGACATGAGGGATTAAAAAAAAAAAATTAAATTAGAATTAGAATAAAAAAATTAAATAAAAACACAATAGCATCATACCGGTTCTCCCAATTCTTTTAGCTTTTCCTTTAGTGTTAGAATTTTCTGGTCTTGGTCTGCGAGCAGCATAAGAAGGTCGTCTTGCTCCTTTTTAGATTCTGCTACTTCTTGCTGAAGTTTGCTCTTCTCATTCTGTAGAATAGCTACTGAACGGTTTGCTGTGGCTACTTGCTGCTCCAAAGCCGCTTTTGAGTCAGACCACATCTTTCCTTCATCCTATATGAAAACAGGCATGACAGTATAAATGGAAGTTACTGGAAATGTTGAATATTATTCAAAACCAAATTTAGTTAGCAACAAAAACGTAAAGATTCCTAATGAAATTAAGACAAAGCTCCAAATGAACAAACTGGTTTCATAATCTCAAAATATATTTAAATGATCCTGGAAAATATCCTAAAAATGTTTTTAAAAACACTTTCTCAGATCATTTTGATGAACAAAAAAGTTGGATTCTCATGATAATGTATCTAGACTGTTGTTGGTTTGCATACCGCAAAAAAATGCATTTATGCTTTGTGAAAAGGGCCACATTTGACCCATGTTTAAATGTGTTCTTTGTCAATCCTTTGTTTAGTTCTAAAACAAAGCACAAGTGATTTCACTAGAACCTCTGCATACAAGTCTTACTTAGACAGTTTTCTGCGAGTTATTGTGAACTAACCTTTATTTTTTCTGTCTCGACTGTGACTTCTGAGAGCCTTTTCTCCAGTTCTGTAATTCTGGCTGTTGCTGCAGCACTGTCTGTGTTTCCTGGTGCTGATACTGCCTGAAAAACAATATTGCAACAACGAAACAAATTAAACCTTTAGTCCAGAAATAACCCCAAAATCATAGCAAATACTTTTTTTTTTTTTTTTTTTTTAATTAGTTATTAGATGGTCAATTGCAGGGTCAGACTACATAATACAACAATGGATGAAGCAACAGATAGCAGTCTTGCTTCCTGTATTTAACATTGCACACAGGAAACAAGATTGTTCCAGTCAGGTCACATATTGCTTGAATTGTATGCCCCTGAAGTTTAGGAGTACCAGTTGTTAGAATAGTATACTTGGAATTACAAGAACATATTGGTAACTACTGTCCACACAAACTGCTACTAAAAAAGTGGCTTACCAAAGTTGCTGCCTTTTTCAAAAGCTCCTCTCTCTCAGCTTGCAACTGGCTAATCTCTGCAGACTGGAACTGCACTTGGGCCCTCAAAGTTTCCAGTTCCTGTGGGGTGGGACGGGGGAACGACACGAGGTTTTCAGTACATGGCTCGAGTTTGAATTTAAAAACAAGTTTATCAGAATTTATGCAAATGTGCTGCATCTTTGATTAATTAAATTAATTTGCAGTTTATAAAATAGTTCATGAAATCATTTCAACTGTGTTAGAATGGGTTTGGAGTTTAAAAGCAATGTTTAACCCATGAGGATGTCTACAGATGTTTTTAAAAAGGTATTTAAAGTGAAACTGTAAAGTGTGCAGGTTAAAAAAAATCCTTGGTCAGCACCCCAGACCCCTTCAACAGTTTCTTTCCTGTCATTAACCAATCATGCTATCAGCCACAAGTACTCTTTGATCCAGAAGACACTGCAATGACCTCGGAGGTGCAATATATTCCCTGAGAGTCAGGCATGAAAACTTTCTTTAACTTTAGCTGTGCAGTGCAAGAAATTAAGTTTTTATATCTATGTTTGTGTTTCAAGACTGCCCATTTGAGAGGTATGCGACTAATGAAGGGTAAAACAAGTAAATCTAAGGAACTGTCAGCTACAAACACCTTAAAACATATGGCTCTATAAACCAAGTATGAAATCTAATTTTAGTACTACCGATAAAAGTTTAAAATATTATTTTGTTCTTCCAGTATACGGGTGTTCAAATATGTTGCACCTCAAAAGAAAGCAACTATTAACTAATGAACCTTTCAGCATTTGTTTAAACATTCATCCAACCTCAGGAAACACAACATAATTCACAATCTGAAGAGCTCGGTACCTCCTGTAGCTCTGCATTGTTTTCAGAAGTCCCAGCTATTCTCTCCACAGGGTATGCGCCTTCTGACTTCTATAATAAAACATTTTTATGATTAAAATCCAAAGCCACTTCCTTCATACCTGCTAAAACAGGTAACAAGGAATGCTTGATACTTTAAATGGTATATTCACACACACACACACACACACACACCACACACACACACACACACACACACACACACACATATATAATTTACATCAATGCATACACATGTGTATTCACACACGTAAATGTGTGTGTATATATATATATACACACACACACACACACACACACACACACACACACACACACACAGTTGGATCAATAATCAGGAAGCGGAAGTTGTATCACACCACCCAGGCACTGCCAAGAAAAGGCCGTCCCTTAAAACTCAGCGCTCAAACAAGGAGGAGACTTGTGAGAGAAGCCACAGAGAGGCCAATAATCACTTTGAAGGAGCTACAGAGTTCAGTGGCTGGGAGTGGAGTAATGGTGCACCAGTCAACCATATCAAGAGCTCTGCATAACACTGGCCTGTATGGGAGGGTGGCAAGAAAGGAGCCGTTACTCAAAAAGTACCATCTGAAAGCACGTCTGGAGTTAGCCAGAAAACATGAGAGTGACCCAGCTGCGATGTGGGAAAAAGTTTTGTGGTCAGATGAGACCAAGATAGAGATTTTTGGCCACTGAAAACTGAAGCTTGGGAGGAAATTCACCTTTTCAGCAGGACAATGATCCCAAGCACAAGGCCAAAGCAACATTGGAATGGCTCAAGAACAAAAAGGTGAATGTCCTACAGTGGCCCAGTCAAAGTCCTGATCTCAATCCCATTGAGAATCTGTGGCACTATTTGAAAATTGCGGTCCACAAGCGTCGTCCAACCAACCTGAACAACCTGGAGCAAATCTGCCAAGAAGAATGGGCCAAAATCACTCGACACTGTGTGCAAAGCTGGTACTTACTTATGCAAGCAAGATATTTCAGTTTTTTATTTTTCTTAAAAATATTTCCCCAACATAAAACCAATGTCACCTTACAATAACTGATTTTGAGTTTAAGTGTTTCAAAATAAAATATCAAACAGAACGAAATTTCAATGTACCATATGTAATTCAGTAATATGAGAAAATTGGTCAGGGGTCTGAATACTTTTGCAAGCCACTGTATATATATATATATTCACATACATACATACATACATACATATATTCACATACATCTATTTTTTATTATTATATTTTATTTTTTTCAAATATTGTCGTTACTTCTTGTTACACTTACAAAAATAAAATAGACTTAAGAGTAAATGGCAGGGTTCTAAAAAATACAGCGTTACACGTCCCCACAAGTTGCTAAAACTGTTTAAATAACGTACCTGTAATTTTTATTTTTATTGTTAACATCCTGACGACTGGGGTGTGAGATATGTCCTCTAAAATCACTGCAGGTAGAGCGTCCAAAAAACATAACAAGTGTTCGGGCTTTTCTGTCCTGTGCCACATCATAGATAGCAATTGCTGTGTTACCTGTCTGACAGTGTGGGCATTAATCCTTACACTGTCAGAGCACTAGAGTAGAAATTTTGAAATTATCTTTGAAACAGGCTTTAAAGTTAAGCATAAAAAGTTATCAGGATGTTAACAATGAAAAGAAAAATTACAGGTATGTTATTGAAATAGTTGTAGCAACATGTGGAGATGTGTAACACTATATTTTTTGGAATCCCACTACTTACTCTAAAAAGGGGTCTTTTTAAATAACCTATCTGGTTATCCTGGGATAATGGAATCACAGAGGATTCCTAGATGCTCTAACAAAATCCAGTGGTGGCTTATCCAGTAACATACTGTTTTAACCCTCCTATTATGTTCAGAACTTAGGTACATCTCTTATGTTTTGGGTCATATTAACCTGATGCAATTTCAAACTAATTTAAAACAGCCTTAAATTGATTAAATGTCTTTTATTTGCAAAGATTTTACTCTTTTAGTCCAGGAGCTGTGATAAAACTTCTTTGACTTCCAACCTGGTAGCTCCTCATTTTGGAGTGTCTTTACCAGCGAGATGCTGTTGCAATACTGACAGAGAAAATTAGGCTCTGCCTTGTAGAGATATATGCATATAGATAGATAGATGGATTATATATATATATATATATATATATATATATATATATATATATATAGATATATAGATAGATAGATAGATAGATAGATAGATAGATAGATAGACAGACACACACACACACACAGTGCCTTGCAAAAGTCTCTCATATTACTGAATTACAATTGGTACATTGAAAATTCGTTCTGTTTGATATTTTATTTTGAAACGCTTAAACTCAAAATCAATTATTGTAAGGTGACACTGGTTTTATGTTGGGAAATATTTAAGAAAAATAAAAAACTGAAATATCTTGCTTGCATAAGTATTCAACCCCCACACATTAATATTTGGTAGAGCCATCTTTCGCTGCAATAACAGCTTTAAGTCTTTTGGGGTAAATAAGTACCAGCTTTGCACACAGCGTCGGAGTGATTTTGGCCCATTTTTCTTGGCAGATTTACTCCAGGTTGTTTACTCCAGGTTGGTTGGATGATGCTTGTGGACCACAATTTTCAAATAGTGCCACATATTCTCAATGGGACAGAGATCAGGACTTTGACTGGGTCACTGTAGGACATTCACCTTTTTGTTCTTGAGCCACTCCAATGTTGCTTTGGCATTGCGCTTGGGATCACTGTCCTGCTGAAAGGCAAATTTCCTCCCAAGCTTCAGTTTCTTAGCGGACTGAAGCAGATTCTCTTGCGGTATTTTCCTGTATTTTGCTCCATCCATTCTTCCTTCAATTGTAACAAGATGCCCAGTCCCTGCTTCTAAGAAGCATCCCCACAGCATGATGCTGCCACCACCATACTTCACTGTCTTGAGGTATGGACAGTGTTAGGTTTGCACCACATATAGCGCTTTGAGTTTTGGCCAAAAAGCTCTATCTTGGTCTCATCTGACCACAAAATTTTCCCACATCGCAGCTGGATCACTCTCATGCTTTCTGGCTAACTCCAGACGTGCTTTCAGATGGTACTTTTTGAGTAACGGCTTCTTTCTTGCCACCCTCCCATACAGGCCAGTGTTATGCAGAGCTCTTGATATGGTTGACTGGTGCACCATTACTCCACTCCCAGCCACTGAACTCTGTAGCTCCTTCAAAGTGATTATTGGCCTCTCTGTGGCTTCTCTCACAAGTCTCCTCCTTGTTTGAGCGCTGAGTTTTGAGGGACGGCCTTTTCTTGGCAGTGCCTGGGTGGTGTGATGCAGCTTCCACTTCCTGATTATTGATCCAGCTGTGCTCACTGGGATATTCAAACACTTGGATATTATTTTGTACCCTTTCCCTGATATATGCATTTGTATTACTTTATCTCTAACTTCTGTAGAATGCTCTTTGGTCTTCATTTTCCTTCAGATTCACAGCCTTACCAATGATCCTTCAACAGTGGGGTTTTTATCCAGAAAATGTGACAGCAACTTTTATGGTTCACAGGTGGAGGCCAATGGTAAGGTAATTGTGTCCTCGTTAGGGCAATTTCTTTCATCGGTGCAAACTGGGAGCTTCCACAGCACAGGGGTTGAATACTTATGCAAGCAAAATTTCAGTTTTTTATTTTTCTTAATAAATAAAAAAATATTTCCCAACATAAAACCAATGTCACCTTACAATAATTGATTCTGAGTTTGTGTTTAAAAATAAAATATCAAACAGAGCGAAATTTCAATGTACTAGTTGTAATTCAGTAATATGAGAGAATTGGTCAGGGGTCTGAATGCTTTTGCACCATCCATCTATCCATCCATCCATCCAGAGTTTGTTTTTTGTTTATAAATATCTCCAGACAGGTGCAGCCCTTTCCAGAGATAACAATACAAATATAATAATAATAAAAGAAAAAATTGAAGAAGTTTGTTTTATTCCTGCACACAAATCTACACACATAAATGCCATGGGTCACAGTGACCCGAAACATCTTATTTGTACACATGACCTGTTCTAAAAAAAGAAATAAACATCTTAAAAGGTTCTGTTTTCTGTGTATAAGTTCATGTTCAAGTTCAAGACTCCAACTTAGAAAAAAATCATAAAATATTATACAGAAAATGAAAAGAAAAATAGCATTTAAGCTAATTGGAAACCTAATAGGAGGGTTAACACTTACCATTTTTTCAATGAGAGAGTCCTTCTCTGTCAGCTGGCCTTGTAACAGCCCATGCTGCTTCTTCAACTCTTCTAGCTCTTCCTGCAGCCTGCTCAACTCCTCTGACTGAACCCCATTCACCTGAGCTTCCTCACCAAGGGCATCATGTTGTTGGCTATCCTTCCCTGGAGATCAGGCAGAAAAAAAACTACTTTATACACCTGAATACTAGTCTTTCATTCATATAAGCTGTGTAGATCTCTAAAATCCATTCAACAGACTGCACAACCTTACATCCACACTTCTATTTAGAAATCAGCAAGCCAGCAATACGATGAACAAATTATTAATAAATCCCCATTCATTTAGGCCTGTTTTGTTTTATTTTATGAGATGGGGGTGGGGGGGTAGTTTTTTTTTATTTATTTTTTAAATAAATTATAAATAACATAATTTTCATAAAAAAAACTTGATGTTTTTTGAAGAAAAAAGGAAGTATATGTACTGTACCTAGCTTTATTTTGAGTACATTGTATTGGTCCTTATGCTGTTGTATCTGTGATAACTGCTGTGTCAGTGAAGCTTGCAGCTGTTCATTCTGGGTTTTCATAGAAGAGACCTGCGTCTTGAGCTCATTTATTTGTGCATCCTGTGGGAGGAAAAGAGGTGGTCAACTACTATTCATTGTAAAACACTTCCGTAATTAAAAGGTGTCTCTAATTCTGTATGTAATTCAATATGCTAACATAACATTATTCAGCAGGTTATATTTGACTTGAAGCAAAATCATTCTATAGGGTGATGCAAAACTTTTGGTCATATCTGTACATGTATTTCATTTGGTGAGAGACACTTGGGATTTTATATTACATGTTCATTGTAGTAGACAAAAACTGTACTTCAAAAGAGACCATAAAAAACACATGGTAATTCCAACACAGCCATTTGATTTACAGTACCTGTTCTCTAATGAGTTCCTTGTACTGTGTCACTATACTGTCATGCTGCTCCAGTGTCTTCTTTACTTCTTCCTCTTTCTTCTCCTCCTCACTGGACTTATGCACAGCTTTTGTTATAACAGCTGCAAGCAAATTAATTGCTACGTTTTTGATAATATAAATCAGAAAACCCACAAGAAAATATACACTGATGTGCAGTGCAAGATCAGATGTATGCTAAAATAAGGCTTTATATGCTAATGTATAAAGGAAAACATCTATAACAAACTGTATATTGGGAGGGTAAACCACTAAAAAAGTGTTTAATAATATAAAATACAATATAAAAACGCTTGCAACAATTATAACTTTGGTGTTGTGACACAAAGGTTTTTTTGTAGGTTTCGGGTAAGAGTGCTTCTAGAAATGCTTATCTTTGAAAACTCACCTTCTAGTTCTTTTACCAGTTTGGTAAATTCATGGTCAAACAGCATTTGCTCCGGACTGGAAAAGATTGGCTGTGGCTTCTGAGCTGCCCGCGAATACAGTTCATGCTTGCAGTTGGACCCCAACTTCTCAACAAAGTTCTCCTTCCCGATCCTTTTCTGAATCAGCTGTTTCAGTTTTTCTCTGTGGGGGTTTAGGCAAACATGTACCAATCAATTATCACAAAAATTTATTGATATTAGATGTAAAACACTGTGAAGTAACTTAATTTAAAAACCTTTTGAGTTGTACTACTGTCACACTGAGTTACATAAGCCAATCTTCACCATACTTATATTGCATAGCATTTCCATATTTTTGCCATGTTTCACTATATATATATATATATATATATATATATATATATATATATATATATATATATATATATATATATATATATATATATATATATATACATACATACATACATACATACACATATGACAGGTATAATTCCATATCATATCAGTTTTCTAACATTGGTTATAGAATAAGGAAGCACATACTTGGTATAGTTTTCCAATGAGTTGTCATTGTAGTAGACACAGATGCCCAGCAAGAGAGCACACAAGCCCTGGACCAGCTGTTCATCTTCCCCAAGGTTCTCTGAAATCTGACCGGTTAGCTGAGAAATGCTGTTAAGGAGACACCTCAATTCTAAATCAATACAAAAATACTTTCTGTTAAATTGAAAAGGCTTAATGAACAACAATTACAGTGCGTGAAAGGATACAAAAGGAATATTAGCTTGGTTTAGCAAGAAGTGAGTGACGGCAATTGGGCAGTTATTTATCCAGGTGCAAAGCAGCATAAGCAAACCAATTCTTGTCTGAACCTTGCTGCCCTGAAAAAAAAAAAAAAAAAAAAAAAAACACAATATCAATCTTTGTTTTGTGACCAACATTCGGAATTTCTGGAGACACAGTATTTTAAAAAGGTAAATAAACAAACTATTACATGTTACAAATGAGATTAGATGGACCACTACAATTAGCCTGAGGAATGTATGTATGTGCTATGTCATATTCAAGACACAGAAGAAAGAACTGAGTTTTTAAATTGCATGTAAAACTAATCCCTTGAAAAATGAACGCACCACAAGACATTCGATTTGCTTCGAAAGGAGCAAATCGAATTTAATTTATTAAATTTATATTTAATTTATAGCTAATGAAGTATGCATTAAACAAATACACAAAAAGCATGGCGATAAACCAGATTTGTCTCTGTGGCATACTGCAGCCTTGACAATATACAGTACTTTTAGCTTATCTTTCACTTAATAAACATACATCACATACACATTCAATACAGATCTTTTTGGTGAAATAGTATACTATTTAAAAAGAAAAATCTGGTTCATACTGAAAAACACATTATTAACACCCCATCACACCAGCAGTTGTGCAAGTTATTTTAGAACAACAAATTAGTAGTTAACATGATAAATGTCCTAGTGTGACAAACATGGTGTTCATGTTCGAACATCCGCACAAAATTCAGACAAGTATTCGAATATTCGTTCACTTGCAACTTCATTAAATCCCAGAAGAAAGAACAGGTCTTACTTTACACCACTGAATTAACAAAAAAACATAGGATGCCATATAGTAGTTTTAGTTAAATGTTTTTCTTGTGCGTTTTTTTGATTTACTTTTCCCTGCCATTGCCATTTCTTCGTAAAAAACAGGGACCAATAGGGATGCAAGTTGGTTACGATCGGTTTGATTTTTTTATCAATTCTTTCAGCGGTTTTTGACATCCAATTGGTTTTCTTGCAAATTGTGACAAGGTGGTAAATTGGTATATGCAAAACACATTGTTATACATGTTTTTCATTTATGTAATTTCTGGGAGACATACATAGATGTTTGCCTTCAAGTGCCTAACTGCAGGTACAAATAGGGGACGTAGCTTGGTGATCTGTTCCTTTGTTCATGGTTACGCGAAACACTGAAGGACGAAAGTAAAAAAAACGTGTTTAGCTTTTGTTTGTTTTGACAAGTCTAACTGTACTGTTTATTATTTATTAGATAACACGATCCAGAGCTGTCGCTACAGTCCAGCACTTACCGGACACTGCTGCACTTTGTTTCACAAAGAACTGTATTTACACCATGAGCACTTTAGCATGCACTGTGGACAAGTGTACGTGTTTTGTGTTTCGTTTGGGTGTTTAAGAACAGGCCTGTTATTTCGGGACCAACCCGTGGATTACAATAAAGCAATACATGCCACTGTATTGCTTCTCCCCATTATTATTGACTGTGTTTGTGTGTCATCAGAAAATTGGATTTAAAAAATAAAATAACATGGCACCTGGATTACTGTTGTCTGTCTGTTCATTAATCACTGCTGCATTCCTGCACCTGAACAGTTAACCACTTTGCCACAATCCCCTATTAATGCTGTTTCGTCAGCCCAGGTAGTTTAATCAGTGTAGAAATCAGACAGTTAGATTAAGGTAACATTTTGGTAACATTTATAATTGCATTCGATGACGATTGCAAATAACTTTTCTTCAGTGAGATGTACAAAAGTATAATAAGTATTGTATATAATATATCACAATCTTAACACACAACCTCCCTCATTATTTGAAAGAATATATCTGTAATGTTAATAAAAAACAACATCAATCACATCAACAACATCAAAGGTAAATCACTATCAATTAATTTTTACTGAAATAATAAAAAATAAAAAACACAGGACCAGTTTTCATTTCATATCCATGCCCACTTTTTTTTTGTGCTAAACGGCAATATTTCTGATCTGAAGTAAGATTATTTGTAAGAAAATGTTCTCATGCATCACTGTTGCAAAGCTGTTTCCAGCCAGCCACCTCAGAGGGACATGGCCAGGCCCATAAATGTTATTAAAAGAGAAGTGTTGGTTATTTCAAAAGTATTTTAGATGACAATTAATCTGTTTGGTACAAAGATTATAGGCACCAAAGACTGAAAGACTGGTTGTCAGCCCATCCACAAACACACCAATATCATCTGCTCCAGCAGTACGGAGGTCAGTTCATAGAATGTAAAACAGTCCAAATGTCCTGTAATGCTTAAAATAAAACAGGCTTACTGCGATAAAAGTTTTTCAAATAAAGCCGTATACTTCTCTTTTAATTATGCTAAGCCCATGGAATATAAATGAAACTAAAATATGAAGCTAAACATATATTCCACAATGTTTTAATGGTTTAACCTTGGTGTTCAACTTCTGAATTTATATACGAAAACAGGACTCGATCAAAGCAATAAAACAATGGGAAACACAGGAGCATACAGTCAGCACTCGGATATACGACACTCAGATACACGTCAATTGCGTTTTACCGTCCTTATATTAAGAAACAAATCTAATCCCCATTATATATATATATATATATATATATATATATATATATATATATATATATATATATATATATATATATATATATATATATATAAAAAAACAAAACTTACGTGCATAGTCAGTGTACATGCAAACCACCAGTTTTCTGATACAAAGCCCATCTCTTCAATGTTACAATTTATTTGTCTATCCATCACGGCCCGCATTTAATTATTTTTTTGTTTGTTTGTTTTTTCTCGCATGCCAAATCAGTCTGCCTTTACTGTGCAGTTAAGTGCTTCCTCCAATTTCACATGACGAAAATGAAGCAAAAACAAAGCGAACGAGACAAGCTACGGTAATGTAAAAAAGTTTATCATTAAACAGTGTTGGATATTGTGACGCTTTTTTTTTTTTTTTTTAAATCTGATTTTTTAATTGCTTTTGTGCATTTTCATTTGCAAGTGAACTGTCACATCAGGACCTTATCGAGCACTATAATCTGCGATTTTGAATACTGACTTCAGATATTGCTAATTCTGGAAACTTAAAAAAATAAAATTAATCTTTTGCTAAATGCATTGCCTTTTACATTTGACACATGGATAACATTTAGATTTAAATTTTGCTGATGCGTTGTTAAATCAGAATATTACATACTGCTACAATACATACCAGATTTAAAAGTATGTACTGTATTACAGTACACGTGTCATCTGTTTTGGCAAGTGATATTTTCAAATCATCGTTCTGAATTAAAATATTTCTGTTGAAAGCATAGTATTGTACCAACAAAACCAACTACAGTACATCCAAACGGAAGCCTTCTTATTTTAAAACAAAGACCTTTCAGTCATGTATTTTTGACAATGTATCTTGAAAAAACAGAAAAAATAGACAAGGGTTGGAACGGGCCAAAATTAAATAATCAGATATGCGTCACACTCGTTCAACCGTCACCAGGGTCGGAATACATGAGTGCTAACCGTATATGAGTTAAAGCTTTTTTTCCTCTTTTGCCATAGATTTATAAAGGAAAACGTTTTATAATAACACAGTGCCACCCGATGGCAAGCAGGAAAATACCATTGAGCATTCAGATTCCTCTCCCACTACCCAATGTGCCAATGTGTAAGGATTGAACCAAGTTTGCCTTATCCCCTTGAAGATAAGCCCACAGAGCAGATCAGGTTAGAGTTGAAACCAACTACTGGTAAAAAAAAAAAAAAAAACACAATGAATGAAATCAGTGGACGCACAAAACAACAAAGAAGCCAGAACCAAAACAAAAACAAAGAAAGCAGTGGGCTGATGGCAAGCGAACGTTCACTGTGCTGTCCAAACAATTACTTACCCTCCGGTCAATCTTATCCCCCTGTAAATCATATAGTAAAAAGTTTGAAATTCACAATGCGTTTCATTGATTTATTTCATTTGAATTTAATTGTATTTATTCATTGCTATTTGTCAACTAATTTGAGCTCATGCAAAAGTCAGCAAGTATAAAAAAATAATCTTTAACATATTCAATATCGTGTTTCCTTTTTATTCATATCCAGTTTGGTATACTACATTGGACAATCTACTACTGATGCTTCAACATTGATGTGTAGTCATGATGTCTAAGTCTGCAAATGGCAGATGTGAAAAAAAGTTTCCATGAAATATGATGAAAAATACAACTCAACTTTGTGCTGTAGTCATATTCTGGATCTAGGTAATACTGCAGTCTGCTCTGCCTGACCCCCCCCCCCTTTAAACACAATAAATGCATGTTTCAGGGTAAAAATCTTGTAAACCCCTTTTTCATATTGCATCTGTAAAGCTTTAACATGGTTCTTACTATATTTTAAATCACTGTTCTGAACAAGGTTCAATTGCAGAGGACTACATTCTTTACGAATGTGTTATGATAAACATATGTGGTGTGGTTTTTGCATTAAAGACTATTAAAAAAAAAAATTCTAAATAACATTTACAGTTAAAGAAATAGAACTAGGTTGTAAAATAGTTTTTAAAATCTGTCATGACGTGAATATGCAATGGACAGTGGTCTAAATTATATTTAAAAAATGAGTCACCTATTTTGCCCATGGATACGTGTCGAAACAAGGTATTACAACTCAGTGGATCTCTTCCTGGCTGAACAGCTAACAAACAAGCACTGAAACCACATACAGCTGAGGCACTAGAGAACAGACGGGTAGAAAAGGCATCACTGATGGCGCTGGCTTCTCCCATTGGATGCCAGGTTGCTAAAGCTGGAGCTCAAACTATAATAACTGTTTTGGTAAGAGATTAATGACTTTGGGTGGCTGCTGTGCTAGAATTAAAAGCCACATTCAGCCTTAAGGCAGAAAGGCAGACATTAGGATCAGAATGCAAGTTATAGCAATGATAATTTAACAAAATGCTGCTGGCTCAACATTTGCAGTCTGCCAAGAATTAGCTCACTATAGCGAAAATGCTTTTTGTTAACCAACTTTTTATTTGACACACTTCATAGATAATTCAGCTTTTGCGTGTGTTACACATTTTGCATGGATTAAAATGTCCATCCCCTCCCACCCAAACCCAAGTTTTGGTTTCAAAGTATTAAATGCCCACATGTGAAAGCAGCTAGACATGCACTAATTAACATACATTAATATATACTGTAGGAACTTATGCCATATGTAGCATACACACATTTGCACACATGGGCTACTCCTTCACGTGAAACTCAAGGGCACATTTTTGAAAACACATGGTCGTAGATTTCTACACCCTCATTTCCTGGAAGGAATTGGAGACTGTAAAAACTGAGTAAAAGCAGGTGTTTACTTGTAAGTAGGGCCCACTGTTATGCGTGAAATACAGGTTTAAACCCAGCAAGTCGGGCAAAGGCAGAAATGCAACTTAACTGCCTGCAAATATAATTCATTTAATTTCATTAAAACATCAATCTCTCTTTCCTACTTTCACCTGATGAAGAGACCTTTGAGGTCTTGAAAGCTTATGATTAATTATGGTTTAGCTAGTCCAATAAAATGTATCACCTCTCCTTCTCTTTGTCGATCCTCTGAACTGATACAGCTACCATTTCATCTATCAACTTCGTTTCATTGAAAGAGTTCTGTTTGTATGTGTTTATATTTAGGTCAAAGTTATGCTTTTTCAGTCACATACCTGCGAGAGAATGTTGGTACACTGCTGCAGCAGGGAGACTGGAGGGTTGCCCAGGCTTGTTGCTAGCTGTACCCTCAGCAGCTGTTCTTTCTGTGTCAGGTTGTCCTGCAGAGCATGGGCCAGAGCTACAGCCGCACACCAGTTAGACACCGAGTCGGTGGAAAACAGACCACCACACAGCAGCTGGCCCGCAGATATGGAGTTGGCTTTAAAACAAATTTCAAAAAGGTAAAAGCTCAGTTTTTAATTTGATAGCACACTCCAATAATTTATTTAACTGCCGCAGTTTAAAAGATTAGAAAGATTAAAATCTAATAATGGACTTTAAACATATGGCAAGAGTATGAAGATGCAGATTTTGGTGATATTAGGTAGGTGGTTATCATACTATAGCGTTAAGGTGAAGGGCAGTGGACCCAGACGAATCTAACGATGTTCCACTTCCAGGGGCCCGAGCATTTTAATTAATAATTGGTAGTAACCCCATTTGCTTTAGTTGTTTTTTTTTTTTTTTTTTTCCCCAAGACTGCTTAATAAACTACTTTATATAAACTGATAATGAGATGGACAATAGACTTGTAAAATAAAAGGACTGACTGTTAACATTTTTCAAAGCAGTTACCTACCATCTATAGTTGATGGCAGTAGAGTTGCAACAATCTCTCCTTGTCCCTTCTGATTCTTGTACAAGAAGCACTGGAAGCAGTAGAGAACAGCACAGCGCAGAACAAACGGTTGTTTTTCATTCACCATGGACATTAACAGAACTACTATGGCAGGTCTGTTAAAAAAAAAAAAAAGTTCAAACAATTGATTGATCACTTTGTCTAATACTGGGGTATCAATTGGTTATTTTACAGAAACAATAATAAAAATGGGTCAAAACATTTATTAATTCTCTAAATGGGAATAAACCCATTGCGACTATGGCCTTGTTTAAAATATGGAATTTCAAAAAGAAAGGATATAATTACATTACAGGATATAATGTTTTTTAAAAGAATAAGCAAACCATCCTAGTTATACCTGACATTATAGAAATGAAGCACTGGATTAACATAGTAGCTTCTGTCTGGTGCACATGAGTGTGCGAATATACATTTGTTTGTAAACGAATGACACACTGCACTGTTTTATTTCCAAACACAGAAAGCAATGCCTCACCGTGGGGGGTTGGAAGGAGCGTTTACTGAAGCAAAGTAGTCCTGGTTCACCTGGGAGCCTCGGATGACCTCAGACACAGTGTTAATTGTCTGCAAGGGAAAAGATTTTAATGGTCTAGTGGAAAAATGTTGTGTGTTAAAAGATTCCCCTTCACTACAGATAATATTTGCCAGTAAGTCTAGAATAAACATTGAATATATACCATTAACTCATTCACTCCGTTGCCCCAGATACTGCTGTGAGGCATCCTCTGAGCAGTGACATTCGTCCTGAAGGACGCCTACAGGTTTCTGCACATTTGTGCCGTTTCTCAAGGGCAAAATGTAAAATAAAGAAATAAAAAATACACTTTATTGCACCATGTATAACTAGACTACAAAGACCACACACTAGAAAAACAAAAGAAATACTAAAGTATTACATAAGGTTTTTTATTTTTGTTTTATTTTTTGGAAATAAAATAAAATATTTTGGAAATTAAAAAATTAAACCTTATATCTATAACCTGATTAATTCATTTTGATTATGGTCATGAATTATAATTTTTCTAACAACAAGTGGATAAATCTGGCATCATCCTAAACAAGCCGTCTCACTGCACTAGGTAGACATTTTGATTTCAGTCCGTTCTGTATACATGTCTGAAAATATTGAAAACGACCTCCAGAATTACTTTCATTATTTATAGCATATACCAAGAATGTGATTTTGACTTTCTGTGTACTATAAGTAGTGTTCTGTGTTTCCGGTTTATTACGAATTGTACCCGAAAAATTACAGGATTTCTTGCTGTATATCCTAGGATATAGCAGACGTTTAGATGTCAGATGATCAAATAACATTCAAAACGTGGTTCTCTGACACTTCACAAACATATTAATCACCTGATTATGTTGGCCAAGCAAAGTCCAATTATTGTGGCAATTGCTGGGTGTAGCAACTACAATCTTGATCAAAAAATAAATTGAAATACACGAAAATACAATATTTTAAGTGCATGAATTTATGAATATTCAAAAGAAAACAAATGTTTCGAAGTATGCAAAAACCAAAAATAGCAGGAGTGGGTTAGATGAGGCAGAAGCTGCATATACTGCTGCACTGAGGTACACGTTTGCGCTGACAATAAAAGAACATACTGAAAAAGGTAAGCAACACATTAAACTAAAACAAGAAAGTGAACTGAGAGACAATCAATACATTTATCCTGCTTTTACATGTGCTTTAATTAAAAAAAATGCAGAATGACTGTGTTAATACGTTTGTCAGAGCGCTGTGTTTTGCTGGACAGCCAAGGTTTATTGCATTGAGGGATGTATTGGTGACTTCAAGGCAAATAAACCTGGCTTGTTTGTGCTGAATCATGTTCATACCTTCTGTAGATACTATTTCCAACAGCACAGCGATTGCCCAAATTACCAGCTAACTTGGGAAAATGTAGCTTCGACTTGCACAGATTCTGTTTCATAATACATGCCAGGGATATTAATCAGAAACTTATCATATTCCACATGTAGTGTTTTTTCCTGAGATTTATTCCCCCAATTTTTACCTATGTTTCAATTAAAAACTATTTTGTACCAATTTTATCCCTATTTTAATATATGTATGGTACAATAAAGTTACCTCTGGTTTCAAATTGAAAGAAAACTTCACGGTTGTTTAAAAAACTGAGATACTTTAACATTGTATCTTAAGCTGAGCCACTTCTCTACTGGTGTACTTTATGTTTCTAAAGGTTTCAATGATAAACGAGGGATGATCGTGTGTACAGCCCTTAATATAAAAAACATACCAGCTTTACTTAAGTTAGTTGGGGATTTATCCACTTTAGGCAAGAATGGAAAGCGCGATCTGTGCTCAGAACTGTTCTGTTCATGGTTTTTCTGTAGTGTAAATGCTTCTTTAGATATACTGAGGTAAATAGGATGAGTTCTGCATTGCTCTACACAATTAGAATGTTTAACCGGGAAGCCCATTGAAATGGTATTGGCAGCAACGCTGGCACTCTAAACCCATGTTGCCGGGCTGAAGGAGTTGATAAAGAATACTACTAATAAAATAATTAGGAGTACCTAAAAATACAAAAGAGATTAGTCTTGCCAATAAACTTATTCACTTAATTATGATCATATTTTCCTTATTTCTACTCCAGATATTATTCACCAATCAATTTGTCAGCTTTCCATGGCCCAAGCAATGAAGAAAAGGCACAGTGAAGTGTTTAGCTCACAGTCCAAAATAAAAGCACGGGCATGTTGACTGCACTAAGTTTGGGACCTGAACTAATGTAAATATATATCAGCAGACAATAATAAATAAAACCCTCCTACCTCAGTAAGAATGTCAGCTGGTACACCAGTGGCCATCAGAATGCCACAAAGCTGCTGCAAAAGGCCGCAATGGTACATCGACTTCTGACAGCTGCTTGTAGCACCAGGCGGGTTAACGGGAGAAACCATCACTCGAACAAGCTTAAAAAAAAAAAAAAGACACAGCGATGCAAGTTGTTGTGCATCTTTATCGTAAGACACTAAGTTGCCTGCCTGTATTTATTCATGTTTTATTTTTAAATGTGTTTATAGGGTTTAATTAAAATTTCTTTAAGTTTTTTTTTTTTTTTTTTTTTTTTTTTTTAATAATTACTTCACAATTCAGAGGAAAAAGATGCAGTGTTATGTATCATCCACAAAAGTCAATCAATCTTTTACCTGCAACATCAGATGGAGATTGGTTACTTTCTGTGCCGACCAGCCAGAGTTTTCATCTCCTACTTCAAACCAGGGCTTCATGCGCTGTATGTAGGAGCCCTCCTTGAAGAAGTTCTGATTAGAACTGTTGTTCTTCAACAGATTCAACAACAGTAGAAGACAGTCCTCAACGACAATGCCTATATAGACAAAAAAAAAAACCCTGGAACTTAACTTACATTAAATTTACTTAATTACTCTCGAAATAACATATAATATTAACTCGATATTGGTCCCCTGGGGCAAAGTGCAAGACACCTCTTAAAATATCATATCAAAATAGTTCTATAGCCAGAGTTGGCAACCTTAGCTCGTTTTTGATCAAACCAGGCCATTCAAGTTTTAATTTATATTCAGCATGGCCATTTCAACATTTAAAGAAATGGTTACATTTAAGTCCTGCAATGGAGTGGACTGGGAGAGCCAAGGTTTCCTACCACTGTCAGAGTAGCAAGAAATAACTAAGGTACAGGAAGGAGCTTTTAATTAACCTCATGGATTATCAGTTTGGAGTTTCAAGGTTTTGTTTTCTTATCACTGGGATGAATCACTGATAAACGCCTCTGTCTCATCAAGGTCTGCTCACCTCCATCACTATTCCCTTCTTCTGTAACGATATCTAGCAGTCGCTCAAATGCATTTTCAAAAGCTACTATTTTCTGAATGGCTGCATTGCCTTTAGTCAGATGCTGCAACAATAGCAGACCCTGGGGAGAAGAAAAAACAAGTAGCCTGTGCAATTATTTATTGTTTTCTTAATTAAACGTTATTGTAGCAAAATGTTACTAAACTTGAATTAGGTATTTGTTAAACTTCATTCAGATTTTTTCAGCACTTTGAACTGTTTTATAAACACTTACATCATTACGGATAACTTCTCTGGAGTCTGCTAACAAATCCATCAACCTCGACACACCTGGAAGAGAACGTAGATCCATGAATGGGTAAAGTTCCAGCAGCAACATGGTATTTAATAAAGGCATTTATTGCTACAATTAAGTGACTATGGAATGTACTGTCAGGGATAGCTTGTTATTTCCATACTAAAATAACTAAAAGTTAAAAGAAAAGATATCTCAAAATCTAGAGCATTCCAATTATTTGTTTTTAATTTTGTTTTTCCCCATCAAAGCATATCACACTTGGTTACATAACTGACATGCAAAATAGCATTTCATAACCTTTGT
Source organism: Polyodon spathula (assembly GCF_017654505.1). Lineage (NCBI taxonomy): Eukaryota > Metazoa > Chordata > Actinopteri > Acipenseriformes > Polyodontidae > Polyodon > Polyodon spathula. Next base: position 45,769,524 of record NC_054535.1, on the reverse strand, counting down.
GCTTCTGCAGTGCCTCATTGTAATGTTTGTAATGACAGTGTTTGAAAACAATTAACAAAATTGAGGCAAGACAAATGACTGCGTGCCAAATGCCCTGTTTTACATTAGGTTTATTAATTACCCATTGGGCTCACAAGAATGACTGCCTGGACCTGAGAGCATTGGTTCTTTAAGAGGGCTGTCAGAAGTTTCACTCCTGGCCAACGGACATGGAAATCGAACTCCTGAAATGAAAATGTTCACTTTGTGAATGTGTATTCTTACTTCAGGATGGAAGTAAATCTCCAAATTCTTTAGGGTGGGTTGATAGACTGTTTTAAAATATCGGATGCAATGCCATGGCACCTCACATTAGTTTCTTTGCTACAGAATCAGGTCCCTTTTAATGAATCAATGATTTTGTGTTGAACTTCTCTTTAAATGGCACCACCAAAAACATCTGTGCTGCTACTACTAAAAAATAAAATATCAGCATCTGCCTAAAACGTTGGTTTGTTTACATTAATGCGTCATTTAGCAGATGCTTTTATCCATAGCGACTTACAGAGACTGGGGGTGAACTATGAACCGCCGCATCAGCAGCAGTTGCAAAGTCACTTACAATAGGTCCTCAGTTTTAAGTCTCACCCGAATATTATCTTCTAGAAAACGGTTAATGCTGTGTATACTAAAACAAAATTGGTAAAGAAATTGACTCAGTATGTCCCTCAGGAAAAGTTTAAAGAATCAGGCTGAAGTTAGATTTACACTGTGTGTGTGTCATGGATGCTAGAACGACAGGATGGCATAACAAAAAATAAATAAATAAATGTAGCGCGAGCCAAAAAACTGAAGTGCCTGCTAGTGGCGTGATTTGTAAAATGTATATGAAGATTATCTGTGGGTTCTGCCAGAACTGCATAACAATGAATGGCAGGTATTAAGACTCACCTCTAAAAGACTCAACAGGAGGGTCACATTTTCTTGTTCTTTAATAAAAATCCCTGTAAACTGACAACCTAGGTCATCAGCTTGCTTCTGTCCATTCTCATCTGGAAAAAAGACAGCAAAGAGTCATTACAAACCTGAAGTAATCAATAAGCATACTCAAAAAGTGTTTGACAACTTAAAAACAACAGAATGTCAACCAAAAATAGAAAGGGTTAGTTTGTAAGCAGAACGAACAGCTGAAAACAGTCTGCACCGCATTATAAATGGTGATTAGTTTTGTACACAAGCATGCTTTCAAATGAAAATAAAGAATTTAGAATGTGCCTGACAGAACTGACAGTAACTCTTCACTGTGTGTATACATTTGTTTTAATGTAAACAAAACATCTGTTAGATTTCATTAAAAAAAAAATTAACGTTTTCATCGGTTTTGTAAGTTAATGTTTTCAATCAAAGAAAAGCCAGCTGAGGCAAAATAACAACCAGAGCACTCAGTGCAAATGTCTTTGGTTTTTAATCTGCCAGCCTATATCAGATTTAAAAAGTAGTGTTAATTTGTTTTTGTTTTTTCTTTTGGAGTTAACAGGTGGCGAGGACTGGAGACTGAAACCCTCTTTCAATCTACTGACCATGTGCAGGTTTACTGCTTTGCTTTCCAGAGCTGGAAGGTCCACTATCTGTCAGGATAAAGAAGGATGTTCAGTCCAGGATGGATCTCTTCTGATCCAAGACTGACTTTGCATAAAAACAACTGGACTCCGTGTTGGTGACACCCGAATCATGCTGAAACTGCTAAACCCAGTCACAATAAAACTGGGTCTTTCAGCACTAAAGAAGAGAGTTCAGTTTCCAAATACCCTTGAATGTCAGTCCGAACAAAGGACATTTTCAAAATCTCAATTGAAATAATATTACTTTAAAAAAGCAAAACTTGTGTTACCCTAATCTATTGGAAAAAGTAAAGTGTGTAGAGGCATGCATGCTAGTTTATTATTTTTTAAGCATACATTACCACACTACCTTACTCCCAATCTGATAAAGGGCAAATCTTCCTGAAAAGCCGTACGTTTTAAAGAAATAAATATTGAATTATCACTACAGGTTTGCTACGACTTATTGAATAAGTAAATACTTTCTGGTAAAAAATAAAAATAAAAGTGTATATCCATATTAAAAGAGGACACTTACAATTCTAAGTGGATGTAATACATAAAAAGGTGCCCATAACAGTCACAAAGACACAGACTAACAGGTAGAGGAAAACATGCTTAGCCAAAAAAAATGCAAGTGACAAACTGAAAAGTACTCTCCCCATATATTAATGTATGACAGGTGTTTGTAATTTTATTTTTTTATTTATTTATTTATTTTTTTAAGTGCAACTAGACAAGAAACTGTGGTTATAAAGCATCATGCACAATTAAATGTTTTACCTTCAGATTCATCTGCAAAATTATACATGGAAGAGAAGAAAGAGCAGAGCATAATTGGTCATAAAGAACAAATCAATTTCAGTGGGTTAACAGGTTTAGTAGCTTTTAGCACTAAACCTGTTAACCTGTTAATTATTATATATTGTAACCTACTGTAAAGATTAAAGTCTCAATAAATCAATTTTTTTTTTTTTTCATTTGTAAAAGTCTTCTAGTGGTTCTAGGACAGTTTTAGGGTGGTTTATTGATCACAGGGTTTAACGGCACACATTAGATGTGCAATACTTGATACAAGGGGGATCAGTTAGCATCAATTATAGGGCTGTCACTCGATTACAAATTTTGATCGGTTAATTTGTGGGCATTAGTTGATTAATCAGTAGATTATCCATGCACATTTAAGCGGCTATTCTGCATAATACTTAAATCAATAATATACCCAATGGGAATGTTGTCTTTTTAAAACAATTTTTATTATTATTTTAATTTCAGTAAATGTATCAAATGTTACCTTTCCGTCCTATTACCCTAATAAAACAGCTTTAGGGGCCTCTGATAACTCAAATTATACAAGCCCCAAGCACCTGAGTTATGTGTACTGTTCTGGGGTAACCCCTAAACATCAAAATAATTAACAATGCACAAACTCAGAAACAAAAAACACTCCAAGGTCAAGGTCAAAATCAACAGTTTATGTTATAGTCAGCACTCGGGTATCCAACCCCATAAAATGTTGACTTCAGAAGGTTAAACAAGTGTGATGCGTATCTGATTATTTCATCTGATTTGACGTGTATGTAGGTGAGCACATTGTAACCTGCCCCCTCCCGCCCAAACGACCACATGCCCTGTATACACAGAAACACACATTTCCAACAGAAAGAAAAAATATGACTTGGGTTTAAGGAACTGTATAGGGGAACTTATATCTGACATATCACAAAAGATGGATCATGAGGATGGTAGATCATTCATCGAAGATTTGATTCAGCGGGGTCAAGGAAGGATATTTACAGAAATCTGTCTCAAATGTTTAACAATTTGAAGACAATCCTCCTGTTAGTTTTGTTTCATCTTAAGGGGTCTTGCACTGATTCTTTCATTGAAATTTGTTAGCGCACGAGTTGGGGGAATAACACAGCAATAAAAGACAAATGTATCTTTTTTCAGGGAACACAAATCTGTTCACTTCCAAATGAAAATGCACAAAAGCAACTAAAGATTTTCAAAAATGCATCAGTATCAAAAACTGTTTAATGATTAATTTTACGTTATCATAGCTTGTCTCATTTGCCTTTTGTTTTGGTCCTAATCAATTAAAAGATTTGTTAGGAATCTACAATTCTAACCAATAATCAATACATAGTCAATACTATTGTTGCAACAATAAGTGATTTAATGCATAACAGAGAAATGCAAATACCTTGTTCCTCCTCTTCATCATTAGAGATGATGTTATACAGAGTGTCCAAGGCATAGCCAATTATTTCAGAGTCTGAGCTACAATAAGGGACAGAAAAATATAGTAAACCAATAGCAGTAAACCTTCACTGTTGAAAAAGATCACAGAGCACTGAAAAAGTAGCTGACCTGCAGAAAATGGTGGACCTCACATTACAAGTATCATTTTATTTTTATTATTATACAGAAAAATGTGCATATATATATATTTTTGTTACTTTTTTTTTTTTTTTTTTTTTTTAAATCAGAGCTGTACAGACCTCTGTCCCAATAACACAAGTCTTCCAACCAAAACATAAGGGACCCTTATGCACAGATTGTGTCAAAATCCACAGAGCTAGAATCCAACCTCTATGCAAAAACTGTTGCAATAGTTGACTTTTTTCCTTACCTGTCTGTCTGCAATATATGAATTAAATGACCCATGGCCTGACTGGCAACTTCCAAACGATATTTCTGCAGAAAATTAAATGCAATTAATTTTTTAAAATATAATAATAATAATAATAATAATAATAATAATAATAATAATAGCATTTCGTAAGACAAGTTTGATCTACTTTAGGAAGTCTAAGACATGAAGAAACTGCTGTCATTCTTGGACAGAAAACAATCTGTCATTCTTAATTGCTGCTTTGAAAGTTGTTTCAAAATTGGTATGCAAACGAGGTCTAGTGAGCAGCCTTATTAGAAAGTTACTACAGTTCGAACAACTTAAAAGCTTGTGACTCTTGCAAAAAATATTGTACAAATGTGTGTAAAAAAAAAAAAAAAGTACCATATGAGCCTTCATAATGGTGAGGGAATGGAACATGCGCAATTGCAGACTGCTATAATAAAGCACACCCCCTCTAAAATAATGAAAACTATTAATAAAAGACTGATGATCATAATCAATTTCTTAATGCACATTGCTGCGATTTGCGTAGCAACCACCTCTTTTGTTATTGCAGTCAGCATGGGCACTACAGTCTCTTCTGCTTTTGTCCCGGGAGCCTCCTCTACAGGCAGTTAACAATACTATGGTATTCGAAGGACAGCCATGGAGATAAATACAAATGGCCACAGAATGAACCCCAAGCTTTCCGATGCTACAGGAGAATTACTGCTTATTTCAATAAGGTACATATGTGTCCATAACAGTACTGCTGAACAATTAAAATGTAAGTTGATACTCAAAGCTCCAGGTACTTAGACAAACAAATTAGATCGGCAATGGGTTACTAAGAGTTTACTAAGACTTCTTACAGACATGACGATTAGCTTAAAGACATGTGAATGCTGAGAAACTCAGTTCTTAACTTCCCCTTACTGATTGACGCATAAGCATGTGCAATCTTTGGGGAGACTGGTTTTAAAAAAAAAAAAAAAACACTGTCCATTCAATTTAGAAAGCTGCACCTGTTGTCAGCCAGCACCAGCAGTTTATCAAGTTGGACCCCACTTTGCAGTACTAGTGCAATGCCAGTAGCAAAAGGATTCCTTTAGGAAAGCAGAGAGCAGACGCACATTGTTTTCTCATTCGTTCAGGAATCTTAAGGAATGTAATCCCGATTGAGTGGAATTAACATCTAGCAGTTGGCAGCTTCCTGAAGGTTTGAAGAACAAGGTCAATTCAAGAGCATGTTAATAAAAAATTAAATTAAAAACTGCATATATATTGTTCTTCTCAACATCTTTCCTTACCATGTTGGTCATTAATGGAAAATGTCAAAATGCCCTGTGCATGTTCCTAATGCATGTAAGGCGTTGCTCCTGCAAAGTATGATGGTACACAGAAGCAACAGAAAGATCTCTAAAGCACTGCAGCAAAAAACAGACACATTACTACAACTGCAAAGGAAAGGCAATACAGTAATCCATCGTGTATCCGCCATGATCAACCTCTTCAGCACTGCTAGTTTATTATTGAACAGAGAAGATTAGTTCAGATATTGCAGATACTATGAAAGTGTTTGTACACTGTGTTGTATGTGCTCCTTGCACTGCCATTGCTGGTAGTGTCACATGAGCTGTTCAGTGTGTTGATATGTAAATAAATCCTGTTTGCCTGCGGAGTGTATTGACTTTAACGATCTCAATCTCCTGCCTGTCACTCAGCAGCAAATGCACGCACCCACACGACTACCCTGTCACAAGCATTAATAACGTGTATCTTTGTAAAGAAGGGATTTAGGGTAGCTCCCTAATAAAAGCTAAATCTCAAAACAATAATTGTGTGAATATAGTAATTGTTACAGCTGTGTATAATGGTATTTAAAATAGGATTCATGTATCTGTCTTTTTACATATCCGCCCTTACTCTGGTCCCACTGCAGTCGGATATGCAACTGATTATTGTCTTACCCAGCGAAGCGGTACAATTAACTAAGGAGAAAACTAATAGTTTATTTTTTGTGTGTGTTTCCTAAAAACACCAAGTTAATTCAGCGCTGCACTATAGTACCTATTAAAAACAACATACCTTGGATAAGGCCTTAAGGGCCCGGACTGCATCCCGCCGGTCTTCCAGTAAGGTCGAGGAAGCTACTCTGTCACATAGCTTCTGAATCTGTCAAATCAAGCAGGGAAAAAAAAAGTGAATTGAAAACTGATCTAAAATTCTCCTTTTAGGTATCTTACCCCTCTCCTTGAAACCTTTTAAAAACAGCCATTTCCCATCATGAATATAATAGAAAAGTGTAAACACACAGTTAAAGGAAGTAAAAACTTCAAGCTTAGTATTTCATTTTTTGTTTAAATCAAACATGCCCTGTTTTATGAGGATCTTGCATGGACTTTCATCAATTGCAGTGTCTTGATACACTGTAAACTACTGTAAATAAATGCTCTATGTGTAAAATCAAAATGTCAATACATACAAAAGTAAGTTCTCAAAATCAAGTCTACTTTGTTAATTTACATGATAGTTTAAAAGATAAGGAATTGTAATTTATTATCTAGACTTGCAGCTTTTGAACAGCATGAGGCTAGCATGAAAAACAATCTTATTTACTGTTAATTTAATCTTTTGATAGCTATTTTAGAAGAAGTCTTAAGGCTGGTTTGCAGTGCTGCAATAAATCATATTTGTAGGACTTCTTTTTTAATCAAGTATAGCGCAACCATGAAGTGAAGCAATACTGTATGCAGGGTCTGTCTTTTGCCAGAAACTTAAAATACTGTGTTTGGTTTCCAAGAATTAATAAAGCTTTTAATACAAATAATAGAATTACTAGTTAGTCAATTCCTGGCAGAGCAAGACTTCTAAATAATGTCTATGTGTCTTAAAATGTGCAATTTACAAGGTCGTGACTTCCACATTATCCTTCTATACACAAACAAAATCGTACTCCCGTGTTTACTTTGGGAGATGGTCTAAGATTACAAGTGTACTCTAGGGTTTAAGCATTTAGCAATCACTTGATACTCATTTTTGGCTTGGCTTGAATGTGGCAATGTGCTTTTCAATCTAGAAAGCGACACTATGGATTTTGAAATAATGCGCCGAGAAGATAAGACATATCACCAGCAATTTCCAAAGGAAGCACAACCACTGAAAGAGTTGTCCTTGTACTTTCCAACAGTATGTGTGGTCCTATCTACCGCAGGGACTAAAGTGCCTTAACTTCTGTTCAACAGATATGACATTTGGGTCAAGTCAAGCTGGATAAATAACTGTCAGAAATCTATTTTGTCCTCATATTGAACATTTTTTGTGTTATTACCGCCCTGTCATTTTTTAAAGTAGAAATATGCACTTCTAAATCCAACATGCAAAAAACAAACTACATTTCTGCACTGGACAAGGGTTAACAATGGCAGGCAACTATAACCAGCTCTGTATTCTCCAGCCAAAGAAACAGCTGGCAACTGGAAATAAATGTGCTGCACATTATCTTTCAGATCTTTTTTTTTTTTTTGCTGTAGTCTAAAGAAATCAATTCCAGTGATCAACAACATACATAATGTAAATAAGTATTGTACAAAATAGAGGGGGAAGGAGGTCTAAATTATGGAGTACCAATATCTTTTTTTTTTTTTTTTTTTTAAGCCAATGTAAACACAATTTATGTGCAATATAACAAAATTATGTGCACAAGACTAGCAACCTATTGATCATCCTGCAAACTAATGCTGCAACAATTGTAACATATTCAGCATCCAGTCTGTTTGCCACCTGCTGCAAGTTGTGTCACATATTGGCCGGCAGCTACAAACACAGCTGCAGTCTTAACATGAAATCCTGTTAATATATTTAAATACAGATACTTACTTTAGTCTGGCTCACACTAAGCCAATCAACACACATCGGAATAATTAAAATGCCAGTAGTTTTGATATGTTAAAGATTATACCGTTGTGGCAGAAAAGACAATAGTCCCTTCATTCCAATTTTCACCTTTCCTTACTTCCTTGTAATGTTGGGTGAAAGCTCAACATTGTATATCTAACAATTGCATGGGGGTGTTTGTTTTGTTTTTTTTCCATAGAAATCCGCACGTTGCCAAGCTAGAGAAGAAAGCGTACTTTACGAATTAATTTGAAGCAAACGTCACACATTTTTGTGCAACGTCAACTAGGTGTTAAATCACTATTTCATGGCATGATGAGAATAATACACAGTATGCCATTGACTTTACCATCACATATTTGAATAAGGCAGAAAACACATTAGGGATATCCTACTTTAAAATAAAAGTGCATCTTCTAGCAACACATAAACGCTAGCTGGCCGAGATGCACTCCCATCCCAATATATAATTCCCCAACCCCCTTCTCGGCTCTGTGTCAAGGCAGTGGTCTTAAAAAAACACCCTCCCCTTTCGACTCCTTGAACGAACTGCGTCCCATCCCGTTTTGAAACGCAGGTCACCAGCTACATTAGAATTAGATCGAATCCACTGATAAATCATTCGATACATAAGTTGGGGTTCTTTCAAATACTGTAAAGGTATCCAAGTTAACTAGCCTGCTTGCAAATACTGAATTTGTCAGATACGTTCTCAGCGAGATCGCTCGCCAGTCTTGTTATGAAATGAAAGCTCACCGTCTCTGTTCCAGAGGGTTGTGGCCCCGCGGGCTGCCCTTTCATCACTCCTCTCAGGAAATTCATCTTGCTTTGAGGCTTCTTTTAGTTAATAGAATGTAGTTTGGATACTTATTTGCAATTAGTGATTTCGGTGTTGTTATAATGTGTTCTCCCCTTCCCCTGATCCGACTTTGTTATTGGGCTGTCTGAAGACTCCTGCATCGGCCCCGGAACAGCGCTGTCACTGCGCATGAGCAGAAACGTGGCGCAACGTGGCTGCTCAAAGAGCGAGAAGGCTGTTTTAAAGTGACAGTATAGCAAATAACTTGCATAGTTTTAATCAGGTGTTTAAAAAATAACTACACTATACTATTTCTAAGCAATACATTTAAAAAAAAAAAAAAAAAAAAAAAAAAAAAAAAACAAGGAGCTGTTCTACATAATTTTGTTTCAGCTTACAAATTGACACAGAGTTTACATTTCGTGAGCTTTGTTGATTTAATTTTTTAATACTTCTATGTTGGAGAAAAAAAGCTTTGAAAAATCATGAACCAATGGCGCTTCTGGCTTCTGCATTGTGACAATAGTGGCTCCAGGAAAGTGAAATACATAAAGGTATTGCGTGCCCCAGTTATTACACTGATGGCGACACTAGCTGAAACATTTGTCTTCTTGACAGCTGGATTTTATTGGAGCATTTTACAGCACTGAGAAATCAGGCTGGATTGCATCACCACCTGTCACAGGGTTATCTTTTAAAATAGATGGGCCATTCAATCAAGGGTGTTTCACCAGAGCTGTAAAATGTTCCAGCTATGGCTTATCCTGACAGTGTATAGGCTGGTCAAATTCCCCCATTATTTTTGTATATTTTTAAAGTTTTGAATGTATAGACTGAGTGAAATGATATGCAGTGTAACCAGAAACTGTGATTTTTGATTTGTACTTCTGTGCTTTATTTCATTATGTAAAACAATAGTTTCTGTTAGTTTCTCATGGCTTAACTCTAAAATCTTTTGGCCAAATTGAAGATGGCAAAGTCATTGGATGTTGTTGCCAATTTATTTGTCATTCACTGCAATAACTCATTAGTGACAAATAGTATTCATATGGATCAAGCCCATTCAATCCACTGTTAAAAGTTGTTCATGTAAAATAACACTGTGATGATATTTATTAAGTGAATTATTGTTTTTAATAATAATCATCATCATAAAAAAAGAAAACAATATGTGGATCTACCAGACTGAGATTAATTCTTTGGCAATAGTAGTTTCCATTCAAGTGGTTTTTAATAGCTAAATTTGTCATTTTTTTTTTTTTTTTGTTAACCAGCACTGTGCCTCTACTCTGGATATACCCGAATACAAGGAATGGGTAATACTTTCAGGAAGCATATTGGCAAAGAAACTAATTTTGTGTCTGGAAAAAATCAAAACCCTTCCTTTGTTTCTGATAGAATAAGATAAGAACAAAAAAAAAAAAAGATATGGTAGCAGTCGCCATGTATAAAAAAAAAAAAAAAACTGAGAAGATACTGAGCAAAATGTTTGTGGGTTTTTTCACCGGGCTCAGAGCAGCTCAGTGACTTAACGCACCCAATATACTAAGCAAAAATGCATTGTGATGTCATTGCATTCAACTCACAAGACTTATATTCAAATTACAAGTCCCTGAATCAAGTTCAGCTCATAGCAGCATGCAATGGTGCAGTGACGCTGTAACTGTGGTGTTAGAATGATGTGACGCCATACATTTCATCACAATTGGAAGAGGATTCCCATAGCTAACAGTGGAACATATGTACAATGGCTGTCAAAAGTATTCACCCAGTTTGACTTTTCCACATTTTAATGTGTTACAACCTGGAATCAAAATGGGTTTAATTCGGAGTTTTTGCCACTGATCAACACAAAAAAAGTCCATAATGTCAAAGTGAAAAATAAAATCTACAAATTGTTCCAAATTAATTACAAATATAAAACAGAAAATAATTAATTGCATAAGTATTCACCCCCTTTGCTATGACACATCTAAATAAGCTCTGGTGCAACAATTCTCTTTAGAAGTCACATAATTAGTTGAATGGAGTCCTCCTGTGTGCAATTAAGGTGCTTCACATGATTTCAGGTTAAATACATCTATCTCTGGGAGGTCCCACAGATGGTTAGTACATTTCCTAACAAAAACTACATCATGAAGACGAAGGAACATTCAAAGCAAATCCGGAATAAGGTTCTTCAAAAGCACCAATCAGGGGTAGGATGTAAAAACATTTCCAAGGCATTGACTGTCTCCCAGAGCAAAGTAAAGTCCATTATTAAGAAATGGAGAGAATATGACACAACTGTTAATCTATCTAGAACAGGCCATCCTCAAAAATTGAGTATTCGGGCGAGAAGGGCCAAGAGGTCTATGGCAACTCTAAAGGAGTTACAGTCTTCCACAGCTGAGCTGGGAGACACTGTGCATACGGCAAAAATAGCCCGGGTGTTTCACAAAACTGGCCTTTATGGGAGAGTGGCAAAAAGAAAGACAATGTTGAAAAAAACTCACCTCAAATCAGCTAGAGTTTGCCAGAAAGCATGTGGGAGACTATGAGACTAAGTGGAAGAAGATTCTGTGTTCTGATGAGACCAAAATAGAGCTTTATGGCCTCAACGCTAAGCGATATGTTTGGCGCAAGCCTAACACCGCACATCATCCTGAGAACACCATCCCTACCATGAAGCATGGTGGTGGCAGCATCGTGCTATGGGGATGCTTCTCTGCGTCAGGGCCTGGAAAGCTTGTGAAGATAGAGGGCAAAATGGATCCTGCAAAGTACAGAGAAATCCTAGAGGAAAACCTGATGAAGTCTGCAAGAGACCTGGGACTTGGGAGAAGATTTATTTTCCCAAACATATAGCCAAAGCCACACTGGAGTAGCTTAAAAACAAAAAGGTCAATTTAATAATTGTATTCTAATTGTAATGTTATGAGCTATTTCATGGGCCTTTCTGCACTTTCTCACCTTTCTGCACCTCTCCTATCTCTTTCTGATAATTAAACTCTACATAAGAGCACCGCTAAATCTGGAGTATGTACACCATATGATCCAGGATAACTTGCTGATGCTAGGGGGAATCTGGCTCTAGCTGGGCCACTCACTCAAAAACAACAATAACTTATCCGTCAGACCTGGGGAGACTTATAGAGAAAGTTGATACAGCAATGATATATTGATCGATTAATCATCTACAAAGCAACAAGCAATTAATCACACCTGTTTGGTAGTGATATGAAATTGTATTGAAAGACAATTACAACTAATACAAAGTATTAACATAGCAGAGTTCACTGTAGCACGATGAGAAGAAGCATCCCCTGTCAGTTTTGCCTCCCTAATCCATAGGAGCAGCCTAGCCAATGCAATGCTCCCTTCAGAATCCGCAGCGAAGACCAGCGACTCGGCACAGCCAGGACATGAACCTGCACAACACTTGTCTGTGCTTTTACCAGGTGAGCTGCAAACAACTAATTCAAAGTTAGCCAAAATAAGTAATTTAAAATATTAATTTGTTAATATTAAGTTTCAGACTAAGAACGATAACTTACTGAGTGCTATTTTATTTAGGCTAGCTGAAGAGAAATTTATTCAGTGCTATTTTATTATAGTTATCTGAAGAAAAAGTACAATATAGCTGTTAATTTTCTGATACTGTTTGAAAGTAATGTCGTGAATAATAAGAAAAGAAAAAAAGAAAATCAACTTACTCTTCCTAATCTACATTAATGACTTAGATTCTGGTATAGTAAGCAAACTTGTTAAATTTGCAGACGACACAAAAATAGGAGGGGCAAACAAACACTGTTGCAACAGCAAAGGTCATTAAAAATGATCTCGACAGCATTCAGAACTGGGCAAACACATAGCAAATGACATTTAATATAGAAAAGTTAAGGTATTGCACCCAGGCAATAAAAATGTCCATTATAAATACCATATGGGAGACACTTACAATGCATTAGTAAGACCTCATCTAGAATATTGTGTTCAGTTCTGGTCACCTTGCTACAAAAAGGATATTGCTGCTCTAAAAAGACTGCAAAGAAGAGTGGCCAGAATTATTCCTGGTAAAAGGCATGTCATATGCAGACAGGCTAAAATAATTGCATCCATTCAGAAGCCTACATGGCAATCTGATTGAAGCATTCAAAATTCTAAAAGGTATTGACAATGTCGACACAGAGGACTTTTTTGACCTGAAAAAAGCAACAAGGACCAGAGATCACAAATGGACATTAGAGCTGGTACCCTGGAATCATTCAAGCAGCTGCATGATGAGATTCTGGGATCAATAAGCTACGAACAACCAAACAAGCAAGATGAGCCGAGTGGCCTCCTCTCTTTTGTAACCTTTCTTATGTTCTTATGATAAACTTGTAGTAGCACTGCCATGAAAGGAAAGCACCGATGAGCAAATGTTGCAAGTTGCATTCTTGCTTTCTTCAATCTGAGATATTGTGAAATATTGAGTATATATTTTCAATATTTTGCAACTAGAACCGTAACTGAAATAAGAACCTGCATTTTAAAATGTCATAGAAAGATAAGGTGACCGTGAAACTATAGAAATAAATAAATAAACAAATAAATAAATAAAACCTCTGAAAATCTAATTTGAAGCTACTTCATTATAGTAACACTGTGGAATCTGATTGACAGCCAATTGTGGTCAGCCACTGCAGTATTGGACAAAAACAGAATCAGTGTGATGCTACCGTATTAGGACCACTGTGAAATCCTCATTAATGGTAGTGAGTTGGTCTGTTAATTGTTCTTCTGGGAGTTGATAAAGGTAATCCCAGCAGTCCCAATGTTGTCTGTAAGAGTAGAAACAGGCAAATTAGCATAACCTCCTGTGGCAAAGTGGCTGCTGATTGTGAACAGGTGCAGAGGTGATGCAGTGGAAGAACAAACACAGACAGGAAACTGTAATCCACTTAGGAAGGGGGTCTTTTATTTATACTCCTGGTCTGGTGACCAAACAATAAATCTCTGGCAATAAATACCAATGTATAATGCATGGAGGGTATAACAAAGGATTGCAGCCCAAATAATAAATATACGCTATCCACCCCACAATTGTACTGAACACAATCACCAGTCTGGGTGAGTGCAGCAGTGCTCGTGGTGGGTGATAACTATTTATTAGTGACTGTAGTGAAGTGCGGTTCCAGCTTTGTGCTGGCCCAAGGCGACAGCTTCGGAAAGTATTAGCAGTCTGGTGATTCACAACACAGACAATTACTAACAAGCACAAACAAATAAAACACTCACGAATATCTCTATTAACAGTGGTTACTGCGTCTCTCACGGTCCTTCAAGTTCAAGTGCAAACCAAGCGAAGGAGTAGATTGCGATTCTCCGTTTCCTTTTATGCAGTCACTCATGACCCCTTGGTAAACAAGTGCAGCTGTTTGTACAATCTGCAGCTGCTACGCCGTTTTCTTTCCAGGTCAATACATTCTTGCAACGAAGTCTGGCCTTCTTCCAGATTGACCGACTTCCCAACCCTGGAAATGCACTGTCGGGCCAGCCTGTCCAAAGGACCCTACTTTTGCTGCTTAGCGCCCTCACAGGTAGGGAGGGAGATTTACTACCAAGATTCATTATATTTCTGTCACACCTCCAAACTTAAAACTGGTATAATATACAATCAATTAAGACTTTAATGTTCTTGGTTCATTGGAGGAGTTCAAGGCACATTATTGCTCTGCCTAATCCCCGGACCATGCTGCTGAATACTGTATTTCTGACCCCTCTGTTCTGGGACATATGAAACAGCATACTGCAAAGTGCAATAAATAAAAACTAATAACTGATGGCATATTATTGGCCATTATGGTCTCTTCAGCTTTACATATCTCGCACAACCATAAAATAAAATATTATTATAATTAGTAGCAGTAGTGTTCATATTATTATTATAATAGAATTCTACTCTGCAAAGTTCTGAATTTTTGATTAGAATTATCTGCAATGTATAGATAATTTAATATTGTTAATAATATTGATATTGTAAGCTCTCTATCTCAGTCTCTCTTGATGCTTATCAATCTTTCTCCTTCTGCTAGAAACCTAGTTTGCTTGTTTCTTAGCAACATCCCTTTTCTACCTACTTATTCCACTCAACTGTTCTTGTTCTTTTTAGATTGAATTATTGTAACTCTCTCCTCCTGGTATTCTCCCAACCCTGCTACTATCACACTACCCCTCTGCTTTGCACTCTCCACTGGGTACCTTTCTCTGCTCGTATCCAATTAAGACCCCTTGCTCTTGCCTATTGCTCTATTCATTGTACTGCCTCTTCCTAACTCCAATCACTCATGTCTCATTCCCTCTCTCCTCAACCTCTACTAACCGACTTGTTATGCCTTCTCTTCACCATCCTTCCTCCTGTGCTCGCTCCTTCTCTTCCCTTGCTACAGGTGCAGTGTTAGAAAGTGGTACATCATCAAAATGTGTTACGTGCACCAAAACTTGACCTGTGTAATGTCAGAATGTGATACTTTGTCACATTGAAAGTGGTATGCTGTTAATCAATTGCGATCTGATGGAGGTGTTCAAATTGTAAAACAGAGGTACATTTACCATGAATTATACTTTTTTTTTTTGCAAACAAACTGGAAACAGACAGTCAATTTCTCTAAAATGAAAAAAAAATTCATGACGAACAAGACAAAATGAGAAGTCCTCCGCAAAACTGCACAAGTAAAAAAATGTATTGCATATGATATTTGCATACTATTTTCTTAATGTGATAAATTACATTAACAATGATGTAAAAGACTGGAAAATATGATAAATTCAAGACTGAAAGCAGCATAGTGTACCAGATCTGAATGGGCACTTCACCGCATACCTGAAAACAACACTACACCGGATTATCCTCAGGACTGTTCAGTCTTTACTGCTTTGCCTTCTCAAAACCCATTTATTCAACCTTTATTTGTAAATTCCTATTTATATATGTTTGTGTATGTTCTTTTATTCATATTTAATTTGCTGTATTTGCTTGCTTTGCATTTTATTGCCTGTAACATATAATTTTTATATTTTGTTTATTTTCTGTACGTCGCTTTGGATAAAAGCTGCTAAATAATTAATTATATTAAATGAATAAGCCTGACACCTGTAAAATGTACCTTGAAAACGAGATATCCCCACAAAAGTCGACTAACTGATAACACTGCACTGCCCAAATCCTCCTTGACTCACTAAACAAGTAATACTTCATTATAAATTCGTCTCCGCCTCTGCCTCGTCGCGGTCGTGCAGTGTGGTTTGAAGTGTAGTGAGAGGATATCAGTCAAACAAGCTCAAGAACACTCGCTATGTTAATACATTTATATTTTTGACAAGTTTGTGTTTGTGATGCCATAATCACTGTGGAAACAAAAGCACCGGGCCGGCTCAGGAGGCCGGCGCGGGAAAGGAGTAGCATTGACATCACAATAGGTATTGTCCGATCTCGGGTTGTGATTGGCTATTGTTGTCTGACGGGGATTCCCTACCCTGAAGAGCAGGGGTGAAACAATAAGACTGAATCTATCTCTTTAAATCCCAATCTCTGGTAAAGCAGAGATCACAGAGTCCCAGTGCAAGGTGGGAAAATTTAGAAGTTAAGTCTTTGTAAAGCTGTATGATAGAAAATAGCTAAAGCGTTGCAATTTATGAATATATTGACGTCCCCCTTTTAGAACCGTGTTTGAATAATTTAGGTAGGTATTTTAAACGGTGAGAGTTGCGTTCTTGGTTTTCAATTCTGATAATATGTTGTTACTATCAGATTCTACTATTTTGTATTTATTTGGCTGCAAGGATATACTGTAGGCCTGCGCGTACAGTGTTGTGGTGGTGAGTTTTATTAAGTATTGCTTTGCATATTGATGTTATTATTTTGTCAAGACAGTTAGTAGATTAGCGAAAATGTAGCAACTTTACTAATTGTCACGGCTGTATTGTGTTCTAATATGAAAGGCACGTTTCCTACGTGTGTTATATATATATATATATATATATCTATATATATATATATATATATATATATCATCATCTCCGGTAGTTGCTTGGAAAAAGGCCTTTGTCACTGACTGGTGATGTGATTAAAAAAGAAAATACGACAATTTCTATTGTATTTGCAATTGTGAGGCGCGTTTTTAAAAAATGTAACTGCATTGTCAAATACCAGATTAAAGAATTACAGGTACGTAGTTTATCTTAATAAAATTTTTTAAAAAAATAAGAAAGAAAGAAACGACGCCATAGGAACCTCACTGCCACCCGCACCTTAGTTTCACTATCGCTTTGGTGTTATCTAAACAAAATATATTTGATACAAGTCTGGTGCCTTTTATACATAAATACGTGTACTAAGTAACATAACTTGGTTAAATAAACCCAGGCTGGTTTATTTGAAATACGTGAGTATTGTCATTTTTTGCGAGTAAAAAAAAATCATATTGCGTACTCGCAGTATCTTGTAGTTGGGCCTCTCGGTGATTTTAAAATACCGCGATGTGTCATCCATTTAAAGTAAAATAATAATAAAAAATACGCATCTGTCTCAGTATTCGTACTTTATGTGCAAGTTCATGTAATTGATAAACAGTGCGTTGATAAAGAAAGGCCTTCCGTTGTTATACAACGTCATGTGCTGTTTTGATACTTGGTTACATTTTTACCAAATCAACAATGATTACATAACTTCAAAATGGCTGGAATTTAACACGTGTGTATGTGTGTGTGTATATATATATATATATATATATATATATATATATATATATATATATATAATTTCAGACACCCGCTGAATTGTCACGCTTACTTAAAAAAATAAATAAATCACATTTGGCCGTCGTAGTCGATTTATTTCAATTGGATAAATTACATTACTTGGTGAACGTGCATTAATTTGAGCTAAATGAAAATAATGTAGATTTCGACAAACGTTTGCCTTTAATATAGTATACAGACTATGTTAACACATGTTCCTCCTTTTTATGTAGTAACTGATCTCTGAGAATGACCTAATGGGAGATTACAGTTGGGTAACTAGAAAAATTTGATGCAAGGTTTTATTTTGTAACAAATTTTATAATCCTAATTCAACAGAACCGCCCAACCTTTAGCTTTGTGCACACTTGTTGCTAAAATATTTGACAATGTTATAGTTCAGCTTTTAATTGATGTACACAGTGCTGTAAAGTGTGGGGAAAATAATAACTTTGTCTCATATATAATATAAAATTTAATGTACACGAGAAGGCATTCTGCAAAAAGTTTAGCTGTGTCTGTTTTTTTGTTTTTGTAATCTGGTGGACTAGAAAAAAAACTAATTCTGCAATCTGATGTGTTTGGCATTGCTGGTTAACTACAGAACTGTTAAATTAAGGATTGCCCCTGCACAAATTAATTTATTTTCTTGACATGTTTGATAATACCAAAGCTTATTTGTGTATGTTTCAGCATTTGAAATTGTTTACCAAAGAAATGGTGATGGAGAAGCCAAGTTCCCTGCTTGTAGGGCGGGAGTTTGTGAGGCAGTATTACACCCTGTTAAACAAGGCACCAGACTTTCTGCACAGGTAATGACCAAACCTCCACTCTAATAATAAATACTGAACCAAGGTTAGAGCACAACAAAATTATTTTTTAGCCTTTGTTCTGTATTTGGTTTGTTGCTTTAAGCAGGGGTTCTCAAACTTGGTCCTGAGGACCCCCCTGTGTCTGTTGGTTTTTATTCCGACTGAGCTCTCAATTACTTAACTAGACCCTTCATTAACTAAATTTTCTTAAATTGGACATTTTTTTTTTTTGCTTGTTTTCAGCTCTTAAATAGTTGCAGTTCAAGATACTTATCAAATGTTACTGTTCAAGAGCTGAAAACAACTAAAATGGTCTAATGAAGCAAATGATCAGTTAAATTAAGGGTATAGTTAAGTAACTGAGAGCTCGGTTGGAATGAAAACCAGCAGCCTCAGGGGGTCCCCAGGACAGAGTTTGAGAAGCCCTGCTTTAGAGGACGCTACTATAAAACTATTTTCAGCACATGCTTAAATATGGCGACCTTCTGAAAAATGTAAGCCCATTATTAAAACCTCAATGGGTACTAGACTAGATTCTTTTTTTTTTTTTTTTTTTTTTTTTTTTAAACAAAGAAATTAAAATTACTTCATCCTTACTCTGCATGAGACCATATTTTGGCTGGTTAAGATTGTGTTTGTAAAATAGTTTGAGCAAGGGAATCCAGCATGCAAATTTGTATAAAACACATTCCAAGTTGTCTTGGTAGGCAGTTCAGATTTGTGTTTTTTTTTTCTGTCCCTGTATTTGTCTATTTCGTAAGTAACACACCTGAGATGTTCCCTCATAACTTCTGCATGCGCTTGTCCCTTCAGGTTTTATGGCAGAAACTCCTCTTATGTTCATGGTGGATTAGACACAAGTGGAAAACCAGTGGAAGCTGTGTGTGGTCAAGCTGTAAGTATCAGAATTTAACATGCATGTTCTCACTGAAGCTTGAATATCTACAGTGGCAGTATAATGTCCTTGCCTTAATTAGATAAGAATTTGGATACTGCGTGGTTGGACTTACTTAACAGGTATCTAGTAAGTGCAATGCAAAGCTTTCTGTCTGATACTGCTTTTTGTTTTTAAATCTTGCAGCTGAACTTTATGGTTTGTTGCAGATTTCATTGTTAAATTTGGAAATTTAATTTCAAACTTGTTTAGCGCTTGACCCAGTCCACAATGAAACATGGGCACATTTTCAGTGTGTTTTAAACAGAATCTCCTTCGTTGAACAGATGCAACTTCTGAAGCTCGTTGATGCTGAACTTCTCACCACTCCCAGTTTAGAGATCCCAGAATGGTTATGTAGGGCGAGAATCGGAGCACGTGAGCGGAGTGGAGCTCTCAAACTCGGCTCCTTGCTCTCTTCCTCTTAGAAACCGCTCGCTCCAAGGCGTTTATTTCCCCAGTCTGCTCTGCTCGTGCTCCTGCTTCTGCAGCCAGCTCCGCTCCACTGCTAGTGTAAATCGCTTTCAAAACATAGAAATGTGCAAACCGATTCCTTTGAAATTGGGTAACTGGTTCCTGCTTTTGTACCGACGAACCAGATACAAATATCAGGGTTCCGGTTCCAGTGAGTACTGTTATCTTTTTAGTAAAACAGATTATTAAAACATTAAATTCTGTAAAATACAATTGATAACTATAATTGACACTTTCACACTTGGGGGGGGGGGGGGGGGGGTTGTCTGCAAAAATGTTTATTACAGCAATAAGTTTTTTTTTTTTTTTTTTAAATTATAATATTTATTTCCCTGGAGAAATAAAATTTCACAATTACATGAAGTGATGAAAAATGCTTTGGGTCAAGTGAATCTTCTGCACCTCCTGAGGTCATTCGCAAGACAACCCCAAGCTGAACACAACACAATTTCAGCTATCTAAAAAAGCAATTTAACCCCAAGCCGATGGGGTCGTATTTCGGTTTGGGAGTCTAACATACACTGAACCTTTTGCACTTACCATGTGGTTAAATATTTTTATAGTTATATAAGCTTTGTGAAATTTACAGTTAACATGGTTCATATACAAGCACACAGTGGCTTTCGCTGTTGTAATAACTCTTACTGTGCAAATTAGATATTGATTATTTTAACTTTAATTATCAGGTTTGGCTCATTTAAGTCAGGTCTATTTTAAATAGCTTGATTTTATAAAAAAATATATATATATTTAATTAATTTACTACCTGTTGTGTGTAGTCTTTCAAGGAGAACACATGAAAAGTATTTTTTAAAAACATTAACACAAGCATCTTAAACTCTTAACTGTCTAAACTGAAACGGCTCTTGCCTCCGATTCTGTGGTGCATCAATGGAGCGAACACTAAGGATGTCACGGTATACCGGTTTTACAGTAAACCGTGGTATAAACTGCCACAGTTTTGAAACTGCTACTATTTTTCTATAGTATAATTAAAGTTCACACGGTTTAATGTGATATGGGCGCTTTTTTTTATTCAGTTTCTCCATCAGTGAGACACTGTTCATTAGAACTAACTAATGTTGAACACTGACATCTCAAGTTCTGAAAACTGCCATGCATGAGTATCAGAGTAGACTATTAAATAAGTGACCTCATATTTAATATAAACCGATCTACTAAACAATGATCGCTAGCAAACATAATTGTCAGTAAATGAAACGCAAATACTCAAATATCAGCAAGAACAAGGCACTAACTTTTCATCGCTGCCTTTCTGTTAATTTACCAAACCAGAGTAGTAACAGCAGCTATTGTTTATCGTATCAGTCAAGAGAAACGCAGTAAGCACACACCAGTGCAGATAATCAGTGTATATTTACTACTATAGAACCAAGTCTAAAGATGCTACATGCATTTGTATTTTATTTTAAACAGTATTGTAAAGATGTTGCTGTCTTCTGGAGTTGATAGTGTTGTAGGGATTTTGGTTTTATATATTCAAAAGTTAGTACAATTGTATATCATTAAAAAAAAAAAAAGTCCCCTAGATGCTGCTTAATTTAGCAATGGTGTCATACCCATCTTAACACTACTTCTTTCCTTTATGCTTGTTGCTGTTAACATGCAGTCAAAAAAAAACAAACTTCGCAGGCGCAGTCTCCTCTCTACTGAGAGATCAGTGGGCGGGCACTGCATGTCTTAAAATGCACTCGATTGGCTATTGCTTGGTAACACTTTGCTTCTCTTAACTCAGGGGTTTTTAACCTTTTTTTTGAAACTGTACCTTCTGTCGGGAGGTTTCAGCTAAACTACCCTTTACATTTTTCGTTCAATGAATGGTACCACAGTTGCAATAAAAGGCAGAATAATCTGGTTAACACATTCTTTTTTTTTTTCTCCCGTTTATTTAATATGTGATTTTACACAAGTCTGGGACTGTCAAATTGCTGAGACAGAAAACCAAACAGTAGGCTTCATTCTTAAAACTTAGATGCAAAGTATTAAAAGGTAGTATTTAGGAATCTTTTGCTTTCTATTGGGAAAAGTCATTACACAATACAGAAGTCTGCACTAAGTGTTTGTCACGTTACTATTTACTTCCCACCTCAGCATGATTGTGTGTGCCGTTTAAAATGTTTACAATGTAAAACATTAACCAAGAAAAAAACTAATTACTGACTAAAAATGATCCAAAGGGACACTGTATAACTTTGTCACTTTGCACTTTCTGACTTGTGTTTTCCTTTGTTTTTCTATTGCAAGTAAGAAATGTATCAAACGCCGAACATATATTCAACCAGCCGCTATTGCTGTTTATTACAGCGGCTGCATTTTATTAACAAAAACTGTCAAAGTATGATGACTATTTGTTTACCAGAGCATTTATACTTCTAAAAAATGCAGAAACACTGTGCGTCACTGATACGACAAGTTGAAAACAGCAAAGATCACGAGCAGCACAATCGGCAGACATCTGCTTCACCTATATAGGAAATCCATGCAGTCGAAACCGCGCATGCGTACAGGTGGAAAATGTGGACGTGATTGAGTTTTTTTTTTCCCTCCCTTAGCGATTCACTTTGACCTGCTAAACAAAGGTTAAATAAGTATACATCGTGGATTAGAGAATATATAATACCATTAAATTCAAGAGCATTTATTTCTCTTACTTTCATTTTTATTTGTGCATTTCTGAGTCGTCCTGCGTACCCCTTATGAACCTTAGAAGTACCCCCAGGGGTACGCGTACCCCCGGTTAAAAACCCTTGTCTTAACTAATAGGATGCCGTCCAAACTGATAAAGATGAAGCGGGTATTCAGTTGCAGTGGTCATATCTTTACCCCCTATTGTTCCAGATTGAGCCCAGAAAATGTTAATATGTTGGTGTTTCTCCACAGTAATTTGAAATAAAAAGCAGCATTATTTTGCTGAGCCTGTGTGAGCTGGAGTGAACACTACTTCCAGTTTGGTAGTGCCTGATAGAAGTAGTACCAGTGTGTTGTATTTGTTTTAAACTTTTTTAAATTAGTTATTTTTCTTGTTAAAGAAGTGTGGTATTTTTTGACGGCTGTCATGCCGTCAATTTGATACCGTGACATCCCTAGTGAAGACTTAAAAAAAAAAAAAAATTTAAATGCACTGAAATGGTATTCTGAAGACATGTCTTGCTCCGTTATAGTGTGCCAGCCCCATCATTATGTTTGCCAACGCGATTCAAATGAGAGTGCGGTAGGGTCCCATCCCTAGTGAAGACTTAAAAAAAAAAAAATAAATAAATAAATAAAAAATTTAAATGCACTGAAATCGTATTCTGAAGACATGTCTTGCTCCGTTATAGTGTGCCAGCCCCATCATTATTATGTTTGCCAATGCGATTCTAATGACAGGGTCCCAAATAGACAATTGAGCACTGCGTTAAGACCTGCTGAAACCAGGTTTATGTAGTGGTGCAATCAGGAACTTGGTAAGATTTAAAGTTTCATATATAAAAAAAACGTAATCATTAAATACCCTCTCACCGAGTAGCTTTGTAGACTGGGAGAGCAGGACAAGATTGGGTTCCATTGTAGTTCAAAGGACCCTTTCGTTTTGCCAGTGTTAACAAAGGGTTTATCACACCCAATGAAAGACCAGTTATCGCAAACAAACAACTGGGACAGGGGCCTGCTTCTATCACATATACAAGATAACAAACTGGTTTATTTTATGGCATAGAGAGCGGTTGTTACCTTGAACTGTTGACCCTTGATTATGTATGAATGGCTTAGCTAATTAAAATACTGATTACGATCACAGGTACAAGTAAGTCTCAAGCCTGGGCTGACATGATCTTCAAAGACTTCAGCTGGGTGACTTCCAAGAAGGGGGGCTGGTTTTGCTTTTTATTTAAACCTATGTATTTTCATTTTCAGTATTCTGGATTTTCATCAAGCTCACCTGACAACGCTATAGGGTTCTGTAGGGTCAAACCTACAGTATTGTTTTATTTGAAGATTTGTCTCTGCAGTTTTTATGTCGTTACCTTCTGTACTCTGTATCATTGGTTTTTCCTCTGTTCTGGAATTAAACAGTTTTTATTGAAAATCGCATCAAGAGGACTGGAATTATTATTTTTGAGAAACAAACCTATTCTTACAACTTTAATGAACACAATATAAAAAGCAAAGTAACAACTGTGTGGGTTTGGACTGATACAGAAAAGAAATTGAAGTAAAAAAAAAAAAATGAATGACTGGAATGAGTGAGGGGTATTTTTATGTATTCATTTGAGATTTAGTTTGGTATGTAACTTTATATTTCCAACATCCTTAAATTTTACAGTTTGGAGGTACTGTAGAGCTACAACTATGGTACTACAAAAAAATTCATAATAAAGAAATCTCATTTAAATCAAATCTGATTTGTTTTTTTATCAAATCGCCAACCCTGTTAATTGTACAAGGTGATTTCATAGACTGCACAGTATTGTCGGAACATAGTAAAAGCTGCATCGTTTATGGATCATATCTTACATATGGTGGCATATTACTCCTTTGAAAAATATCTTTTGGAGTGGGTGTGGTGCTAGAGGCTTTTCATGCTCGCACTCCGGCACTTTACCCACTCCACTCCATGCTCCTAGCAAAATGGTCCCGTTCCACTCTGCTCACATGCTCTGGTGAGAATGTGGACTGAGTATATCTTGAACCTGCTACATGTAAATTGAGAGGAGCCTATGTTTAGGTGTGTAAAATGTGTTCTAATTTTACTGGTGTATCAAATTCCCAATGTCACTGGCAATAGCAACTTGTGTGTGTGTGGTTTATATATATATATATATATATATATATATACACACACATACACAATTTATGAACAAACAATTAAGTTAAACTTCCTTTTATTTTGTAGGAAATCCATAAGAAAGTAATGTCCTTACAGTTCAGCGAATGCCATACCAAGATCTGCCATGTGGATGCTCATGCCACCTTGAATGATGGGGTTGTGGTGCAGGTGATGGGTGAGCTTTCCAACAATGGCCAGCCAATGAGGAGGTTTATGCAGACCTTTGTACTCGCTCCTGAAGTAAGCCTCTCCTGGTTAATGGATTCTTTTTAGCAGAGCAGGCCATAGGGTATTTGCAACTGCTACTGTGCCTGATGCATGTTTTTGATTTTTCTGCTGTAAAGCAGATTTGGGCAAAAATTACAGAAACCACATTGACAGTTACATTGTATATGCCCTTGTTTTATAGCAGGTAATTTCTGCTACCAGTCATTTAGTGCCACAGGTGGGTTTCCGTTTTAAGCAGTGCATGGGCTAGTACCTTTTTAAATGGTAGCTATAAAATTGGTGGGGAAAAAACAAGCACATGAAAGTGTTAAGATAAAACAATTGACTGGCCAAATATATTAAAAAAAAAAAAGTGATTATGCAATAAATTCAAAGTCCCATAGCAGCAGGCAGGACAGCTCGTCACTTGAGAAACTATACATATCGAGTTTTCCCAGTAACCACAGTGGCAAATTAGTTTACATGGAGCAAGCACAGTTTGAAACAAGAGAGTAGCATTTGAAACTTAGAATAAAATCATCGGGGGTGGGTATGTCCTGGCTACTTTTGAATCTGATCAGTTTTGTAGATCTGCTTTAATATCAAAACTGTAATTTTCATTTGAGTAACAATAAAAGGAATGACATGAGCTGCTGGTCTAATGCCATTATCAATAGTTAACAATTTGAAGATAAGATTGCCTGGCTGGTGCTTGGTTAATACATACAAAATTATTGTATTTTTTAGGCCTATTATATTTTTCCACTGCAGACCTAACATTTCTGTTGTCCAATGAGAAAAGCTCAGATACATACATTTTTCTGTTAAGTTTTCCAGATATAGTCCTACCGCCCAGCTACAGAAAATTCCAGTGGAGAACCCTTAATGTGCCCTAATAGTGCCAGAAACCATTTGCATTCAGAAATGTTGTGTAAATATTTTATTTACATTTCAATTCAGTATTTTGCGCACAGTCAAATTCATTCCCATTAATTTTGGGCTTCAATATAGTAAATGCTGCAAAAAAAGAAAAAATCTTGCTTTACCTTTTTTTTTTTTTTTTTACCCTCCATAGGGCTCGGTGGCAAATAAATTCTATGTCCACAATGATATCTTCCGTTATGAAGATGAGGTTTTTGGAGATTCTGAAGCTGAGCTTGATGACGGTAAAACGCTGGTTTCAAGGCCCTGATTAGTTTTAATATTCTACCTAATTCTACCTCGTGTAAGATGATCAAATATGTAATGCTAGTCAGAGAAACCAGCTGTAAAACTGTCCAATCTGTTGACCTTGACTCGTGGCTGCCATATTGAGTTCAGATACTTGTTTTTCGAGATGGGACACAGTTATTCTCGTTATATTTGGTACACAACTAGTTATTTAATTTGTTGTCCAGGAAAATGTAACGTTTGCATATTTTAACCTCTTGGTGATGCAGATCACACACTTTGTGTCTTTACAATTGGTGCGCAGCTGTTTTATAGCAGTCTGTCATGCTCCATTACCTGTAAAAACGCATACCTTTTCACTTCCTGGCTATATTAAAAATGCTAAGATTTTTTTTTTGGATATGTATTGTTTAACTTATAAATTATTAGTTCAGATATGCCATTCCTCTGAGATGCTTTGTTGTTCATAAACTCCACTTCTAGATTCTGTTTTCTAAGCAGTGTTTAAATGCATTTCTTTAAGAATCTGAAGAGGAAGTGGAGGAAGAACAGGAAGAAAGACAGCCCTCCCCTGAACCTGCACAAGAGAGTCCTAGTAGCGCCTACTATGAGTCACATCCTGTAATGTGAGTATCTGGAAACACACCATGGATTGCTTCCAGCTGCATCAAACCTAGATTAAGATCATTGTGTGTGTTTTGGTTAATGAAGAAAATGCTCTTTCAAGCAAGGAACAGTTTGGCTACAACTATGTGCTACTTCCACAGCTAGTGATGGAAGAAGAGAAGGATGGGCCCTAGGTTAGGACCTTATTGTGAGGGCCCCCCCCCCCCTAGACTTTAAGACTTGTTTATAAATAGAAAACATGCAAGGTGTTCAATATTTGAATTCTCAGAATGTTGGTATATATGACGTAGCATACAACTGCATCCAATATAAAAGTTTTCTGCTCCTCTACTTGAATTGTATTTTGCATGCTTCTTTACATCCAGCACTGCACTGGTTTTTAATCGCAAGCTAACAAGTTTTATCACCAGTCCTGCACAAGGATGAAGAATTCTGTGCATAGATTCGCAGATATTTTCTCGTAGAAATTTTTTGTTCAATGTTTTAAAATCGGAAATACAGGCATGTTAATTTGCGTTTAGTTTATTTCGGTACCCAGCAGCACCCATTAACAGCTTCTGCCCAAACTACAAGATGAACTGTGCTGCATCCGGAATATAACTGCAAAAAAACAAAGCTCAACAGTACCCGAAAACATGCCATGAAAACAGTGAGAAACTGTCAAGGAGTTTGTAAAAGAGACTCTGATAAAACAGTGCCTAGTACTAGCCTCTCTGCAAAGATAGTTGATGGGGAAGGAAAAAAAAGCTAGAAAACTTAAACTTAAATTCAGTTTAAAAAAAAAAAAAAAAAGTGATGATACCTGTTGAAATGAGGGAGGATAAAAACTGAATTACTAGCACCGGTAGCTAGAATGATACAAATATGAAGGTTGTAACATCTGCACATGTAAATGTGAAGGAAATCGTTAATTTAATCCCCCCCCGTTTGCAAATGCAGCAATGGTTTAGAAGAGCCCCTGGAGGAACCAGAGCCCGAGCCTGAGCCAGAACCAGAACCAGAGCAAAAGAGCGAGGAGCTGCAGCCAGAGATCGAAGAGAAGGTCCTTGAAGAGCTGGAGGAGAAGTCCCCCTCCCCAGTTCCTGTTGAGTCTGCATCCAACACACAGGAACCACCGAAGGTCTGCCACAGGCTTTGTAAATCATTAGTTATACTGGGGCATATAGGCATTTAGTTTTATCAAGGCAACTCCTATATTAAACTATTTTAAATGCAGTTACATATGTAGAAAATATTTCGGTAGCACTCATGCATTTGGTTGACCCCAAAGTTTCTTGCTGTGATCATGACATTTTTGGCTATAACTATCACAGACTTTTAATCAAAGACCTGCCCAATTAGGTAGTATTTGTCTCGGAATGCTGGTACAAGACCGTGCATACAGTGGATGTGTGCTTTTTGGATTAACTAAGCCATTTTATTGAGTGATCTATAGCAGAGAAAAATAATTGTGTGACTTAAAGTCCTTTAAAACAGAAAACTTGTTCCTTGGTATTTGAGGCATGCATTGATTAAGGAAGATTGAGACCTGTGTTCTGCCAACTTTTGCCAAACATTCACCACACTTATGCTTATGTCTTAATTGTCAAAGGTAAAAGCCTTCTCTACAGCATTAATAACTAAGCAGTAATTGTTTACTATTTTACTGAAATCAGTAGTTTAAGGATAATGGTGCTGCTGCATTCAATACTTTTTGCCCATTTTTGAGCAGTATTGATTTTATTAAATATGGTGTTTCAGCTGCACCCATAAAACCAACAAAATACAAAATCTGAACTATTTTCAATTTAAGTGTGAACGGCATGATCTATATTGAGGCAGGAAATGAAATGTCTTGATCTGTAGCAGTTTGTTGCATTTCCTGCAGGCTTTCTCCTGGGCCTCAGTGACCAGTAAAAACTTGCCTCCTAGTGGTACTGTCCCTTCCTCTGGAATTCCACCCCATGTTGTTAAAGCACCAGCCTCACAGGTAATCAATCTGTGAATGGATTGGCCATTTCTATCTGTCTTTTTATTTATTTATTTATTTATTTATTTCCCCACCACCACCACCACATATAGAGTAAATGGTAATTGTTGGTTTGCTTTTTATGAATCTAGCAGTATACATTCTCTTCCAGGGGGCTGCCTTTTAGTTAGAACCTGGAGACTGACGCTGGATGACTCACTTTATTCCAAGGCATGTCTTAATTTAGGGCACAGAGGTGGTGGTTTATTAACCAACAAAAAAAATAAGCTGCTTTCTTTAAGGTAGTTGCTTTCTAAATGGCCATAGTCTGTAATTAACTAGCCTCCCCTTAGTCTTGAAACAGACTGCTGCACCGTTACTGGTTAAGGTGCAGATGTCTAAAATTTCTGGTCACACTGGCGTCTTGTTGCAGCTAGAGACATGCATGCGGTCGACCGGCTGGCAACAATGACATGCAAACCAATCATGATGCACGTTTTTGTCATGAGACGTAAACATGCTGCGAAGGAAGGCTGCTGCCACTGCTTTAATTTTCCTTCTCTCCTCCTCTTCTTTGCTATTAAAGTAGTTTTGGGTTTGACCCTGGGTTATGAATGAAAATATTGTTGTATCACTTTTTAAATTTGCACAAAAAACAAACCTTATGACTTTTTTCCTAAAATGTGAAGTAGGTTTTTTTTTTAAACTGTTACAAAAATGTAACCATTACAATCTTGATTTTTTTCTCGATCGAAAGAGTGTTTTTTATTGGGGGGGGGGGTTGGGGTTTCATTTATTGTTTTTAAAAAAAATAAATTGAAACAAAGGAAACACGAAGTAAGATGGCCTCCATGGGAACCTTTTTATTTTCTTATGTAAATATTTCTCAGACCAAATCATGTGTCCCCATTGCCATTTTATTGTTATGTGACACAACTATTGAATGTGATTGGCTGGTATCGAAAGTGTTGCTCTCGTGTCGCCTGAAAAAGATTGCCCTAAGTAGGGGACTTTGCTGTTGTGTCGACCAGGGTGGTCACACGAGGCAACAAGCCGGCAACAGCTGTCGTCCCCTTGTTGCTGTCAACAAGTTGCCCGTGTGACCAGGCCTTAAGGATGAGTTCAGGTCTGCATTGTCAGATTTTCCTGTACTTATCATGTTAATACTTTCTTCCACTGTGCTGTTTCAGACCAGAATGGAGAACAAATCAGAGGTACAGGGTCAGCCCCCCAGAGTCCGTGATCAGCGTGCCAGAGAGAGACCAGGGTTTGTTCCCAGAGGGCCCAGGCCTGGTAAGTTACCTCCACATATTGAGACTTCAAACCCACAAGTTAATTTCTTTCTTTTTTTTTTTTGTATGGTTGAGCCTGGTATAACCTACAGCTTTATTGGACAGTGGAAACACTACATAACTGGCTTATGTTTTTTGCGGTTTTTTTTAAAGGTGTTTAGGGCTCTAGAGAGGTCATAATTAACCTGGTGATTCTCTCGCTCTCATTGAATTTGTAGGACGAGGAGAGTCTGAGCCGAGTGACATGGAGAACCGAAGAACAGTGCGCTATCCAGATAGCCACCAGCTCTTTGTTGGCAATCTGCCTCATGATATTGATGAGAATGAGCTCAAAGACTTTTTCATGAGTAAGTTGTTTCAATTTTCCCCCCCAGTTGTCTTGTCTTTTTAAAGCCATTGCCTGTTGTGTGTGTTTTTTTGTTTTGTTTTTTAATAACCCTGGCTACACATGTAACTAAGTGAATATGGCAAAATATTGGCTTTATTTTTTTATTTTTTTGTATTTGGTTAATGTGTGTGCATGGAAAAATAAATGAGGTGTGGATGTATATAAAGTCTGAGAAAGGAAGACTGCTGTGTACCAAAATGATCAATTAGAAGTAAAAAACAAAGTATTTTAGGTACTTAACAGTAGAATAGTTGAATACAAGTCATTTATAGGTAGTCAAATGTCCTGAATTGATTTGTAATCAACTTTTCTACTGTTAAGTACCTAAAATAATTATTTTTAATGTGTGTGTATATACACAATATATTAAAATAAAATGAGGAATAGGTCAGTGTAGTCGAATGCACAAAAATAAACTCTTTGAATAGCATATTCCATATTTGAGGTACACGAGAAAAGCCTTATTGGCTACTAGTAAAGCAAATACATCCTTAACGAAGTGTGAATAGCAAGATACTTGGGAAAGGGTTTTTTTTTGTTTTTGTTTTTAAATACTGGACTGTGCAGTTCAATGTAAAACATGTACTGTTGACTTTGTGAATGGATGGTGATGTCAACATTTGCACTGACCATTAAGTACAACCAGGTATGTTCCAGGTTGTTGAATAAACAAAGTAACTTGACTGGTTCATCTGATGTTAGTACTTAATGGCTAGTAGTAATGTTAAAATATTGTACTGTTGAAATGTATTTTCTATCTTGACCAGGTTACAATATTTGCACAATTCAGATTACTTAATGATATTATTTGTTAGAATTAAACAGATGTAGAATATTTACGTTGCAAAAGGAAAAACCTGTGCTTAAGGAATTGGAGTATTGAACAAAAATCTCTTCCTAGATATTGTTTGTACACTTTCTGAACCTGGCTGGCTGCTCTGAAGAGTAAACTTAAGTCCCCATATCAAGTTGCTAACAACTTTTAACAAAATGATAATATAATGTATTTTAGTGCTTTGCTCATTTAAAATGTTCATTTTCAATGTGTAGTTTCTGCAAAATATAATTTTGAATGTCCCTCCGAACGTTAGCAGGAAGACATTTTCCGGCTGTATGACAGTAAGCCGTGTGATGTCATCGGAGGTAGTGGAATCTCACTGTACATTAAGTACAGCAATAGATGTATTTGTGCGAACAATTTAAAGAGATTTAAAGGTTAAGTTCAGCTATGCCTAAACGTTGTATTGCGGCAGGTTGTTCTAATATAGCCGCTGACAGTATAAGCCTCCAGGCGAGAAACTTCGGGCTGAATGGGTTAGGTAAGTCCAACTCTGTACGTTGTGGTGCACATTTCACAGAGTATTGTTTTGACAATCGGCCGGCTGTTAATACGTCATTTGGAATTAATGTGCAACACAAACAGAAACTTAAACTTCAAAGAAAGCGAGTAAGTTCTGTTTATTTACTATTTGTACATATCCTGTAGAAGAATTAAGCCTTCTGTGCATAAGTCATTAACTCTAGGGCCTATAGCAATTAACAGCCAAGGCACAGCTAGTCACTTCATTTAAAGTTCAGTTCGCCAGCGCATCGAAATGCGTTCTTATTAATAATAATAAAAAAACAACTTAAATGTTAGATTCTGAACAGGACAGTTAAACTAAACTCGCCGTCGCTCTCCATTGTTTTCCATACAGTAAAAGAGATACTGCCGACAGCTTACCTCCACTGATGTCATCAGAAATCACTGGGGTTTTGTCAGACGAAGTGTTTACACTGTAATGCCTGATTTGACAGGGATTAAACATTTGAAATGTATTTTTGCATGTCTATCATGACTTGGAATAACACAAAGATCACTTTTCATGAATAGAAAGTGGGGGTCAAATTTGCTATTGGGTCTTTAAACTTTACCGGCTTACCCTGTCTTGCGGTCTGTTTGTGGTACACATATTTGTCTTGGGAGCATAAGAGCAGGGACTAGTTCAGGTAATCAAATACACACATGTTGGACTCCGTTTGAATAGGAAACTATTTGAAACAGCCATCCTATTTATCTCTCTCCCAAATCTAAGTTAATGTGTTTTTAAAGGTTATTGTTATTAGCTTGAAAGAATTAAATACTGTGTCTTTTCCTCCATTTTAGCATTTGGCAATGTGGTTGAACTGCGCATCAACACCAAGGGAGTTAGTGGCAAGCTACCTAACTTTGGGTTTGTGGTTTTTGATGACTCCGATCCTGTACAGAGAATCTTGGGTGCAAAGGTAGGGGGGGCAAGTATTAATGTTTTTTTTCCCTCATCCACGGGTAATAAGGTGGTGACTTAAATAATGCACTATTAGAAAATGGTTCAGATTTCCTTTAGCCGGATTGGTCAGTATGAGGTCCCTAATCTCTGGCAAATGTTCTCTTTCAAACTGTGTAATCACTGTTGCAAATCAAGCTGCTGGAAAATGCATCCATACAGTATTCATGCAATGTTTAGCTTTTGTCTCCACCTTTTAATTAAATGCCCTCTTACATCACACAAATCAAGCAATTCAAACCCCAAAAGAATAACCCAGATTCTTCCCCAAGCTGTCGCAACAATTGAAATTCACGTAGTAACAGTTGCCGTGCTATCTTGGAATGTGATTCTACGAGCAGCTTACACCTACCCCAAGGTATGTGTAAAATTTAAGTAACAACCAAGTCTTACGTTATAACTCTTACCTGGTGCAACCTCTGTAAATTTAGTAGTATGTAAAACCAGTTAGTAAAGACTGCTGAGGTGTAAGATCACGGGAAGAACTTTTTTTTTCAAATTGTATGTTTGAAAAGAAGAGGAAAAGACTGAGAACAGGCTGAAAGGGAACAAAAAAAGATACCAAATGATAAACATTCTTGAACGTTGTTTGTTCCAGAACGTAATAAATTGTTTGGCTTGTTTCTGTTCCATGAGTATTTTATTTATTTTTTTTGTTGGTTCTGTTTTGGAATCCCTGTTTATAAATACAGAATTTTAACCCTTTTGCGACCGTGTCGAACCACATCCGTTACAGTTTTTCTTCATCATAAACGTCACACAGGTCCCTATTTCTTCTTCAATGGCCGAGGAGAGGCCAAGAGATGCTGAGAGAAGCCAAAGAGGCAGATATGAGCAAGAGGCGTAGTTCACCACAGACATAAACAAGATAGCTGCTTCTGCATCCAGTGCTCAGATGATCGTAGACATTTGCCAAGCTTTTTGATATGTTGTAGTAGTAAAATGTCTTGGATAGCATTATTGAGGAGTTTGGTGATAAAACGAGTGATCAGAAGGTCATTTATCAGTATGCACGTCTATAAAGACGTATGTAAAAAAAAAAAAAAAAACTTGTGTGCTACATTACCCAGTTCGACTGTGTGTTTTTATAAATTGCATTACAAATGCTAACTAAAAAAAAAAAGCACATTTTACCTAAATTGGTAAAACAAATTTAATGAAACAAAAAATCACTTAACGAGGCATTTTACATTTTTCAAATAGTTTGTTTTAAAACTGTGATATGTCCAAGATATCTTCTTTACAACACACAATAATGCTCACATAAGCTTTCTCCTACTCCCACCCCTGACCGTAGTGTGCACAAGGTTTGTTGTCTGTGCCCTGAAGATTTGACATCCTGTAACCACATTAGAACCGTCGATAGTGTGCTTGTATGTGTCTCAACCCAACCCCTGAAAAAAAGAACACAATTATAATAATGCTTCATAAGTCTTAAATATCTTTTTTTCTCTTCCTGCCGAGTAGCTTAGTGAGTGAAATACTTACGTATTGTGAACGTTAATTAAACTGCAGAAAGAAATTGTTTGTTTAAAAAAATAATAATAATAATTCCTTTCACTTTCTCTTTAGCCCATAATGTTCCGTGGAGAGGTACGTCTAAATGTGGAAGAAAAGAAAACGCGTGTGTTCAGGGAGAGGGACATGCGAGGCAGTGATGACCGCAGGGACATGCGAGGCAGTGATGACCGCAGGGACATGCGGCGCAATGACAGAGGCCCGGGGGGACCTCGCGGCATCATGGGAGGCGGCATGATGCGAGATCGGGATGGAAGAGGACCGCCACCCAGGGGAGGCATGGCTCAGAAACCAGGGCTTGGCTCAGGAAGAGGAGCTGGCCAGGGAGAGAGCCGCTTTACAGCACTGCGCCGTTGAGAGCGCAACCTGCAGTTTGGAAGTAGTACCATGTTCATCTTTGCGTTCTTGTTAACGAATTCCACATATATAATATATATATATATATTTTTTTTTTGGGGGGGGCTTTGGAATGTGACACAGCCTGTCAACCATTTCTTTTGATGTGAAAAACTGCATTCGTTTACCAACTCTAAGAGCATTAACATTCTTGCCTGTGTTCAACAGGGTTAAAAAAACAATTTATAGTTCAAAGATAAAATTAATCTGAAACATGAAAGGGACTGAAAGACTTAATTTCAATAGTACAGCCCATTTGGAGAAGATATTTAAAAAAAAACAAAAAAACAAATGCTTCAAGTTAAAGGGGAGCTTGTCTTTTGAATCCCTCTACTGCACATTTTGTATAATCGTGATCTGCCCATTACTGTTGGAAACAAATGGTGAAAACGTGCAATTGGAAAACTTGCTTTTTTTTTTTTTTTTTGTTAAAACAAAAACTTGCATTTATGCACTCATCAATATGCACTAATGGGTACTCTTGTAGTTTTACATAGATATCTGTGGAATGAGGCTGGAGAACACCCTACAGTTAGAGCAAGTCAAATTACACAATGGCAGGTCTTAAATCCTGCTTGTTGTGACGAATACACTTTTTTTTTTTTACATATTTAACCCTATCATTGCTTCAATTACAATTGGATAACAAAGTCTTTATTTTCTTGTAAACTAAGAATAATCCTGGACTTCAAAGAAAGAAGGAAAAACAAATACCAACCTGAACAGTAGGAGAGTTTGTGTTTTTTTTTTTTTTCTTAAAAACAAAATTTACCCAAATGCAGTATCAGGATTGGTCCTCCTCGCAGCCCTTCTACTGAAAGTACTGGACAATGCAAATATACAGCAAAAATCATAGCTTACTGTATGCTCTTGTTGTTTTTTTTGTAATGTAAAAAAGCATGATGGTGCCTTCTGTTAAATCATTCCAGTCTCTAGCAACTGCAGTGCGATGCTCTTGTGTCGAACGCCAAAAATGCTGAAAAGTGGTTGCTCTGAAGTTTTGTAAATAGAAGTTGCAGTATCCTTGTAGGAGGAAGGGTATATATATATATATATATATATATATATAATATATATATATATATATATATATATATATAATCTGTTTTCTGATCCATTTGCATCTGTTGATCAGTTTAGGCAGAGTTAAATGAATGTTTACTATGATTTGTCTAATTGGATCCAAAGTCCATTAATTGGATTTCTGCTTTGAAAGGCAACATTGTGTTAAAGCATCTAGCTCAGTAAAAGGTGCCTACAAGTTTATATTCAATTTGTTTGGATGTTTTAATATGTTAAAGTATGAAGTTTTATTTTTTAGGTTTCTTAATTTTGTTTGTAGCATCACAGCCTGGCAAGGATACTGCACCTTTTAATACAAGTAACAGTGGCTTTAAATAGTTATGATTTTACTGAAATACCTAATTTATGATGTATATGGTTACCCAGTCCTCAGTGCAACAGTGTTATAAAGCAGTTCTAGAGGTTTATAAATCAGCACTTCAGACCAAGTGGTTAGGCAGAGGGGGAAAAAAAGGCAGAGTGTAAAAGCGTTGATGTTTTTGAAGCACTGATACAGGGGTCATTGTCTCTACATTCATGGAGTGACCCAGTAGAACATAAGCCGAACAGTTCTAGGGTGAATAAATCAAATGACAAAAAAAAGTTCTAGTCAATCCTGTCACAGACTGAATATCATCATAGCACTTCATGTTACGGACTGGAGTACTTATTTCTGATTCCAAGAGTGAAAGGTGCTGTGGATTTTTTTTTTTTTTTTAATCTCTGAACACTTCACTACTGGTAAAGAACTTTTTTTACTTTTTGCCATCATTTTTTAAATGTTCAAATGCTGTGGCAGCCCTTTTTGTAGTTCTTTGTACAGTTTTACAGAAGGTTATGGCCTTTGTGGGGGGGCCCCCACCATTTATTTTTCCTTTCCCCATTCATGTTTTTCATGCTGATATTCAGCATGCTTAACTGCATTATCTGTCATCCTAGTTTTGAGGCAACTGTCAATTGAACAGATTCTTCTAGTGGTCTGCCAATAAGTATGGAAGCATCTTAAAGCGAGTCTTGGTAACGGAAGACCTGAATAACCTGCAGCTCCTAGGGGATGAAAAAATGCACAAGTAATTTGTTTACACACTGAACTGCAGCTGTTGTTTACCAACCGGTCTTGTGAAGTTTACAGGGAAGTCTACTCTTTTTTTTTTTTTTTTTTTTTTTTTTTTCTTTAATATGGGTCCTTTGTAAATTAGTTTTGAGGTCTTCCTTGTTTTGATGGTAGTCTTGCACTATTTCCAACATTTCTGGGACACGGACATGACTTTGTTTTTTTCATCACGTGAATTATTTTCTTTTATAACTTCATTACTGTTTTGGCCTAGAAGTAAACCTAATTGAAGTTTCCATCGGGCAAGGAAGGTTTTAAGGTGGGAGTCTGAAACTCACTCTCCCCCCCACCCCCCACCCCGATATTTGTTGGTTAGGGACCCTTCAGTTATTTTAAATCATTTTTGGCTGGTCAGTTTAACCAGTTTGTTTGGTCAAACACAGGGGGGGGGAGACCTAATAGTTTGAAAACTTCGACTTGCTGTGACTCCTGTTCACGCTTTTTTTTATTTTAATTCTTTTTTTTTTTTTTTTTTTTTTCCTTAACAAATCATCCTGGACTAAAGACCTAACTAATAAAAACTGAAATAGAGGGGGAGAAAATAGAGCTCTGGCTTGCTTCCGAGATGAATGCTATGAATGAAACTTTACATCAAAGAAGTTTGCGTGATGTTTTGTTTTTTCTCCTTATTTACTATGGTCTCTACTGTTTTCAACCCCCCCCCCCTTTTTAAGTTTTAAGGTACCTCCTAAAGCAAAGTCAGTAAACCTTTCCACTATGGCGAGTGCAGTAGGTGGTTTGTACAAAAGTTGAGAGCAATATGTGTATCATTCCAGTCCTTTTATTTTGTTTTCAAGGGAATTGACTTACCTTCTTGGCTTTGGCAGGTATGGTAAACAGTGGTTTGCCATCTTAATTTTTCTGTGTTAAAGCATCTTTATGCTAGTAGGAAACTAGTTAACGTGTTGAGTATTTTTTTTGGTTTTTTTCCATTTTGAATGTGTTGGACTTGACATACAATAAACTACTGATGTCTGCAAATTCACTGTCCTGTTCTCTTCCAAAGTTGCAGTCTCATGTTGGAAACCACTCTTGGCTGTTAAAAAAAAAAAAAAAAAAAATGTATGGTGCTTATGTAATTTCATCTGAAGTCATTATGGGAATGTTAATTTAAATACAGTGGGGGTGCTGCAAAGCTGAAACTTGGTCAGGTCTGGCCTTTAGGCAAGGCCGCTACCCGGGACCCCCACCCTTTAGGGTGCCCCATGCTCAGCCGGACTGCCGTGAGAGTTAACGTGTTCATTATGTGCACTCAAAACGCTCTGGTGCAGATTTGGGATACCTTGTATAGCGCCAGCAACATTAAAGTCTGGCGCCAGTGGACAAGTTTACTTTTTTATTTTATTATATATTATTCCTTAGCAACCATAGGTGATGGTTTCTCATTTGGTCTGGACTACTCCACATACGCAGGAGGAAATACTAGCATTTGCTGTGGAACTAGCTTTACAATTTTAGTCACCTGCATCTGAAAATCTAAAGATGGCCATGCAGTTGGCAGAAGAAAAAATACAGAAAAAGTTCAACTGCAATCAGCATGTGACACCATTGATACTAACTCTAGAGCTGTGTCAAATGTCATCTCTGCAAGACAGTGTGTTCAAATGAAAACATCATCTCTGAGGACACCCAGACAAAAAAATTAGATATGCCCTTTCCGGGGGCTCTTTATTTGGCACCAGCCTGAAAGATTCCCTGTCTAACTGGTTTGTTTTTATTTTTTTCCAATAGACAAAGGTCATTCATAAACCAGCCACCTCTGCCATGGTTCAACAAGCAGGGCCGTTTTCAGTGTGGCCAGGCGTTCAGACCATTTAGAACCGTACGTGACTTATAAAGAGGGAGACAGACCCCCCCCCCCCCCCCCCCCCCCTGTTCTCTATTAAAGTTCATGTTGCTGCAATCTCCAGTATGTTACCTGGCTGGGATAATCAAAACTTTGGTAATCGGATTGCCACGTTTGATCTGGATTATATTGTGCAATTATGTTTTTCAGAACATAGAAATGTGATCGGAATTACTGTGGTCCGGATTTCGTTTTGGTAATCCGATTGCACTTTTAATCACTTTTTAAATGTTGGATTTTTCAGATTTTAAACAGATCAGGATTACTTTGATCCAAAATACCAGGATTATTGTGATCCTACAGAGGAGGTGGATTTAGCTTTTAAATGATCATAAAACATCAATATTTTGTTAGACTTGTCATAGCAAACACACGCTGTATGTCCAGATAGTGTTAGAATAGAATATTTAAGTTGTGTATCCATGCAAGCAAAAGGAAAACTTATTTAGTTGTGTAGCGTTAATTTAGCTGTACCGATGAGGAAGACGATGAAGATATCCAAAAACACAGATCCTTTTTTTCAAAAAAGTTTTATTTTTATTCAATTTAGATTTAGTTAATTAATTTCTGCTACCTGGGCATAAATAAAATAACTTATTTGCATGTGTTGTGTGCAGTAACATTAAAAGTGGTTTAGATTTAAAAAATAAACAAGGTGTATGAATCATTATTACTACAATCTTATTTCTTTTGTTAAATGAGGTTATACCATAAAAACCCTCCTTTTAAAAAATAAATATATAGTAAGAACTAGCCTACTTCAAAAACTTGATTTTGTCATTGTGATTATTTGTTATCTGGATAAAAGTAATCCAACAGTGAACTTTTCTGAAAAAAACTGATCAAAACGATCCAGATAAAAGTAATCTTGATCACAGAATATAAGATTGCAAAATCACAAAGTGAAAAACCAGCCCCAGATGGGCTCCCATCCGCTGGTTACCAGATTTATCAAGGGAG
Source organism: Polyodon spathula (assembly GCF_017654505.1). Classification (NCBI taxonomy): domain Eukaryota; kingdom Metazoa; phylum Chordata; class Actinopteri; order Acipenseriformes; family Polyodontidae; genus Polyodon; species Polyodon spathula. The sequence goes on along the minus strand of NC_054535.1, from coordinate 45,729,983 downwards.
TGAATCACCTAAAACCCCCAAGGAAACATGGTATTCCACATTGGCGCCTCAGTCTGGTACTTGGTAAACTCTTAATACCACCATGTGAGCCCATGGGAACCTGTGACATGAAGTACTTGACATAGAAAAGGTCATTCCTGATGGCAGTGACATCAACAAGAAGGGTAAGCAAGCTCCAAGCACTGGTTATTGATGCACTGTATTTTCAGTCCTTTAAGGACAGGATTTTTTTCAGAACTAATCCTCAATTCTTGCCAAAGGTGGTAACTGAATTCCATATAAATCAAACCATAACATTTCCAGATTTCTATCCAAAACCTCACAAATAAAAAGATGCTAGACTTCTAATAAATGTTTGAAGAGCCCAAAACTTCTACATCCACAAGACCATCAGTAGCAGACCATCAGGGCAACTTTTTATCTCCTTCAACTCACCAGACAACAGGAAACATGTCTCTAAACAGACGATTTTGCGCTGGATAACATGCATTGAGTTCTGTTAGTCTTGACAGCAAAACAGTTCCAAACCCATCAAAGCCCACTCAGTAAGGGGAGTGACTACTAATTGGGCAAAATTTAAATCTGTTTCGATTCAGGACATCTTCAGGGACGTCACTTGATCATCGTTTGATATTTTTTATCAAACTATAACTGCAATGTGTCTTGCTCTCAACGTAGCTGTGCTCGTTCAGTTTTATCTCTGGTTTCTTCTACCAGCATCTAACCTACCACACTTTAGTCAACATACTTTGGTATAGTTCACGTTGTGTGGAGTATATCAGACTAGGTAAAATGACGAAGATTACCTGGAATATGGTTTCTTCCGTTAGTTAAAAAGAACAGAGCAGAAGCGAGAACAGACTCCCCGTCACCCCCCCCCCGACCCCGACCCCCCCCCCCCCCCCCCCCCGTCACCCCCGTCACTCAACGACGGGGTGGTAAGCTGAGGAACGATGTGCTCCCTGAAGGTGTAGGTTGAAAGACAGCAAATGCACACACCAGTACTGCACAGGCATTCACACTCATACGACGGACAGCCGACAAAAGAGAAAACAAGCGAAGCAGACCGTAAGAAGGAAAATGACTCAAAATTGAGCCGCTGATTCCACGAGAGCGGCAAGCCGGCCCTCAGCACAAATGCAAGGGAATTACAGTCAACTCAGAAGAGCTCTTTTTGAAAACACACTCTGGTTAGTGACACAGAAGCTTACCGTACCAAGGTGAGAGGCAATTTTGTTATGTTAGCCATCGTGCTGGTCTCAATTGCTCCGTAACACGAGTGAATAATTTAGAAGTCACTGCAGTCAAATGGGAGTATCCACACCAGCAACGAGCGACATAGCTTTGAGAAAATTCTGCAAGTGGAATGAGACTGGCCAATCAGAAGCAGGGTTAACACCCTTGACACATGTCAAACACGCACCTCAAAACATGTTATGCCTCAGAACAAGTTAATCGTGGATGGCAAAATGTTGATTTATGAGATGCAGCTGTATCTGTTATTATATGATTGCAAATTGAACGACTGCAAAGGCATCCAGAAGAAAGATAATGCCTGGGTGGCTTGCAGCTGGTGCAGTATGTTAATGCAGTACACGAAAACTCCCATGTAACAAATACATTTTAGACACTCCAAAACTATATATGACAGAGAGTTTAAGACATTTTTGTAACTTGGAGATTTTTTATATCTATACACTGTCTTCCTGCATCTATAGCTTGCTGCTATTTTTGCTGCTAGTATGCTAATGCTTCCTTTCCGTAATTATGTAACCTTTGCTCGGACCACCTGAAAGGAGCCAGAGGACCACCAGTGGTCTGTGAACCACTGAGTTACAATATACTAAATGAACAGATCAAGCTTATTGTGTGTGTCTGTTCATTGATCGGTCTAAAGCTTTTGATACAGTTGATCATTTACTACTTATCAAAAGGTTACTAAATGCTGGTATTGGATCACAAGCGGCTCGGTGGTTTCAAAATTACCTTACTAATTAGTCACAGATTGTTAAATATGGAAATTTGATGCCAAACCCTGTTTTGTTAAACAAGGGTGTTCCTCAAGGATCAATTCTTGGTCCATTACACTGTAACAATTATTTTTTTTTTGTTCCTGGGTAGTAAATGTTATTTCCTAATTGCTTATGCCTCAAAAGTATAGAAAATGGCTATTATTCCCCACAAACTTTGCTTTTGTGACCAGGACAGTGATATTTCAAAATATCACTATTTTCAATGGGAAAACGGGCAAATGTGTGTCTTTTTGTTCACATAAAGTCAGAAAAAAACAACATATGAATCCAAATTAACATGTATTTATACTAAAGTAATACAAAAATGACTACAAAATATTTAGAAGTGAGTAGTTTTTCGAGATTTACGATTATACTGTATTTACAGATAGGAATCTGGATTATAAGGCTCATAATGAACATCTTGCAAAAAAACTGAAATTTAAGTTGGGTTTTTTGTACAGACTGAAATCTTGTTTTTCTATGGAAAAAAAAAGAGGCTTATTGCTTGTATGTTTTTGCTGCAAATTGACTATGGTGATGCAGTATATATGTTTGCATCACCATCAACTTTAAGTAAACTGGACTAGCTATATCATGCAGCATTGAGGTACATTACAAATACAAGATTTAATACTCCTCATTGTATATTGTACGATTTGGTAGGCTGGACTTCTTTGACTTTACGTAGGTTGAAGCACTGGCATATTCTGGTATATAAGGCTATTCAATGTAAATTACCCTCTTATTTAAATGAATACCTTATAGCTTCCCATAGTAGCCATAGCCTCAGATCTCATTCTTTTTTGCATTTTAAAATCCCAAATGTGTGTACTGAGGCTGGTGAAGGATCCTTATTATGCTTGTTATGCCCCATGGTCCTGGAATGAGTTCCAGTCCAAACTAAAGCTGCAGACCCAGATATCTTTATTGCAATTTAAGATTAGACTGCATGATTTCGTGACTGAAAGTTGTAATTGTTTTAAATAGTTGACTACTTTTGTGTATTTTGATTATTGTCTTAGATGTGATTTGCCTGTGTCTTGATTGTATTTTATTGTGTACTTGTTCTTGTTGTCCGATTGACTTGATGCTACCTGCTTGGCTAGGTCTCACTCATAAAAGGGGTTTTAATCTCAATGTGGCTACCTAGTTAAATAAAGGATAATAAATAAATAAATATGATAGTTTGATAAACCAGATGAAAGCTGTCAATACAATCAGGATAATACATAATCATTACTTACAAAATCTTGTTCGCCTTGCTACTTGTTAATAAAAACTATACCTTTACTGCTATATTACTTGCAAATGTTGTGAAATGGAAGTACAAACTTTGTGGTGTGGAAGCTAGAGTGTCTACATGGCAAGCTACATTAGAAGTGTGACTTAGATTCGATTCCCACACAGGGTTTATATTGCAAACTTATAGAAAAAAATAACATATTTTATTCATGTGTAACAAATACATTTTTTATGTGAGAAAAATGTATTTGATATGAATGACACTTTCATTGAACATACATACTTTTGCACACATAACTTTAGAGTGCATATATATATATAAACAGTTGTAGTCAAAAGTTTATATACTCCAATGGAAATTTATAATTTCCCAAAAACAAATAATTATAGGAAAAGTCTTTTATAGCAAAAGTTACAAGAAATAGATGATCTACACATTGTACCCCACAACTTCCAACCGAAAAAAATATTCTAGAAATTTGTAGAAAATTAATTAAAAACAAAAACTGAAATAGCTTGGTTGGATAAGTGTCCACCCCCCTTATAATAGCAATCCTAAATTGGCTCAGATGTAACCAATCACCTTCAAAATCACACACCAAGTGGTCTCCATCGGTGTTAAATTGTAGAGATTCACATGATTTCAGGATAAATTCAGCAGCTACCATGAGTCCAATGGCAACTTTGCAAGAGCTACAGACTTTTATGGCCAAAACTGGTCAGTGTGTTTGTGACAACAATATCCCAAGCACTCCACAAATCTGGCCTATATACAGTGCTTATAGAAAGTCTACACCCCCTTGAACTTTTTTCACATTTTGTTGTGTCAGTGCCTCAGAGTTTCATGCATTTAAATTAGGATTTTTTTTCCACTTATCTACACACCATACTCCACACTGTTAAGGGGAAAAACAGTTTTATTGAGAAAAAAATTATATATTAGAAATATAAAATTGAAAGATCATTGTCTTGTGGGTCGTTGTCATGCTGAAAGGTGAACTTCCGTCCCAATTTCAGCTTTCTTGCAGAGGGAAGCAGGTTTTCCTCAAGGACTTCTCTGTACTTTGCTCCATTCATTTTCCCTTCTATGCTGACAAGTGCCCCAGTCCCTGCCAATGAAAAACATCCCCATAACATGATGCTGCCACCACCATGCTTCACAGTAGGGATGGTGTTCCTTGGGTGATGCACTGTGTTGGGTTTGTGCCAAACATAACGCTTTGCATTTAGGCCAAAAAGTTCAATTTTAGTTTCGTCAGACCACAAAACTTTTTGCCACATGGCTACAGAATCTCCTGAGGGTTTCTTTTGCATACTTCAAACGGGATTCAAGGTGGGCTTTCTTGAATAATGGTTTCCTTCTTGCCACCCTACCATACAGGCCAGATTTGTGGAGTGCTTGGGATATTGTTGTCACATGTACACTTTGACCAGTCATGGTCATAAAAGCCTGTAGCTCTTGTAAAGTTGTCCTTGGCCTCTTGGTAGCCTCTCTGATCAGTCTCCTTCTTGCTTGGTCATCCCGTTTGGAGGGACGGCCTGATCTAGACAGGGTTTTGGTGGTGCCATACACCTTCCACTTCTTAATAATCGTCTTGACCATGCTCCAAGGGATATTCAAGGTCTTTGATATTTTTTTATACCCATCCCCTGATCTGTGCCTTTCAACAACTTTGTCCCGGAGTTCTTTTGAAAGCACTTTGGTGCTCATGGTTAAGTCTTTGCTTTGAAATGCCCTACCCAGCAGAGGGAACCTACAGGAACTGCTGAATTTATCCTGAAATCATGTGATTCACTACAATTTAACACAGGTAGAGCCCACTTAACTTGGTGTGTGATTTTGAAGGCAATTGGTTACACCTGAGCTAATTGATCTATTACAAGGGGGGTGGACTCTTATCCAACCAAGCTATTTCAGTTTTTATTTTTAATTAATTCTCTACAAATTTCTAGAATATTTTTTTCAGAAGGAAGTTGTGGGGTAGGATGTGTAGATAAATGAAAAAAAAAGCTATTTTAATGCATTTTAATTCAAGGCTAGAAGGCAACAAAAGGTGACAATTCTGAAAGGAGGTGTAGACTTTCTATAGATACTGTGTGTGTGTGTATGTGTGTGTGTGTGTGTGTGTGTGTATATATATATATACACACAGTACTGTGCAAAAGTTTTAGGCAGGTGTGAAAAAATGCTGTTAAGTAAGAATGCTTTCAAAAATAGACATGTTAATAGATTATATTTATCAATTAACAAAATGCAAAGTGAGTGAACAGAAGAAAAATCTACATCAAATCCATATTTGGTGTGACCACCCTTTGCCTTCAAAACAGCATCAATTCTTCTAGGTACACTTGCACACAGTTTTTGAAGGAACTCGGCAGGTAGGTTGGCCCAAACATCTTGGAGAACTAACCATAGTTCCTCTGTGGATTTAGGCAGCCTCAGTTGCTTCTCTCTCTTCATGTAATCCCAGACAGACTCGATAAATGTTGAGATCAGGGCTCTGTGGGGGCCATACCATCACTTCCAGGACTCCTTGTTCTTCTTTACGCTGAAGATAGTTCTTAATGACTTTCGCTGTATGTTTGGGGTCGTTGTGATGCTGCAGAATAAATTCAGGGCCAATCAGATGCCTCCCTGATGGTATTGCTTGATGGATAAGTATCTGCCTGTACTTCTCAGCATTGAGGAGACCATTAATTCTGACCAAATCCCCAACTCCATTTTCAGAAATGCAGCCCCAAACTTGCAAAGAACCTCCACCATGCTCCACTGTTGCCTGCAGTCACTCATTCGTGTACCGCTCTCCAGCCCTTTGGCGAACAAACTGCCTTCTGCAACTGCCAAATATTTCAAATTTTGACTCATCAGTTCAGAGCTCCTGCTGCCATTTTTCTGCATCCCAGTTCCTGTGTTTTCGTGCATAGTTGAGTCGCTTGGCCTTGTCTCTACGTCAGAGGTATGGCTTTTTGGCCGCAAGTCTTCCATGAAGGCCACTTCTGACCAGACTTCTCCGGACAGTAGATGGGTGTACCAGGGTCCCACTGTTTTCTCCCAATTCTGAGCTGATGGCATTGCGAAGGGAAGTAAGCATGATGTGTCTTTCATCTGCTGCAGTAAGTTTCCTTGGCTGACCACTGCATCTACAGTCCTCAACGTTGCCCGTTTCTTTGTGCTTCTTCAAAAGAGCTTGGACAGCACATCTGGAAACCCCTGTCTGCCTTGAAATTTCTGCCTGGGAGAGACCTTGCTGAGGCAGTATAACTACCTTGTGTCTTGTTGCTGTGCTCAGTCTTGCCATGGTATATGACTTTTGACAGTAAACTGTCTTCAGCAACCTCACCTTGTTAGCTGAGTTTGGCTGTTCCTCACCCAGTTTTATTCCCCCTACACAGCTGTTTCTGTTTCAGTTAATGATTGTGTTTCAACCTACATATTAAATTGATGATCATTAGCACCTGTTTGGTATAATTGTTTAATCATACACCAGACTATATGCCTACAAAATCCTTGATTTTATGCAAGTGTACCTAGAAGAATTGATGCTGTTTTGAAGGCAAAGGGTGGTCATACCAAATATTGATTTGATGTAGATTTTTCTTCTGTTCACTTACTTTGCATTTTGTTAATTGATAAATATAATCTATTAACATTTCTATTTTTGAAAGCATTCTTACTTTACAGCATTTTTTCACACCTGCCTAACGAGCTGTAAGTATGTTCATATAACCTTTATTTAATCGAAAAGAAAGACACTCAAGACTCATTCATTTTAAGTTTTACGAATCAGAGCAATGCTCTTTCGCTTTATTAAAATGCTTTTAATATTTGGAAAAAGGTAGGTTGATCAGGCCTCCAAATTCCAACACATGAGGTCTACAAGCACCCACTCCTATATTTCAGTTTCATTCAATATAACACTCTCTTAATACCAAAACATAGTATATTTTATAGCAATACAACCAATACATGTAAGACATAATAATGTTAGTAATATGCTTACCTCCTATTATAAGGAAAAGCAGCGTGAACAAAGGAATCAGTCTTGTGGAGATCTGCAAGTGATGGACCACTTCACCCTGTCAAGCAAAAGTCTTAAATGTGGTACCCTTTTGCAAAAAGTGTGAGTTTTTATAGGATTCTTCTCCATAGGAATACATGGAGAATCTTTATCAAGTCCAATTCTTATCTCTTTGGCACACAACAGCCTAAAAATTTAGACCCTTGTGCCAACAATTAATAAAAATATAACACCTGGTCTGCACATCCAATCATGATCTCACCCACTCATTTCTCGACCCCTCCTCTATCTAAAAAGCTAGGTGAAACAAAGAAAATAATATTATTTTGAATATGAGTGTTGTCTGAAATATATACAACACTATTAGTTATGATTATATTGATTATATGTATTAATGTCTAATAATATATTCCCTAATGCCATTCTATTCTTCAAATTAGTTTTCCTTCTCTCTTTACAGGCGTGTGCTTAAAGATATTATAGGGAACTTCCATCTTATGTTTTTCCCAATATAGAGTTTCTCTCCATGGATAATCTATTTGTTTTTTATTTAAGTGTAAGATTGTAATGTCTCTGTCCTATGAGTTTCCTAACAGCACGAATTCAGCTGAACTGCGGACGACCTCCTATTTTTTTCAGCTGCACAAAAACCAGCTAAAACCAGTTTTCTAGTTGTGCGCTTAGCTTTCCAATTTCCAGCGATAATCAAGGTTTTTTCCAATTTTTCTATGGTGAGAAGATACTCTCTAACCTTGACGCTGTTCGATAAGAGAACTCCGCTCTTCGTGCCAACTATCCCTCCACTTCAAGACAGGCTCACAGCAAGTTATAAAGTTTTTACTTTCTTAAAACCCATCTTCTATTCTTTTTCTTAAAATTACTTTTTAAGCTTCTTATTTTATATTTCAAACAATATCCCTTTATGTTGCATCATCTTTTAACTCAGAGTCAAACTAGACAGTTTACTCCCTATAGAACACGATTACTAACTATTTTAAATGCAAACCTATCTTGATGAGAAACAATTTCATGTATATTATTATAACAGGCAGTGTTAAGCATATGGTCTCACACGCACAAATAGTTTATAGTAAAAAGCAAGCATATTAAACATTATTTCAACATTTAACAACATTTTCTTAGGCTAAAAAGGGTGCTGCAGAAACTTAGCATTCAATTCTGGGAATCAAGCCCATCTTGATAAGAAACTGCCTAAAAACTGGCCACTTGTATCAAACTATACCAGCTTCTACTGCATGATTTTATATAAAGAAAATACATAAGTTTCACAATTAAGAATTAAAACAGCATTACGCGTTACTTTTGATTACACACTTACACAATTTTCCAAACTAAAGATTATACAAACAAGACAAAGGATTATAACACATATTATTGCATTAATACATTTCATTTTAAATTCTCCAATCCATGTCCGGGGTTTCAGCTCACTCCCAGCAAGACTCAACTTCGGTCTCAGGTTCCACTCGGGTAGGCTCAGTGAACTTGACAATAGGCTCTCAAATCCATCGTCTCGCATCACAGGTGTGAGTCGCCATGGCCTTGACTTCGTACCTACAAGACACTTGTACACACTTAGTAGGGACACCTTCCTCACATTCTAATTTTCCCAGATGCGCCCATTTTACTAAGTGACCCTTTCACAACTCATGCATTCAATCCTCTTAATATCTTTTTGGATTTACATTTAAATGAGAGAAAGAAACACCTACAGAATCATTGCATTCAAACAAGATTCTACAGTGTTTAGCCAAATGACTGCATGCCAGACAAAGTCTGAGCCCAGTCACTGATGACTTGCTTTGGCACATATTACATGCACAATTAACAAGAGGATTATGTTTTAATTTATGTGTCAGGGTTACTTCTGCACCATGTACAATAGTTCTGGATCTGTACACATTGTTACTATACACTTCTTTCTGCTCACATGGAGATACTTTAGAAGGGATGCCATTCATCCAGAATACAGTAGGGGGCCAAAACTTACTGTTTTTCATATCAGCAGGCACCTAACTTGTAGTTTGTTTATTATCATTAGTGGGCAAATTCAATACAACTGTATCTGAATCAGTTGATGAACCACGAGCCTTAGCTACCGAGATTCTCCATACAAAAGGATTCAATGTTTTACTAACCAGCCTAGCTGATTCAGCGTTACTTTTGCATATATATATATATATATATATATATATATATATATATATATATATTTAGTTTTTTTTTTTTTTTTTTTAATCTGAAAAGATTGCTTACACCTGAGTATCTATTTCCTTATTGGCTTTTGTTAAGTTGATAAATACAGTATTGGTTTTCTCTCCACCCTGATAATGATGGTGATCTCTCCTCCCCTGCACCACCAAATTCAGAGTTGCCTTTTTCATTAAAAATTCTATACCTTCAAGCAGATTCAGTTTTGTGATTTTTAGGCAGAAGGGGGATTCTGCAGATTTCTGACCAATCTGCAACTCATGTGGAGAATGTTACTTCACTCATAAATGTGAATGAACGGCTTACTCTGTTGTCCCTAAACCAATAAGAATGTGCATTTGTGTAACTTTAAGTGTTATTATTATTATTAGTATTATTATTATTATTATTATTATTATTATTATTATTATTATTATTATTATTATTATTATTAAATTAATCTGGCCAATAATCCAATGAAATGCTGAAGATAGACAAAAGTTTTCAAGAACGTAATCCTCTGATAACACTAGTGGGTGCTCAACACAAGATATTCAAGTATGTAACAATTTACAGTTGTATACCTGATTATACTATATCCAATACTGAGTTATAATTTTTGATCTGCTTTGAACAAATCATATGACACTGTGACCTTTTAACTCTGCCAGCCCAACCTACTCAACATTTATATAGATAGAAAAGGGAAAATCAAAGCCTGGCTATTCCCTCAAGATCGGAGCAAAATCAACCAGAACCTCTCGCAATGGTTGCAGAAATTCCATAATATAGAATTCAAGGGAAGTTTCCTTCATGCGGGAGATTACAGCAATGACCAGCGTTGGTGATTTGCAGTTTCAGGAGTCTTGGTATTGGTTAAGGAGCTGACTAAATCATTTACTTTAAAGTTCACGTCAGCAGTCTGTCTTACTTACTCGGTGCCCAGTAAGAGGAGTGAATATTTGTTCCAATTTCCAACTGTTCATCAAATAGTAGTAGCTACAATTTTCAGCAGTTTACTTTTTTTTTTTTTAAGAAGGCTATATTTGAACGAGTTATGTGTTTTAAAACGTTAATATATAGTCTATATTAAATAGTAAGCCACATGTGACACTTCTGTTTCCCAAAGTTAAACATGTTGAACGCCAGCTATCTCGGTCGTTAGGGTTAACTCCAAAAGTGTGTAAATTGCAAATATGATGTATTATATTGCAGGTTACGGAAACCTTATTTCAATACTGAGATGTGGGAGCTACAGTATCTGTATATATGTATCTGTACATATCTTCTTTTAGGTGCGTGGGGCAATGATGCAATGTTAAACAGAGTGATTTAAATTAAATAAGATTTACCTCTCGCCGCGTCTGCTTATGAATGTGATACTAGTGTAACTAACTGAGTTTGCCCTCACTCTTGTATCAACAGCATGACTGCAGCGGTGACGTTTTTTTTTTCTGTTTACTGAATATGAGATCAGTTGCTATTGGTAACGCTTCTATTGCCCAGTGACTCCTACTTCATTCTTTTTGTGAAAAACAAACAACCGAACATAATCGTAAATCATCCCTCGATTTACACAACACATGCACGCTGCTTCTAAACACACTTGTTGTTTCTGGTAAAATTTAAGGTTATATACAAAGTCTAAACAAGACATTTTATTTTTTCTTCAAACGTATGTAAAGAGGCAATTGGAGTTTGTATTGTTTTGTTTATTGTTTTATTTCGTAGTTTCATTAAACTGTGAAGAACACAAAGGCACATGTTTGAGTATTGTTGATGGAGTAAAGTTAATCTGACGGAAGACAAAGGTAGTATAATTAAGGTAAGTCAATGCAAACATCGTGACTTGTTTGTAGTAGTTTATATACTCAATAATATTATTAATATGTCGTGTTTTTTTTTTTTTTTTTTTTTGTCCGAGTTCTGTCAGTGGGTTGGCCTGGAATTAGTTTTGAGTTCATTTTAAAACAAATGAATGGAATAACAGTGATTCCAGTATGTCTTTTAAATTTTATGCGCTCATTTGAAAAGATACCTACAGTGCCAGTTAATTAGTTTCTGTTTGCTGCTGCTGCGGCTTGACTCACTGAGAGAATTGTTAAGTTGCTCTTTTAGTTTAACAAAAAGTACCAGTAGCAGGATTCTAGATTAATGACGACGTGCCGTTAATATATTAATATGAAGTAAGTAAGTAATAATAATAATAATAATAATAATAATAATAATAATAATAATAATGTATTTTCAAATGATACAAATCAGTTGTAAAATGTATATTTTTAAACTGGTTATAGTTCATGAAATCATTGTATTTTAGGTCAAACATTTGAATGTGGCCCCTTTCCATCCGCAGTAGTCTGAATCAGGTTTTTATAAAATGACATACTGTAGTAACATTTTGCCCCCACCGTCGTTCACTGGCAGCTTCCAGATAGCTGCTGGGCTATCCTCTGGGCAAACATGGACAAATATGAGAACCTGGGGCTTGTCGGAGAAGGGAGCTATGGAATGGTGATGAAATGCAGGAACAAAGAAAATGGAAGGATAGTTGCAATAAAGAAATTTCTGGAAAGTGATGATGACAAAATGGTGAAGAAAATTGCCATGAGAGAAATAAAGTTGTTAAAGGTGAGTGGTTTGTTGAGGTGTTTTTAAAAAAATAAAATAATGAACACTGCAAATTGTCATACATTTAACAACTAATATCTAGAGACTATGAGCTCTATTTTCTACCATGGGCAAAGTTACCTACAGTGAGGAAAATACAAGACTCTCCAAAAAAATATATTCCTCCACTAAGAAAATGTCTGCATTTTTGGAACTTAAAAGAACTGTACCCCAGAATGATTGGCACATTGGGTAGCCAATCTAAGACATAAAACTATATAGTTCCACTGTCATGTGACATTTTACACTCACATCACATGTTCCCCAACAGCCTGACACTGATCTGCTTTGACAGCAAACAAAGTACAATTTATAGAATATTTTAATTTCACTGTTATCTCTGTTTATGTGAAATGGCTGACTGTAAAAGTTGGAAGTGACACTGGTAATGATACTTTGGTAAAAGGGGGTGAACCCTATAAGACCTACTCAACAAAAGAAAAAAAGTAAGCACCTGTGCAAATTCAGAGTTTTTTCTACATTTTGTAGAAAACATTTTAGAATTGGATACTGAGGTGAAAACGATATTAAGCAGCATTCAAAATTGATAAGTTAATATTTAATTTTGAAATACTGTTATTAAATATAGAGTATAAAATATGTTCATATAAAATACCCCACTGCCCCTAAAAAAATGGCAGGTGTCATGTTTTTGTATTTTGAAAAGATGGTCACCCTACTCACCGAATACATACATACACAAATGCAACAACATTCTGAAATCTTGTTTCAGTGATGTGCTAAGGGACACCTTTGTTATGACCTGTTGTGTAATCTATATTTAAAACAAGACTATCCTGTTTCACATATTCGAGCACCTAGCTGTCAAGATTTAATATTTTATGTTCAAGGAGACTATGAACAACAAAGTAAGTTCTTCTTGGGCGGGGGCTTCCTTGTTGGGGGAGATGTCTGTAAAAATGCATTTCATGATACATCACTAGAGCAGGTTTCATACAACTGTGTGGTGTGTTGGATCTCTTGAGAAGCACCTGTGGTACTTTTCTGTGCCACCGGGAGTTTAGGGGGGCTGGCTTTACCAGACATATATGGTACGCATTAAAGTGTTTTTGTCTTTTTTTGATCATTTGTTGGAGTCCCCCCTCCCTTTTCAAAGTGTCAACTATATACAAATGATATGATTTACGTTTGCCACATCTTCTTGACCTACTAATTTGTATTAATGATGAACCACATACAATTATTGCTGAACATTTAATGATTACAGTTTGGCGGGATTCTTGTACATAGAACTAGTGTTCTTTTGTTCAGTTACTGAAAAGATAAGGTATTTTCTGGTTAATGTTTTATATATAAATGTAATCTATTCATTAACACTTCAGTTAATGAGTAGATGAAAGAATGTTTGTTCATTATCCTGAAGTAAGCCCCCGTGCATGGAAGGACAAGCCCAGGCAGTCTCTAATGCTGCCGACTGGAATGTTTTTGATATCGCTATGCACAATACATTATAATCCTGCTGTTTCAAATGTGTAAACTCTTGAGGACAGTTTTTCAGGTGTAAATAGGAAGCCCTTCAGACTGCATTTATTGCAAAACAGAAGCCTTAATGAACAACAATTGAGCTGGTTTAATCACCAATAGAAGGACAAATAATTGGCTGTTTATGTGTGGGTCCACAAGCTGTTTTGGCCTCAACTGTTTCATAGTCGGGTCTTTCAAAGCATATGGAGGTCTGGATTGTATTAATGATAATTAGAAAATGATTCAGTATCATCAGCCAATCAGCTTTAAAAGCAAATTTAAACTCAATCAGCGCAAGTACTATATTTTTCATGGGGGGGGATTTTTAGCAGACCAGTTCCTAATATATATTTTCTTTAGATAAGTTCAGTTCTATTGATGAGTTAAAACTATCAAACACACAGTAAATTTGCTGTAGTCGCTCAAACAAAACTAATTGCTGTTCTTTACAAGCCCTACTGACGGTAATGGAAGTTGGTGATTAACTTTTATTATACCCCTTTGTTCCCCTGGAATCACAAAGCTAACAAGTCAATACAAATGGCTGACATAATTTGCGGTGGCCAAACAATTCATATGCACAGGCTGTCTTTTGCAGATAATTTCTACATGATTTAAAATGACTCAACAAACTTAAATGGTAAACAGGCCTGTAACTGAAAATATGTACTGTATGATTATGGTCATTTTGGACAACTCAATTATTGTGATTTATTATATTTTATTTCTTTAACTGGTTTTGAACTTTCTTGCCGGTCTTTTCTGGTAATACATTTTTATTCCTGATTCTACAGAAGTCATGCAATTTCATGCAGTTTCATGTTCGTGGGGGAAAGAAATATGTGAATTTTGCCCTTTTTTTTGGTAATTGTTCACTGCCATTTTCTCTTTGTTACAGCAACTCAGACATGAGAATTTGGTCAATCTTCTTGAAGTGTGCAAGAAAAAGAGACGCTGGTATCTTGTGTTTGAGTTTGTGGACCGTACTCTATTAGATGATCTGGAACAGTTTCCAAACGGACTTGACTACAATAAAGTTAAAAAGTATCTCTTCCAGATTCTGAGGGCCATCACTTTTTGCCATCATCATAGCGTGAGTGTTTCCAAATGGTCTGAGATGAAGCCTGTTTTGTTGGCAATTGTTTAAAAGACCTATTACACCAGTAAATATAGCGTGCACTTATTGGTATGTTAATTATTTGAGGCATGCTGATATTGCTGTGGTGTGTATTAATGGAACTCTGGAGTCAAACCTTGAGACCAGAGATAGAGGTCATTATTTCATGCCACACCATCACCATTATACTACAACTTTTTAAAGTTATTTATTTACCTTTGCTTGTTTTAAATAAAACATTATAGTCCACTGAAATGAGTAATCTTTTTGAGAAAAGGTGTGCTTTGTTTGCCATTTGGTTATTGAGTAGTAAAAGAACAGCTCACCACCTCCATAGAAATCAATGGGAGAGCAGTGTCCTGTTGTGTAATTATGAATATAGCTCAATGTATGTATGTATTTATTTATTTTTTAATGGTTCTTCATGTTGACCTGCTTTTCCATTACTTGTATGTATCATGTATACTGTATTTACACTTTACAACCTGGATATTGTGTATCGGAGCACAGTATAATTTTGTATGTAATTTTTTGTTGCAGATTATACACCGTGATATAAAGCCTGAGAACATACTGATATCTCAGTATGGGGTTGTCAAATTGTGTGATTTTGGATTTGCCAGAACGATGGCAGCCCCTGGTGAGGTATATACTGACTACGTGGCCACACGCTGGTACAGAGCTCCAGAACTACTCGTAGGAGACACAAAGTATGGCAAGTATGTACACTGAAAAGGGCGTGTGATCAAAGTAGAATATGTCCATTAAAGTAAACTTCTATGTTTTAAAGCTGAAGTTACCACTACAGAAAACAGATCCACTGGTTAGTTAAAGAGTTATAAGATTTTTAAATGGGCTTGAAAAGTATGGAGGATTTGAAGGGACAGAAATCATATGATATGGATGACAAAGGTAAATGCATACTTTTCCGCTATTGTATATTACAGTGTGGCATAATATCACAGGACCTACCATCAGAAAGAGACAATGGACACTTAAGTGGAAGT
Organism: Polyodon spathula; assembly: GCF_017654505.1. Classification (NCBI taxonomy): domain Eukaryota; kingdom Metazoa; phylum Chordata; class Actinopteri; order Acipenseriformes; family Polyodontidae; genus Polyodon; species Polyodon spathula. The sequence continues at coordinate 45,714,217 of NC_054535.1, read as the reverse complement.
CCTTTTCTTGACCCAAACTACATTTCCCAGGTTTCATGAACTGAAACATGATTCCTGTGCTGTGCATGGTGTGCACTCTTTCTGTGTACTGTTATACAATGATCGTTATTTTTCAGAGCCGTAGATGTATGGGCTGTTGGCTGTTTGATTGTTGAGATGCTTACAGGAGAACCTCTTTTCCCAGGAGATTCTGATATTGATCAGGTGTATCATGTCATGAGGTGTTTTGGTGAGTTTGCTGTCATATAAACAGATTGTCAATTCTCCGTCAGAGATGACCAACCGTCATTTTTCTTTCAATAGGTCACCAAAACAAATATGACAATTTAAATTATATGATTTTTTTTTTTGGCAGGTAATTTAACCCCAAGGCATCAAGAACTATTCTACAAAAACCCAACTTTTGCAGGAGTGAGACTCCCTGAAATAAAAGAAATGGAACCTCTGGAAAGACATTTTCCAAAACAATCATCAGTTGTTTTAGATTTGGTAAAGGTAACCGTCTTTTCTTGTTTGGTTTTACTGTCGGGTAACTATTTGCCAGCCCGCCTCTGCACATACTACTGCTAATAGCTCATAAACCACTTCAGATGGTCACTTTTTTTATAGGAACTCTTGCACATCTAATTGCACCATTCACTTTGCCTATGACCTAATATGTCTGCCATATTTTGGTAATATGACTTTTTGGTTTCCAGGGGCTGGTTTTTCAAAACTTTTAATCTGGATCAAAGTGATCTGGATTTTGTAATCCTATATTTTGTGACCGAGATTACTTTTTTTATCTGGATCATTTTGATCCTGGTTTTTAGAAAATTTCACTGCTGGATTACATTTATCCAGATAACAAACAATTTTTTTGAATAGGCTAGTTCTTCTTCTTCTTCTTCTTCTTCTTCTTCTTCTTCTTCTTCTTCTTCTTCTTCTTCTTCTTCTTCTTCTTCTTCTTTAAGGAGGCCTTATTTATTATATAAATAAGATCATAGTAATAATAATTAAAACACAACTTTATTTGGTTTTATATATTTTTTTTAACAAAATCTAATCACTTTTAATGTTAGTGCACATATAATGCATGCAAGTAATGGTTATTTTATTTTAGCAGAAAGTAAATAACTAAATCTAAATTGAATAAAAATAAAACTTTTGAAAAAAGGATCTGTGTTTTTGGATATCTTCATCATCTTCCTTGTCGGTCGGGAGTCCAGCATCTAGACGAGCTTTAAGAAGGCGTATGTGTGTATGCTTTTTTTTATTAAAACTATACCACCAAATATGTGTTTTCATTTTACTTGCATAGATACAAAACTTAAATACATATGTAAATCTTATATTCTAATACTCTATTTGGACATATAGTGTATGTTTGCTATGGCAACCAAACAAAATAAGGGTAGAACCAACCTGAATTGATTAACCATTTCCTCAGTTTTTCCGGTGTTTTCTGGTGTTTTTTGGCTGTCCACCAGTTTCATTTATTTTTATTTTTGTATCAAGGGTGTTTTATTGGTTAAAACTGAAAAACAGAAGCCCTAAATATAATCCAAACACGGAAATTCGATTACCAAAGTTTTGAAAAACCGGCCCCTGATGATAAAGACCTAATTCTGCGCACAATGTTGGCTCTGACTGTTTTTTTTTAAAGAGAAGTAATTAGTAAAATCCTTATTTCCAATGTTTTAGGCTAATGTTTATACAGAAAGTATATTTATAAAATTGTAAATTGTAAAAAAGAATTATATATTTACATATTACATTCTGAAATGCACTTGTGGCTAGTTTCACAGACCCTGGTACACCTAAGGCTGCATTTGGTAATATAACATGAGCTTTATAGGGTAGATGAAACCAGCTGGTTGCGCTGTTATTGAAAAGTAGATATAGAAAAATTTAAAAGATTGAAGTACATTTAATGTAGGACTGTTAAAAGTGAATGATTAGTTGCACCATCATGGGAACTTGTTTTTATTTTGTTCTGTACAGAAATGTTTACAGATTGATCCAGACAATAGGCTGTCCTGCAGTGAGCTGCTGCAACATGAGTATTTTAACAAAGATGGCTTTGCTGAAAGGTGAGAAGAGTTATTTCTCCATTAAAACTGCTCTTAAAAGTGCCCTGTTAACTAATTTATCCAGTTTTACCCTTAATCTATACCAGGGGGTTCTACATTTCTACAGTTTTAATCGAGATGCAATGTACTGCTGCTGCAATCACTTAAAAAAAATAAAATATATATATGACTGTATTTCAACATATATGACAATAAAGCATACATTCCAGGCTTATCCAGTGCCTTTGACATTGACTCTCATATATTACCTTTCAAATCTGTATGTTTATAATTACAATGATCTTTGTCATAAAACTCCCCCGTCTTTTTGGATACCGTGTTACCCTGCTGGACCACGTGTATTGAAACTGTTCTCTGATTGGTCAATTCTCTAGTCGCACGACAAATAGCAAAAAAATAGGATTCAGTCCTATTTATTTAGTGTCGCCCCCGCGTCGCCTGTAGTGTGAAAGATACTTATCAAAAGTATAGGTTCTATTCATTTTGTCGCATCACTGCACAGTTTCACTTGTCGCATCGTATCTGTTATGAAGCAGCCGTTACACAATGTAATGTAAAAAGGACTTGAGTAAGTTTATTACTTTTTGTGTTTTCTAAGAGAAATGTACAAAAACATTGTATTCTAAATTTGAAATTTTGGCAAAATACAAAATAGTCTTTCACCTGAGTGATTTTATGAATTTAGAGCCTTTTCTTAAAAAACAAGCGCAACACATGGTTTTAGGACAGAACATTTATTTAAAAAAAATAATAATACACCAACATTATATAAACTGAATAACTGTCAGAAAATTCTGATTCACAAGAATCAGGTGCCAGTATTTCTGCCAACAGTGATTCATCTAATCGTCTTGCCATCTTGAAATGAAATTCTGTAGTAAGTAATGTTTAAATTATTGTGTGCATATCAATTTCTGTACATAAACAGTAAACATACACAGCTAATGTTTCTTGAACAAAATGTTATCAGTTATGTTTTTTTCATTATCACTGATAAAGGAATTAACTATTTCTTTGTATTTATTTTGAGAAAAAAAAGAGAGTAATGCCCATTATTGCTTTTAAAGATCCAGAGATTAAACGTTTATTATGGCATTGCAATTACTGTAACGCCATAAATATTTGTCAGCTTTTTATTATGCGTTTTTCGCATATGAAAAAAAAATATGCTGAAACATTTTGGGTTTGAATATCGGTTAGTATTTTTCTTGTGTAAACAACAAGGGGGAGTATTCTGCCACATCTGTTTTAATGCACTTTTTTATATTATCAAATTAGTAACAGTTGGAGCCAATATCTGTCCTAGAGTCTCTGGGGAAAGCACTGTGTTCTTACCCAGTATTTCTATACAGAAAGCCCAAGCTAGAGTGGTGTGTGAAGTTGTACGAATGGCAACCCCTCACCAGAAAAAAAATAGCCAACCATCTGTTTTTGCTGACTATCTCCAGTCACCCGATAAATGAGATACAGTAGGTTTGTTTTTACAGGCAAGCCCTTCTAATGCAGTCCACCACCGCCCCCACCAGGCTTTTTACATTTTTTATATTTTATTTTATTGACAAGTGTTTCAGGTAGTTGTAAAAGTGGCACATTTTTCAGAAATTCAAAGTCCTATAGACAGAATGAAGATAATGCACTCCTACAGTACAACAAGGTGTAATTATTTCACTATAATTTGTTGGTTCCAGTGTTCCCCTTTGTGACCTGGAGAAATGTGATTTTCTTATGCACTGTATTAAATCCTCCCTCAACCCCTGCTCCTCACAAAATGTTGTATTTTTTTATTTATTTGTTTTACAATAAGGTCATAAGTTTGTGTATTTGAAAACATTTAATTTGATTGTATTTACCAGATTCACACAAGAGCTTAATACTAAAATCCAGAAGGGCCTGAAAGAGAACACTTCTGTACCCAAAAAGTCAAAAATGACAAAAAGGGATAAAGAAGATTCTTTAGTGGAGGATAAGAAACTAAGAAGCCAGGTTAGTGGCCTCTAAAATATCTACGAAAGAAAAGATTAAATGTGCATTCATCTGATCAGTGCAGTGATCATACATACATGGAGCCCTCTGCTTCTTTTTTTGCTAGTTGTTGTTGTGATATATATTATATATAATATATTATATATATATATATATATATATATATATATATATTATCTATCTATTATCTAAGATAATCTATCTAGATATATCTATATGGTTTTGTTTTTGTTTTTTTGTTTTTAGGACTCTAATGCAGATATAAAAAACAAAGATAATAAACCCAATGTCAAAATAAAGTCAAAAGAGTTGACAGCTGAGGCTGAAAAGGTTGACAGATCAGCTTCTACAAATGGGAATGAGATCCTGGACAAGACTACTGAAAGCAGGGCAAGCCTCAGCAAGGCTGTGCCTCCATCTCTTAAAGATGTAAATGGCAACCATGACCGTCCTAAGTCTCCAGCGGGAACCCTCATTCCTCCCATCTCACACTATCCCCTGGCCATCACGACCAGCTGCATGAACCTGAATGCTGGGTCTGGGACTGTTCCAGGACCTCACAGCTTCAGGTACAACACCACCTAAAGTACCAATGAAACTGCAACCAGCGCAAACACATTGTCAAAGTAAAGTTAGTAGTTTTGGTAGTTTTGTTACTCTTAATGTTTTTAAATTCCTTTAAAAAATGTTTGCTCTTTTCAAATACGTAGTAAAACACACACAACATGATCAGTTATAAAGTTACACCTGTCTGTTGGTTTTTCTTTGTGAACAATTACTCATTGTGTATTTCTTTGCCATTTTTAGATGGCTTGTGAAACCTAATGATGGCAGTGAAGTTGACAGGTAAGTTAAATAAGTAAATAATCAAGGTTGCCAGTATCCTGAACTTTTCTTTTTTTTAATCGGTCTTCTAGTGTTAACCTGTGAATAAGGAAATCTAATACTGACAGGCAATTTTGTTGTACTTTTGTGCTGCTTGAAACAACCAAAAATGAAAAATGTCAAAGGGTCTTGCTTTTAAAAAGAATATTGTCACTAAAAGACCTACTGCCTTTTGTAACTTTACTAATTTCATATATCCATAACATATATTTTCTTTTTCTTAAAGGGCAAACGAGAAGATGAAGAAACATATGCCCCTTTTTAAAAAACAAAGCCAACAACCCATGTCGAGTCACTACAATGTAAGCCTTGCTGCCCGGGTAGGTTATTCGAAATAAGTAAACCACTACATTCTGTAAGAGGTTTGTGCTGCCTCCTAATATGTCTCCAGTGAGAAGATATATTCCAGTGCTGTAAGCCACGATTAGTAATATTAATAATATTTGTGATCTAGAGAGGAAGCACAACGTTTGTCAATAGTCTTAGTCAACATGTAGTTACTCACCAGTGAATTATCAGGTTTTTGAAGGGTACATACAGCTCTGTCATATTTTTTTAATTTATTAAGTTGCAATAGTACAGTGTTTAGCTTTGTTGCTCTTATATATATATATATATATATATATATATATATATATATATATATATATATATATATATATATAGATATGATCGATATTAAGTGTATTGATTATAACAAATATTTTAATCACTCCAGTTCCCAAATGAAAGGAGTGGTATTCATGAGTGGTCAATTCATACTGATCGAATGGGGAATGCAATCAAGAAAAAATGGGAATTCTGCAAATCAGATGTTCATCTGCCAGAACTGAACAGTAATCATCTGCCTGAGCTAAAAGGAGTCGAAGGTGCATTTTGTTGCTTTAGTTGAGGCTTAGCACAGCAGAGCAGTCATTTCATAACATCCGTCATGCTCCACCAGCTTAACAGCTGCTTATAGTTTAAGGTACAGCAGGTTTAAATGTAAAATTGTCCTATTCAGAATACCTAAATAATGCACGATAATTGCGTATTGAAAATGTGACAGTGAATGGTGTTGATCATTAATTATTTAGGTTGTGTGAATAATGAAATTGTATACATAATGTTTCAGGTAAACCATTCCAACTTAGACACTTCTCTATTAGAGTAAGGCTTATTTTCCATGTGTTTGTCACACTTCAAAAAAATTCTGTGATGTCAATCTTTTTGATTGATTCCTGCTACGAATATGCTGACTAAAAGTGACTAAGTGGCTATGAATCCACAGGAAATTGTTTATTAGTCAACTAAACCAGTCAGAACAATTCAACAGAAAAGCTAAATCCATTTTATTAAGTAACAATCATTTAAACAACTAATTAATTATAGTTAAGGATACGATTTTGTCACGGATGGTCATGGAAATTGTGAATTTGAACAAAAGTCTGTGAAATCTTGGAAATTAATGTAAAAACACATTTGGTTTTTAGAATAAAGTAAAACCTACTGTTTATCGCTTGTGATTAGACTGTTTCTGACAAGTCTAATACCATACAATATAACTTGTTACTAAAGTGTGAATCAATTGTGGTTAACGTGCATTCGAGTATCAGTTGCAGCACAGCACGTACCTGATTTTAGATAATTTATTTTTGTACACTTCACTGGTACAGTATTTATTATTGAATACTAAAGAAATAACATATCAATACTGCAGTAAACATTTTAACAAAGCTAAGTACCGAACACACACACACACACACACACACACACACACACACACACACATATTAAAAGTACTATATTCCCATTTAGGCAAAAATTCAAAGATATTAAAGAAAGAAAACAGGAGAGTTCCAGAATCCCGTATACCTTCTCTAGCTGCAATGGACCTTCACTCCAGCGTGCCTTCGCAACAGGTACTGTAGTAGGATAAAGATTTCTAAAAGAATGTACATTTCTTATACAATAAGATATTCAACTATAAAATCCCTCTCTTTTGAACACCACTACCATGTCCTCTTTCTTTTTAGATATCTGGAAGCTCATTTCACGAACACACAGACGCAAACTTCCCCCGTGTTGAGTACTAAACCTTTAAACCTTGGTGCTTTTAGAGCATTACTCTGTACAAAGTTACTCCTATCTGCAGAATCCATTTGTATACAGTAATGGAAATTATATATATATATATATATATATATATATATATATATATATATATATATATATATATATATATATATATATATATATAATATATGATAACATGTATTGTGTCCTAAACGTAGGAATACTTTAATAAATTAATAAATTTAATAAATATCTAGTGTATTTCTGAAATACTATGTATCATGGTCTTTATTTCATTTTTTACATACTGTGTAAAAAAAAAGTAAACTTTACATACTGTATAAAACAACCCTATTTAAAATGGTTACATTGTAAAGATTTTTTATTTTATTTTATTTGATCTTTTTTGTAGTTCATTTGTGAATCCTGTCAAATGGAGATTACCAATTTCTGTGTGGTCTTTGTTTTTCTTCCCCTATTTATACTGTGATTCAAACACAAATTATGTGATGTATTAGTTATAGCCATGACTGTACTTTTTAACAATACTTTATAATAATGCTGTTATTACTAGCAAAACACTCCTTTGCATTCTGTAATACCAATAGGACATCCAGTTTGTACAGTACTGTATTACCATTATTTTAAACTTGATTATCTGGTACCTACATTTTTATAAAAATTCAAAATGAATGCAACTAACTGTTTGGTATAAGATTGTATGCATTCAGTTGTGGGTTTCATTATAAATGTAATACTGTATATTCAATATTATTAAGAAAGGGAGTTTCCATCCAATGAAGCACAGTTACTGTAACCATTTTTCGACTAGGACAGAATATTTGTTTTATTTCATGTCACTGCTGTGTTTTACCAAGTCTTCGCTGGCTCCAACATTTCAACCTCGTGCTGAAGCTTCGAAGTCAGGAACAGAACTGTGCAATGACGTGAGGCATATCTCCAGGGAGTGCCCCACCATGGATTGCCATTTTGCCCAGTCAGCTCGGCCCATCCAGCAAGCGAAACCACTTCAGCTCAAGGGTTTTGTACTTGACAGTGGAAGGTACACAAATCCGAGCCCTTCTTGATTCACGGGCACATGCAACTAAAGGGACGGGTAACGGTACGTCCATATCTATCCAAAGGTGAGTATGATGGTTAGAGACCGTATTGACAAGGAGGAAGTCACTGGAGATGTCTTTCCCTTTTGCAACCCGGCTTGGTTTTGCAATGATTTCAAACCCTGTAAAATGAAAAGATAAGGCAGGCTGCTGTGAGGGGTGACAGTGGAGGCAATCTGGTTCAGTGCAATTGGGGGCGGTTGAAGGTTCCATGGTCGCTCCCTTGGCGATCTCACCCTGAAGGTTACCCCAAATACGTATTGAATATGTATATTGAGTGGTTTTGTCCAGAATCAGCTGGAGATGTGTAAGGCCACAGGTACCCTTTATTTGCTTGTTGCGATTGAGTTTTATCTTTTAAATGAATGTTTAGCTTATTTTATCTACATTATTTTTTATATATGGGTCTAAAAATAAGAACTGTTCCCATTATTACATCTAATTGTAAACCGCTGACACGTCAGCACAGCGTTAATACAGGATCCCTCCACCTCTCTACATTAGTCACACCTGTTCCAGACCAGGCCGTTTTTTACGTTTATTGTATTCTTTGCTTATTTGTATGGGTTATACACATGCAAATCTCTATATATTAATAGCAGGAAAACAGTTAAATATTCTGTGTGTGAAGTATGGAAGTGGTGCACTCCCTGCCCAAGAGAGATGGGGATATATTGTTAATTATCCCCCTTTGAGGATGACATCTCCGAAGAGGATATAGAGGATGGGGTTCAACAAGTGACCCTTAACAGAGTTCTCCTTAAAATCTGGAAATGTATATTAAAACTATTTAGTATAAATTATTAAGAATATCAGATTCTGGGGATCTAGAGAGGGTGTCAGTCTGGCTGTCCACCTCACACCTACATTTTTGCAAATATCTCGAGAACCGTGTATCCAGTTGTCATGAAACTTAGTATTAAGAACTATTGAGATTATCTGATTCTGGGGAGATATCGCTTTGTTTATCTGTCTGTATGTAATATTTTGAATATATCGGGATAATCACTTATCGGATTGTCATGAAACTTGGTACCTGAATGCCTATTCTATAGTGTTCTGTACACACTGTTGATGTATGTCATGGGTGCACACTTGTTTGGATTGTTAAAATATAATGCGAGTCTGGCAGGTGTGTATGCATTGTAAAATAGGACTGTAATAAATAAGAGTACCCCCAGTAGCACTTTATTTATTTATTTATTTTACTCGTCTGCTTGAGTGAAGAGCAGCATCTGTTTTTATTTGTATTTACTAAAGTTTCAAAGATACAGTTGCTCAATTGCTGACTTAGGTCCCTCTGTGACATTAGGTGTCCTGACTCAAGAATCCACAGGAATCAAATTACAGTCATTATTTCATTTGAAACGTTTAAATAATTAAAGAAAAATAATACAAAAAGTAATTAAATGTGAATGTACCCAAATATGGATACTACTTGCCAAGTGAAATTGTTGCACCTGGTAAGTTCTGCACAGGTATGCAGTCTTAATTATAAGTCAATTACACTCACTTGTAATTGGGATTAGTAAAGTTTTTTTTTTTTATTTCTTGGAAAGATTGAGTGAGGTTTTTTGCTGTTAAATCTGAAACACACAGGTGTAACAAACTTAATCCAAATGGATGTCTTCCTTTTGAATACCTGTTACAAAATGTGAGTGTTGGCAAGGTTGCTTTGCATTTACAATTTTTGCAAGATTTCCTCAATAATGTCATATGTACAGAACATCCAGTGCTTTATGGTAAACAATGCTTACAGTAATTAACATGTTTTTTATGATGCCACAGAACATTTTGAGAACTCTTGTTTAAAATCTAGTAAGCATGCAACCATGTTTACAGAAATTGGTGCCTTTCTCAAACTGATGCCCTTAGAGTATGTATTTATATATATATATATATATATATATATATATATATATATATATATATATATATATATATATATATAAATAAATCAAAAAAGTGATGCATGCTAGAAAAAGTGATGCATATTTAAGTCACAGAATTTTCATTATGGTTATTTTATGCAACTAACAATAATCAAATTATTTTTGGTTTTATATAACAAAAGCAGTAATGTTACCTCACTAATCAACAAACCTTTTGAGAGAAAACTAAATCAGACAGACCTTTTCTTCACCCTGCATACACAACAGTGAACACCATTTAGCCATGCATTGACAGCAAATTAATGTGTGTGCAAGAATCCATCGGAGATCCATGAATACTTTATAAAAATATATATATATATATATATATATATATATATATATATATATATATATATATATAGATATATATATATATAGTCATAAGGGCTTCAATATACAATCTAAAACAATAATGTCAAACATGTCATACAAATGTGCTTATGTAGACCTGTAGGTTACATTCACATATAACACAACAATACAAACATAAATGTTTAAATTAACACTATTAAAAATGAATAAAAAAATCTGAGGATCAGAAACTATTGCACTGATAATGTGCTCTTTGTTAATTGATTATGTTCTGCTTTCTCTTTTATCTCAGATAGGTATGTTGATAAGGAGCTATAGCCCACACTTATGTCATTCATGTCTGTGTTTGTTGCTGTTGGCATTTCAGAATGGAGGACCTTAGCAGTAGAATTAATGTTTACTGTTTCCTGTGTGTCAGGCTTTATGTCAGCTGCCTTCCTTGACAAAATGTTCTGAGCTTTATAGTGGAGCGAGAACAAAATGCCTGTTTCGCCATCACTGATGGCATTGTCGTCTTGTGGGTGGGTTTCCCTTTTCCCTCTTTTATATTCTTCAGAAGATTCTGAGGCAAATCCCCAGCCAAAGCTACGCATTGGATAGGCCAAACCAGGCCCATTGGGCACAAGGCCGTTTCTGGGATATAATCCATTGGTGGAAACAAAGATATTTGGTAAAACCTGTGTCTTTGTTGGAACTAACCCGTTTTTGGGTGCAATACTATTTATTGGTACCAATCTGTTTGTGGGAATAATGCCATTTCTTGGAAATGACCCAACTGTTATAACTCCGCCATTTTTGGGAATGAAGCCATTCGCTGGCACCCTTCTGTTTACAGGAATGAAACCATTGTCTGGTGCCAATCTGTTTGAGGGAATAACACCATTATATGGAACTAAACCAATAGTGGGAACAATAAAGCGGCCATTGGTATCATACGTGAATGCTCCATATACAGGGACATGTGGAATAATTTCACCACCAAAAGGGTTATAAGGCCTGTTTTGCACCTGTTGGTCTTTAGGATAAACAGGATGTGTTGGAGGTATTTTGGGAGTTGTTTTTGTTGTAATTGTGGTTGTGGTTGGAGGAGGATTGTTGGTGATTGGAAAAATCTGGCAGGGTGTCCGTGTTGGCTCTCTGTCTATATCAATGGGCTCATTTCCATTTAATGATGTATCGTAATAGTCTGCACGCTTCTGCAGGCCTGTTAGGAGGTAAAGGATGGAAGAACTACATCAGGTAACTGTGCTTTAATGTAATATAAAAGTAAAAGTGTAATAAATTATTACTAACAGTTGCTTCATGTTGCTAGTGTTTGAAGTGAACATTGCAATGAAGCTGTTAAGATGTTGCATCAGCAAGGTAGTAATTGTACAATTCACTGCTTTTCTATTTTAAAGTGCCATTTTATACTGGAGATGAAGACTCAACTGCTGCAAAGTAAATAAGAGGTTGAACTGGTATCATTAAGTAAATCTTGTTGCCCATATGTGCAACTGCCATTGGTTTCTATGCAACTATAAAACTAGTGGAATATCCTGTAGGTGCATTTTACTAAAATACAGATTGCAGAAAAATGTTATCTAAAACAATTTCAGAATGGACAATTCTGGATTAAGTTTTTGATATTGATAGTAATCCAAAATATAATAAAAGTAATCAGATTACTTGTGATTTTAGTATGTAATCCATTCATTTAAGCAAGCAAATATCTATTAATGTTTGTTCATTTCTTTACATGGATTTTAACAACATATAAAAATGTAATTCAAGTAACTACATGTAATTTCATGTAATTAATGATAGTTATTAGTCATTTTCAGGTAATTTTATTTAGTAACAAATAATAATTATATTTTTAGTATCTCGATGGAAAGTATCATAGAATTCTTAAAACTGTGTTAAAGGCACAATTTTGGGCATTCAGTCATTTGCTGCAGAGGTTTACATTTTTATTTGTTATATAAAGTACTTACTGTGTTTGCACTTCTGCGCTCCCTTCTCCTCCTGATGTACATCTGATGCAATCTCAGGGACATCAATAGGGTCACTAATTGTATCTGGGGTGGCAGGAAAATTATTGTCACCTGAAATAAAAAGAAAAAGGTGTTTGACTGATACAATTCGTCTCATGGTATATTTTCTGTATCCCAATACATTGTATTAGAAGGTGAAAATAAAGAACATTCTTTACAGCATGTCTTCATAATACCTAAAAAGTAATGGTTCTGTTTCTTAATCCAACAACGTGTCAAACACAATCTGAAAACATCATTACAAACAAAAGACTTGTACTCATTAATTTGCAATAAACAGGATTTTTGTTGACTGACCAGTAGGGGACTTCATGTGCAAACACAATCTCTTATCACTTGTAATACTAGTGGGAAACCACTGGTAGTTTTATGTTGCTTGAGTGGTTTTATATTGAGTTGAATACACTGGTAATGGAAACACGCTTTAGTTAAGCAAAGAAAAGTGCAATAGAAAATGGACCATATCAATGATATGGGATTTCATAAAATTGAGCTAGTTTTTTGATTGGGCTAAACAAAAGTTTTTTCATTTAAAAGACAAGTATGTCCATTCAAGTTTCTTGTGGCTAAACCTGGTCCTGTGCATGCTGGGATCCGCAGAGGAGAAATCTGCTGAAATGAATTTGCAAGATGCAACGGTTGACAGTCACACCTAGATTACTAGTGCCCATGAACTATAATTATACATTGATTATAGTCTTTTGCACTTGTGTGACCCACAAACAAAACATACATGCAACTGTTTCTCTTTACGTGGCATCTTAAAAGGTAGATTTCCTCTACTGCATTTGTACATGACATATATATATATATATTATATATATATATATATATATCGATATATATTATATATATATATAGTATATATATATTATATATATATACATGTACGTTATCTCCTTTTCATTATGACGACATTCCCTAATGGTCAGGGTTAGATGTTTACTGTTAGTTTTAGAGTTTCTAAAAAGCAGCTAATGTGTCTGCATGGCTTCCACTGACAAAACCACATTATGAGAGCCTAATGTTTTTAATACCAAAGTAGGCTATTAAAAGTGTATTTTCTGACAATCTTCACCAATGTTTTGGGACTGTTTATGCAATTTTACAAAGTTGGTAGTCAACATTTACTGCCAAAGATTGTAAACAGGTATCCTTGTTTAACTTATGAACCAAGCTATCTATATAAACTATACTCTGTATTTATGTACTACAATATTCACACTTACCTGCATCTACAGTTGATGCAGACACTTGAAAGACGAATAGAAGACAGTACGCAACAGCTTGTCGGATGCCCATGGTAAGAACAAACTGAGATGACTGCAGGATGAGACAGAAGTCTTTTAAAAAGAGGGTGCAGATGAGCCATATATACCACTCCTTAATTCATTTTTACCTCTTTCTCTAAATAGTTTCATGGTTTTTGTTTTATCCAAGTCCATTTTTGTCCCAGACATCTGACATGATTTCAAGATTTTAGAAAAGAAGCAATCCCCTGAGCTGTTGGGCTAGAGTCTGGAAGGAATGGGCTTGAGTTATAAAGATTGCAGCTTCTCTGCAGGTGAGGTCTAACAGTCAAGAAGCTGTCTGGCATTCACTCTCAAACTATTATTTTTGCCTAACCTAAAATCATCATTGCATTTTTATAATATACAACTTCTTACTGGCTTCATACCCTAATATGTTCTTTTTAAATAAATAATCTGAATATTTAGATAGTAATCAATTATCCCTTTAAGTAGTTTTCTTAATATACATCCTTCCAGATTCACCAGTTTTATATTTATTTATACAGTTGTCACCAGATACACTTTTATTTCAAGGTTTTGTCACTGCTGTAAGAGAAGTCTGTTTTTAGAATCTACCCACCCTGTAGAAAATTGTTAAAACAGAACTTACCCATTTCCCTCTTACTCATGAGTTTAGTACAGAGAATAGGTAAAACACTTCACAAAATAGCATCGTTCAGAAACAGCAGAAAAAAAACTATTTACACTGCCCTGACAATAAATTACTCTAATTAAGGACTTGACGCTAGAGGTGAGTTGACAGACCCTCCTTCCTTTATTGTTTTACCCCAATTGTTAATCCGGGACATATCTCTTACCTGTCATTAAATTTCTTTCCTCCTCCTCCCCTCTGCCTCCTTTGCAGCTGGATCTCCCTTTGGGGTCGATTCGTCCCTTCCCCTGGCCGTGGTTGACTGACTGCTTTCAGAAGTTTCACCTCATATGAGGGTGGCTCATTTCAAGCCAAAATGACACCACCTATCCCGTCATTCCCAGAAATAAACACTGCCTCCTTGCTTACAGATTCAAAATAGATTAAGGCAAGTTGCAGTGTTGTGTGTTTGTTTATTTATTTATTTTTATAAGTAACACACAGAATCTCCAACAGTCAGTAACAGTACAGTACCAATGTGAGACAGAGTCCGGGTTTGCATACTTGATATTGTTTTGGTTGTCTGTGTTTAATTAATGTTTTCCATCAAACCCATTGTGGGTGACCACATATTTTTCCATCAAGTTTGCTGGTGTTTGTACTCAAATGTGTGTGTTGCCATGGGTGTGGGCATGGAGGCTGCCTGCCTTTAGCCCTGACTGTCTGTCTATAACGGCTCATTGCTCATATTTATTTTTTGATGAATCTGTGCTTCTGTTGTTCTGCTGCAGTTCAGCCTCGTTCTGCAGGTTCTTAATAATTTTCTTTGGTAGTAAATTTTTTCAAGTTTTTTGTCTGGGACAAAGTTTATAAAAGGTACACCTTTTTCAAGAGTCAAAATTAAAGACAATCAATTAAAGTGATAAAGGAAATACAGCCTTGTATTGCAATATTAAACTTGTCGCACAAATCATTACTATGGCAGGGACAGCAAAAGAATACCATTGCCAAACTCCAACGCCCAGTACCGTCTGCAATGCAGTGTGCCAACTACACCACAGAGTGATTAAACAGGTCACTTGGACCCCTAACCCAGTAGCAATTTGAGCTGACAGAATATTGAAAGAAAGAATCCTTATTGCAGGTTTGAACTGATTGCCCTTCCTGCAGGAGGAAAGACACACTGACTTATTTCAAAGAATGCTTTTATTCCTCAAACAGTTTTTAAAAAAGGCCAAATAAAACTCCACCAATTATAACTAGGAGTTTGTGTCAATGGAACAAAAACCAGTGGTACTCCCTCCTTTAACCAGAAGTAACAGTAACAAAAGAAAATAAAAAAATACAATAAACAGTCCCAAGCAAATCCTTCGAGTAATCCAACATGCAATTTCAATCACCTCAGAGTCCTACAAGTACAGTGGAATATAATTGTCCCAATGAATGTGTTCGGGTTCGAAAAACCAAACAAAAACTTGTGACAATAAAATCAAATTATTTCCCAATTAAAGGACTAACCCCCTTACTCTTAGTAGCTATATCAGGGAAAATATGATTTATAAATGATAAAATTTGGCCACTAGTTTAAAACAGTCACTATGCACAAGCACAAAGACTTAAACTAGGAGAACTTATTTCAGGAAAGTGGCTGCAAAGACCCCCGATAGCGAGTGCGCTGCTGACAGAGCACAGTCATCCTGTGGCAGCGCATTGTACATTAATGAAACTGTTCTGCACTCTGTTGGTTTCCAAATGAATTTTATTTTATTTATTCTTTATTTAAAATTTTAACTGCTTTTTTACTGTTTTTGTTTGTATTTTTCACACACACACATTTTTTTTACCAAGATGACCCCAGCATAACATTTTTTTCTGTTGTCTTTAGCCCTTTAAAGTGCATATCCTTTAGATATGAATTCAATAGATTCCTATCCTGAATGAGATTAATTAAACACTGTACTTCAAGAACTACAGTTGACCAAAGTTGAAAGAAAGTGTTGCATTAAGTGTTGCATTGCTATTTGCAGATAATTCCAAATATACACTGTGGGGCCTAAATCCACAAACGCAGACATAAAATGCTTTTATAAATATAAAAAATTGAAAAGTAGTGTGAGCATGGAGAGGGTCAGATTCCTTCCCGCCTAAAAATATACGCTTTAATATATTATTTAATTGTATTGGTAGTTGTTTTATTGTTAATTATCCCCTGCACTTGGAGGTAATTTTAAATTAGAACCAGGTGCAGGGTATTTAAGAGGTGCAGCCAGTCTGTTTAGGGCTGCTGCTGTAGATATGAGCCTGGTTGTTACTGTGTGCAAGCATGAAGGTAAAACCTACATTTCGTTTATAAGTGTTTGGTCAGAATTGTGTTTTGTTTGGCAGGTAAACAGTTTAACTGTCTTGCAAATTAGTCAGAGACCTGCCAGTGTTTAGTCAGTGCTCAAATAGAGCTAGGTTATGTTTGTTGGTTTTTGTTTATTTTCATTTTGTGTATTAAAAAAATATAGCGTGACAGTGCTTCAAAACATCAAGTTTCTGTGTCCTGGGTCACTTTTAAAGGGGCAACGAACCTGAATGAGTTGAGCTCGGCTACAGTAGTTTAAAATAATAACTTTATTTAGCCTGCTTATGTTTAACTTAGGCAAAGGCTAAATCGATTAGCGTTGGAAGTCGTCATCATCATGCCATGCCCCCGCTAAAAGGTAATAACAATGTCAACCCAAGGCACTGTTTCGACCTGAAAAAGGAAACAAGGACCAGGGGTTACAAATGGAGATTAAAGGATAGATAGATAGATATGGGTGTGTTTAACGTTAAATACAAAGACAATCCTGCTGATGTAAATTTGTACTAAATGTCTGGCATTACTGTTGTTATAAACAAGCCAGAAGATCTAAAGACTGTAGTTTAATCAAAACCCCTTTATATACTTGAAATCAGATTGATTGAAACCAACTTGTTTACTTGGAAAACACATGCATATGTAAACTAATAAGGTATAGGCATATAAATATACAAAGCTTTGGACTGATAATTGTACCTTGTGCAGTAGCTGAAAGTGGTATTAAAATAGCCACAACAGATAGCAGTTGAACAGTTGCTTTGTTATCCATGTCTGCAGATGAACTGAAGACCCTGCAGGAATCTATGCTTTTAATGTGTTTAAAGTAAATCATGCCCTTTTCTATTTAAACATTTGCAGAAAAAAGTGTGCTATAGCTATTTCATTATGAGTTTTGGATGTCTGGGTATAATCAAGCTGGGCAATTATATGCAGATAATTACATTAGATGTGATTTCATTAGTGTCTGGCTTCAAGTTTAACATGAACACCATTTAATTGACACATTTTCATTATCAACGAGGTTTAAACTGATACTTGACAAGTATTGAAAATGACCCTTCATTTAAGTTAAATATCCCATTATAATGGGAATATAATTAGAAAATAAATGTAATACACAGAAATGTAAAA
This sequence comes from Polyodon spathula, assembly GCF_017654505.1. Taxonomy (NCBI): domain Eukaryota; kingdom Metazoa; phylum Chordata; class Actinopteri; order Acipenseriformes; family Polyodontidae; genus Polyodon; species Polyodon spathula. Next base: position 45,696,457 of record NC_054535.1, on the reverse strand, counting down.
AAGTGTAATTATAGAAAATGTGAACATCATATTTTGACCTTACTAAATTAAATGTCATGTCTGATGATTATAGAACTGTGGAAGCTAGAACTATATGGCACTTGAATCAACTGTCAGTGTAGAGGATATTTATACAGCCATACTGTCTCTACGTGCTGCTTCTGCAGAGCAAGAGAGACACTTAAAACATAGGAACAGGTATGCACACTGTAGCTACAAATGATCTAATACTGATCGCATTTTGCAATCAATCGTGTAATTTGTTAAAATAAAACTCCACACATTAACAAATGTAATTAATTATGCTGCAAGTACATGTATTAAATAATGTAACAAAGTTAAGCCCTCTGTGACAAAAAATGGCCATTTTAGGCACTTAATCCTGTGACAGTTATACAGCTACGCCCTTTCTCCAAGATGGCTGACTTCCGGTTCTGTCCTACGATCAAGTCGACCCATCCCTGTGAAGGCGTACCACTAACCTTACTTGGCGCCCTGGCGGGGAGGTAGATTTGCAACTCGGATTCCTTCTCTCCCTGTCGCAGTAGTGTTTTGTCACTTTGTCACAAATCTGGGCAGCTTTGAGTTTGACTCTCTGCTACTGTTTGTGTGTACTTTTAAATTTGCAGTAGTACCCTACAACTGGTCTTATATCTTCCCATACAAATGAAAATGAATGCCTTCACGCATATACTTCCAAATGTTTCTCCAGATTATAAAAACTCCTGTACAGTATGTGTCTACACTGGTTTTGTTTTCAATCACTCAATTGATTTCTTATTTATAGAGCATTTTTCTCTTCTCCCACATGATGCTTTAGAAAGCTTATACTGTAGAAATAAGCTTATTTAGTATGTTGCTTTTAAAATGTACTATTATTCAGAATTACAAGAATGATAGCAGAACACTATGGGGAAGTTTTTATTTTGCATGCCCATATCAATAAGAATGTACCCTCTTAATAATGGGTTTACCACCCTTTAATCGAAAGGCATTGGTGATGCCCTGTATGTTGTAAGGTTTCATTTGCTAATTGATTTGATAATATCAAACAAAAGGTGTGTTTTATCGAGGGTAAAAAAATAATTTAGCATGTCTTATGGTTTCAATTATATGCCAGTAAGTTAATACACAATGTGAATTCAGGGGGTGTGATGTTTTCCTGAACTGTTATCAAAAGAGGTGATACCAGTACAATGTGTGACTTGGTACACATTTCTACACAGTGAAAAAGAAATAGTGACATCCTTGTCATGTTTGAAATCACTTCAAGCTAAAATAAGTCACAGGAATAATACAATAATTCTCTCAATTTGGGGGGAAAAAGCACTAGTCTGGGAACCATGAATACAGTAGGTAGAGGAATAATCATTGGAGGGTGTGCTTGCTTTTGAATATGTTCCATTCATCCATCTATTCACCTATGTATTACTGCTAGACTATCTATCGAATTTACCTTGAATACAAGTTTAACCACAACAGTGTTATCCCTGATAACAAATACATTTTGATTTAACTAAATTGGGATTTATGAAAAAGAACATGTGTTGGATGCCCAGTATTTACTTTGTCACTGTTTGATAGTCAGAGGAGGACCCTTGAAGAAAAGTGAATATCTCCATTGAAACAAACCAGCCTAACACCATACAAGTATGCCACAGTGCCCACTAAAATGGCAACACACCCCACCAAAGGAATACAGTGCTCCTATAAAACAAAGTTAAGCAATAAATGCAGAGATGTCGACAACAGCTCAGGCAAGGTGTTCCGTATTAACACTACCTGACTATAAAGAATGCTTTCTGTTTAAGGGACTTTGACAGTTATGTGTGATCTTTCTCCTACCTGGATTCACTACTTAAGTTTTGATGGTTCACTCCTAATCAGAGTCTAATAATTGGTGCAGTACTACTTTAAGAAGGCTAACATTTTTTTTTTGTAAAAAATGCTGATGAAGAATACATCAAAAGTGCATCCTATTCTATGACTGCATCCATTGGCTTAAAGCTGCTTTATCTTTCGGTTAGTGCAGAGACCCAGGGTTTGGAATCAATGACTGACCTTGCTTTTAAGAGTTAATATATTATAACGTTGAACAAGTGGGGTGAGAGAAACAAGACCTGGGAGACCAGATGGGATTCGAACTTGCTGCTTTTAATAACTGAACTTAAAATAAAAACAAACAGCGAATCCCTGTTTGGGCCAGGGTTCACGCCAAATTAATCAAATAAACTAATGCCCTCACACACTGCTCTTTCCCTCATTTTTATCTTCTCTCACTCATGCTCACTGCTTCTCTTCTCTCATACACTCTCAGACACACTTCGGGTTCGTCTCACTGCTTCTCAGGTGAGGCCCGCACTTCCAGCCTCACACTGTACCTCACAGTCAGAACAACCACTCCAGTCTCAGTCTGTGTGCCTTCTCCCCCTCGCGGCTTGGCCCCCCTCTACTTATAGCCTTGGGGGAGGGTTCCGCCCACCATGCACACACACACACACTAACGATATGCCTCTTATAATACACATAACACTAAACGAGACATTACAAACAAGACAAACACGTTGTCCAGGTCAATGTCATCACCAGGGTCATTACATAGGCCCCCCCCTCCTTAGTCCCTCGTCCCTGAGGGAAAGACAAAGTCTTAAAAACGACCCAGAGGCCGATGGTGTCACTGTGGCCGTGGTCACCCCACATGTGTTGGTCCCCTGTCAACCATAGGGGACGGACGGACAGATCCCAGCCGTGTGGAGCCCCCAGGCAAGGGGCTCTCAGGAACAGGGGTCAAAAGGGAGGAATTGTCAGGGCAGGGTGAACTGTCAGGGGTCGTCTGGTCAGTCTGCGTTGGGTAGGAAGCCAGACGATCCCGGTGCAGGGTCACCTTGCGTCCTCTATGTGGCAGATGCACTCGGTACACTACCTCCACAAGTCGCTCCAGGACCTGGCAGGGCTTGAGTCAGTGGCTGTCCAGCTTGGGGCAATGGCCCCTCTTTCTCTTGTGGCTGTAGACCCATACCAGCGCTCCGGTGTTAAAGTGGCGCTGAGTCTGGGGATCGTAGTTCCGCTTCTGCCTGGCACCAGCAGCCTGCAGTTGATCCCGAGTCCTGCACAGCGGAACAACAGGCCAGCTGCACCAGAGAAGGTGGGCGTCCCAGTACCTTTGTTGGTTGACGGTGGCCAAAGCCAGCCGTACGGCCAGCATGAGGTTAAACCGTTCCACCAATCCGTCACGCTGTGTGAGTGGTATGGGGTTGTCCTGGAACCCCAGGCACCGGCACATCTCCACAAAGACCTGGGACTTGAAATTGCACCACTGGTTTGAATGCAGCTTTTGCGGGATCCCCAACTGACTGAAGAACCCATCCTGCGGTGCTTCATCAACCGTCTCTGCCTCCCGGTCTGGCACAGCGTATGCCTCCGGCCACTTGGTGAAATCTTGTAGCGTTGGACCCGTCAAGAGGCTGCGTTGTCCTTGGCAATGCTGATGGCTGACAGGGCTGGTGGCCCAGTGCGTGGTGATGCCTGTAGCAGGGCTGAGGTCCCTCGGGGGTGGGCAGGGGATTGCAAAGGTGCAGGATGAATCCCCCTGTGGTGTTGGGCTCGTCGAGAAGCTGCCATTGTCCTTGGTGCAGGACGGGGCTGGTGGCCTGGTGCATGGTGGAACCCAGGGGAGGGCTGATGTCCGTCCAGCTACTTCAATAGCGAGGTTGCCATTCCCTTGAATTGGCGCTAGCTCGCCTGATATAGTGCGTAAATGTATGGTGGTGGGTTCCAGCTGGACCCCGAATGGGACCACATCAGGGCGGATGGGAGTCATAGTTGAGCCAGTATCCACTAGAGCAGTGCACGGAACCCCCTTGACTCCGACGGGGACGTGGCAGAAGTCCCTTGCAGTGGTCCTCCCAACCACTACAGCCCCTCGTGCTGTCTGCGGTCCGCAGCTTCTGGGGAAAGTGAGGCCCCACTCTCCCAGATACACTGGTGGGTCCTGGTGGCAGGTGCTGCAGCTTGGTGCTCCATGGTGAAAGGGACCATACGGATGGCCTTCCATTTTATGTATCCTGATTATAGAAGGCCATCCAGGTCAAAAATGCATACCTAGTACACATAATTCATTTGGACCAATCAGGATACATAAGATACTATCAGTTCTAAATAAATGTAAATTAATTTTGCATTTTCTACGTAGTGGCTGTCATACTACAGTAGTACCGACATAGTGGCTGGTCATTTTACAGTCAGGCAGTGTAATTACAAGAGTAGCCAGTCACCTTCGTGATAATTTTTTTTAAATGTTTATTTCAGACATGAAAGAATTGCACTTTTTAAATATTAGACACAATATTTACAGAATAGTTAACTGCTGATACAACCATGATAAATGTATTATTAACAGCGTTTTAATTAAATTATACCAAATCACGTTCTTATTTACAATGAAGGGCACATACACTGTCGCCCAAATGCTTATAATGAAAACATTACGTTTTCCCTTCATTGTTAATAAAAACGTGATTAATAATACATTTAAAATCACATATTAGTTATAGGTTACCACTGAATGAAACCAATTTCTAAGGCTCTGAAACCGCCAGTTTATATCTCAGAGGTTCCAGGTCTATCAATTTTTCAATACACTTTACCCAATGCCAAGTCCATATATACCACCAAGAATTGGGGAGGAATGGCGGATGCAAGGCGACTTTTAATTCGATCATTTATTACACATACTATTTTCTTTAAATTCATTGGTTCTCATTTCATTTCTAAAGAACTGATTGGCCCAAATTTGCACGTGTAGTAAAAATAGTACGCGTAGTTAACAACATAGAACGCGTAGTGTATCGCAGTACTACAGATAGTAATTTATCTGAAACGTGTACTAACAGCACACGTTTTTGGTACAGATGGCCTTCCATATAGTAAATACTTGAAATGCGTAAATAACGCGTTTTTTCTCCCGGATGGCCTCCCATACACATTGTCCAGGACGAAGCCATCGTCAGGGTCATTACGATATATTACAAAAGCATAAATAAATGATACACATTTATTAAAAAAATAAATAAAAAAAAATACTGGCAAGTAAATTTATAAACTATTTATTTATCTGTTTTGTTTGTCTTTTTCTCACAACTTACAATAGCAGAACCACTATTTTTGTTTGATGAGATCAAATGCGGTAGGTCCAAGGGGGAAAAAAAGATATTCAGATGAATTACATTGTCCAGAACTGCTGGCAGATAGTCTTTAAAATAATTGTAAAAACAATTAAAATTGCACTGATACAGTTCTTAAATTGGTGACGAATTAAAAATAATTGAGCGTTTGTGTAATTCGTAATTGTATTGAATGCAGAGTTCCAGAAAAAAAAAAAACAAAAAAAAAACAGTTTTTAGATGTTATTTGTTAAGATATCAAATTGAATGTATACTGTGAATTAAATTCAATTAAATTATTATTTTTTTTTAATTCAGAAAAAGCAATATTATTTGACAGCCACCATGTTTTTTGTTCTTAAATATGTTGCATAAGACTATCTCACCCTGTTGCAATATTAATTCACCACTCACTGGTCAAACCTTTCAGCTGAACAATAATACAAATACTCTGTCAAGCAGCCCCACCCTGTGGAAATAATACACAGCCAAGTCTGAATAATCAGCTAAATAAACTGGAGACAGCTGCAAAAACAAAGGATCAGCCATAATATAATCATAAGAAACAAAAATGAGAAGAAAGAAAAGTCATTCATCTGTCCAGTCAGTAGTTAACTCCTATTGTTAAAAAGAGAAAAACACATTCAAATGTACAAAAGTGGAACCAGTAATACTTAAATACTTACGTAAGGTTTCGTGGGCCATGTAGCATGAATTTTCCTAGAAACAGGAGCTTTGAATACATGCGCCTATTATCGAGATTCAAATTAAATTAGTGCATCGTTTACAGCATTTCTTAAAAGGCAAAAGCCAGCTGGTAATGTTACACATGCAGCAAAAACAAACACTAAAGTTGCATATAGGGGCCCCTGAATTACCACACTAAATTATTCATTTTAAGTTTTGGAACATTACCAGTTCGTATTTTAATTCAGAAATAAAATGCTGCAAACACAACACTAGAGAAAACGTTCACTACATCTGAGCATTGAGTCATACCATTTATTTCCAATGGTGTTCTAATGGGACAAAAGCAACACAAGATAAATCAGCAGCAGTATATAAATGAAATAAATCAGAAACTGAAATAAATTGGAAAATCATTTCAGAACTGTGTCCATTTAAACAGCAGTTCTGAGGATGTACAGGTTCAATGATGTCATTTATTTCTGCAAAGAGGGAATCTAAAAATGGACCAGTTCCCCTGAAACCATGTGATGTTTTTAAAGTCCTTGCTGGAACACTTACTGCAGCCTCTCTGTTATTAATTGTTTGAATGGTCAGTGTCAGTGAGCTTTCCATGCCTCTATTGAAATAATGTATTAACTACTATACATCACATATTCTCTTCTTCTTTCATGTTGTTACTAGATTTGTTAAATTCCTTGTTTATGCTTGCATTTCTTTTACCAGTCCATCAGTTACTGATTGGATTAATCGTGTCAGTCACAGATATAGCTAGCCTCTTGCATCAATTTTTACAGAAAGATTAAAATGGAGATGTAAGGTTGCCTAGCAACAAAGTCAAACATGCATAAATAGTTACCTAGCGCTGCTGTATTAGTGTGGGAACATGATTGTATGTTAGCCACTAAAGCTGCTGGATTTCCAGTCTGACTATTACTGGGAGTTACTGGGTAAAAGTGTTTTTTTAAATGTTTTTGTAAAAACAAACAAACAAAAAAATCGTCTTGTCACTGGTGTTAACAGGCTTTAACATGAAGTAGGAAACATTATTTACTAGGTGTAATGCTTGTGACGAGCGTCCCGCTGAACAGTTTCTAAATGTTGGCAAGTATATTACATTGATTTTATTACAAAACGTTTTTATTTAGGACATTAAGTGCCCGAGTAACTTGTTTTTTGCAACACCACTTCTTTTTTTTTTTACCAAAGGAGAGCCGGTTTGAGAAATATTTACCAAGAAAAAGTATTTAAAGTTAATCATAAAATAGACATAGTTTACATTTAGTAGACTACCATAAAACATTTTGGGGATATTTTCTGCCATATAGAATGTTGTGTCTACCACCAGATAATAGCTAATTTACGAACAACTTAAATGTGCATTGTTTTAATTTAACCCTACCAAATCCATGTTAGCTGAGCAATAAATTAAGAAAATAAATTTAAAAAAAAACTTGCAAAGTATAATATGAAAAGAAAAAAAAACATTACACGAAGAAATAAACACCCATAGATAACACATGTAAATGTAGAAACTTTGAGATATATCTATATATTTATTTATATATATATATATTATTCAATATATATATATAGTATATATCTATATACTGTGTATCATATATATTACACATTAAACTGTGTACTGTTTGATTATATTATTACAACACGGCAGTTTTGAGCATGAGTTTTGCCCCATTCTATGTTGCTGTCAAAAATATTTATATAGGATTTTGCCAGTATTTAAACTGTGGCAATTTATTGTGGAAAAAACTATTCGTGCAGCTCCTGAAGCCAAATGGGTTTGTGATGACGCTACAACGACCCTGAATGTAACCCGATTCCAACAAGTGAGATTCCTAGATTTTGAGAAACAAGGAGGGACAAGATGGCTGGCTTTGGCATAAGTGGTTTTCTTTAGTTTTAATTTGTTACGTATACTCAGCAATTTATGGAATAGGCTTAGAAAAATGAAAATAGATACTTATTTTTGTTACACTGGGCAATGCAAGGGACTAGTTTGACGTGTTAAGGAAGTGTAGTTGCAGATGGGTCTCTAATTGTAAAGTTGCTTTTTTTTTAGTTCGTTGCTGTGATGATCTAGCCTACTGTGAAAAGAGACGAACACTTTAAAAAAAAAAAAAAAAAAAAATCGCGTTTTATTTGGTCTGCGTGCGAATTACTGTACTTTGGTGAAAGTTTTCACCATACAAAAAAAAAAAAAAAAACATAATTGCTACTTTAGTAAGTCCATTTTTAAAAATTAGAATATATTAATGTGTTTCCTGCATGTTAGACTTAAAATCAAAGTAAGTAAATGCGACCAACATTCCTTGCATTGAACTTGAACGGGTGCAATGAGCTCAAGTCGTGTAAGACCTCAGCAGCGGCAGCCCCTGCCTGGTCACAACTCCTCTGGCGCAACTAGTCTGACATTGGGCACTACACGAGACCCAAGCGATCGCGGGATGGATATAGAAATGATTCACCACCCGGACCGTGGTCCTGGGAGCACCACCGGCACACCACCCTCTTCTTCCTGCTCTAGACAGGCCTGGAGCCGGGTAAATCCTGGATTCGAGCCTGAGGAAGAAATGCTGGAGGCGGGCTGGCCTCCTGCGAGTCCTGGGAGGAGGTCGGTGTCCACAGCATCCAGCAGTACAAGCAGCGGGAGTATAGGTTACAACAGAGGTGGTGGTACACGGGGGAATAGGGATCTGACCCCCACTGTGGAAATACCACACCGCCAAGATAGAACTGAACACAGTGGGTGTGGGAAAAGGTTACTGCAAAAACTTCGAGGTAAGTCTTGATTAGTGTTTTTGGGGAATTATGTACAGGACAAAAAAATATAATAACTGCTGCAACGGATACTTTATAAAATGTCATCACGTAACACATGATAAAATGTAGCCATTTATTTCCAATAAGCTGCATAACAGCACATTATGTCCAAAAGGAAGATGCTAACGAGGGGGGGGGTTCATCCACAGACAATGTTTATACTTGAAGCTTCATCCAGTAGTTTGACTTCGTGTAATATTAAATTTTTTTGTGTTCGTTTTCAGTCTTGTGGGGAACGCGGTTGATGGAGGATAGCAGTGCAAGCAGAGAGAAGTATCTGAAGAATGTACTGCGAGAGCTGATTACTTACATCATCTTCCTGGTGATACTGTGTTTTTGTAAGTGCAGCACTGTCATTTACTATGGGGAGCTTGTAAAATGTGCAGGGTCAATGGCTGACTGAAAAGCTCTTTGTGTATATGTATATAGGGTTCAGAATGTATCTCTTCCTCCATCTGTACCCATTCATTCATTGTACAGAAAGTGTCTGAAAAGGAATCATTGATGGGTGCACAATGAATAATTTGTGATATGGACAAGGTGGGATCAGATCAATTGATCTAAACTGTGGCAGATTAAAAAAAAAAAAAAAAAAAAAACAGTTTAATTCTGTAACGATAGGGCCTAGTATTATTATTATTATTATTATTATTGTTGTTATTATTATGTAGATTTCCCGCTGTTTTGATCAATTGAATGGACACTCATACATGCTGACCAGGCTGGCAGTATGAGATGGAACCAAAGATTACACTGCCTGTATATGGCTGAACTTCGGTTGCATGATTATGGGAGCATTTAGATGCTTAAAATTGACCATTTAGAAATTGAAAACTTTTTGGTAGGATTACATTGGGTATGTTAATTATACAGCATGCCCATGTCTCCTTACTTAATCTTCTAATGTTAATGTAATAAATACATCATTGTGCTGGTATCAGTTATGAGACAAAATAGAGTAGTGCATTGTATAGGAATTCCTTTTCTGCTCATGTTAATGAGATGTACTGAATGTTTTTCAGAACTTTGCATTTCCACCTGACTTATGTTAAAATTCTTATAAATATGCAGGTGCATACCAGATTAGAATGCCATTTGGCGGGATGGTGCGCAGAATGTTACCAGTCCGGTCTAGCCTTTCATAGTTACAGATGTTTGGAGAGAAAGTAAGAGAGGCGGGTTACCCGTGCCAGAAAATGCTTCTTGGGTGGATCGAGAAAAGTATTTCCTGACAGACTGGATAAGTGTCTTTCTGAGCCAGGATTGTGTTATACAGAGGCGTTTTTATGTTGTATTTGAGGTTTTTGCTGGAAAACTAATTAAAGGCAATGAAGAAATGAGAGGCTTTAAAGAGGTTAAAATCGCAAACATTCTGCCTGTGCCTGTATGTTTTTTAACGTCTTTGTTTGGTCATTATTAATTCACTTTTTATCATAGTCAGTATTGTGGTTTTGTTTTGTGGTAATCCTCTAGAATTGAAGAAATTTGTTAGTAGTTGCAGTGTTTTTCACACAAAAGAAGCATTGCTTGTCTTCTATATTACATTAGATACAGTTTGATACTAAGAACCATATTTGTGTTTTTAAATTTGCACTATACTACTGTATACTATACTTCCCTAATGCATTAATCTTTCTATATGATTATGTGTGACTTCTATTATATGCAAAGTTAAGGAAACTATAATAAGATCCAAAATGGAAAATGACCTATATGGTAACAGTATGCTGGGAGACAGTCAACATGGTTTTAGGAAAGGGAGATCGTGTCTAACTAACCTGTTGATTTTTTTGAGGATGCAACATTGATAATGGATAATTGCAAAGCATATGACATGATTTATTTAGATTTCCAGAAAGCTTTTGAGGTACCAGTGGAGTACCACAGGGATCAGTATTAGGCCCTCTGTTATTCCTAATCTACATTAATGATTTAGATTCTGGTATAGTAAGCAAACTTGTTAAATTTGCAGACGACACAAAAATAGGAGTGGCAAACAAGATTTAGAAGTGAGTAGCTTTTCGAGATTTACGATTATACTGTATTTACAATAAGTCTCTAAATCTTTTGTAGTCATTTTTGTATTACTTTAGTTTAAATGCATGTTAATTTGGATTCATATGTTGTTTTTTTCTGACTTTATGTGAACGAAAAGACACACATTTTCCTGTTTTCCCATTGGAAATAGTGATATTTTGAAATATCACTGTCCTGGTCACAAAAGCAAAGTTTGTGGGGAATAATAGCCATTTTCTATACTTTTGAGGCATAAGCAATTAGGAAATAACACTTACTACCCAGGAACAAAAATTGTGTTACATAGTGTTATTAAGACCTCATCTTGAATGTTGTGTTCCGTTCTGGTCACCTCGCTACAAAAAGGATATTGCTGCTCTAGAAAGAGTGCAAAGAAGAGCGACCAGAATTATTCCGGGTTTAAAAGGCATGTCATATGCAGACAGACTTAAATAACTGACTCTATTCAGTCTTGAACAAAGAAGACTACGTGGCAACATGATTCAAGAATTCAAAATTCTAAAAGGTATTGACAGTGTCGACCCAAGGGACATTTTCGACCTGAAAAAAGAAACAAGGACCAGGGGTCACAAATGGAGATTAGACGAAGGGACATTCAAAACAGTAAACAGGAGGCACTTTTTTACACAGAGAATTGTGAAGGTCTGGAACCAACTCCCCAGTAATGTTGGAGCTGACACCCTGGGATCATCATCCTTCAAGAAGTTACTTGATGAGATTCTGGTACTAATAAGCTACTAACAACCAAACGAGCAAGATAGGCTGAATGGCCTCCTCTCGTTTGTAAACTTTTTTATGTTCTTATGTGTGACATCAGTGACATGCTTTTTACTGTACAGTGTCTATTTCGGAATTTAAAGAATGCTTCTCTTCTCCACAGTCAACCCCCTGCAGTGTAGAGTCATTGTGGAAGCAAAAGTAAATATTAACAAACCAGTAAACTGTATAACTTGGGCGAGTTGACTAGGAATTGATCTTTTTGTATCTACTGGCCTTAGAAGAGAATGATTAAAACAGTTGTTGAAGCCAAAGGAAAGCCAGCGTTGTTGCTCATTTAGAACCCTATTGTATAGTATATTACAGGAAACAGTGTAAAACTGTTAATATTATGACATCCACATCCACCATAATGTTTGTGTGGTGAATAAAATCAGCAATGTAGCTTTTTGTGGTGTTTGAAAATTGCCATGTTATGTTGTGTGACGCACTCACAGCCAGCTTCAGTTTAGAGTTAGTTTTGTGTACATTTTCCAAATTAAACAAATTAAATAAAGAATTGTCATAGCTTTTCTCAAGATTCATTCCAGGTGAATACTGTGTTGGTTGCAGATCTATGGGTAATTATCTTTTCACTGCTTTTTTAAAATTAATACTGTGAATAAAGCTTGTTTTTTTTTTTAAAACTATAAGCATGCAGTAAAGCACCTAACTTCTGGGACACATCTTAAGTGCTGGTGTTAAGATTGGGGTTTTGATAGATCTATCTTTATTTTTAAACTTTGTTTTAATGTCTTGCAGTGACATATGGAATGGTGAGCTCCAGCATGTATTATTACACAAAGGTCATGTCACAGCTGTTCCTGGACACTCCTATATCAAATGGGGAGAAGACAAATTTCAAAACTTTGGCGAGCATGAGTGACTTCTGGAAGGTACTGACTGTTTCAGATCTGTGAGATTCTGGTATTATGCAGGTCTGCTTCCTGACAGCAGCAAGAGGAAGTGACACGTGTAGACAATGGTTTTTCAAATTAACCCTTCCTGTCCTCCTGATGATGCAGACTATCTAATGTGACTGTGTTCTTGGATTAGTATGTGGGACATTTCACAGCCTCCAAAGAAGGTTTTTGCTATGCAGGTATTAACTAGACAGCAAATGTAAAACAGTACAGTATTCCTTTATTGAGAAATAAGTCTGGATGAAAGTCTCTAAAGCATGGAGAGAAGGATTTTTTTTGTTGGGGGGGGGGGGGGGGGGGGGGGGGGAAACCCTGGGGGGGGGGGGGGGGGGGGGGGGGGGGGGGTGGTGGGGGGGGGGGGGGTGGGGGGGGGGGGGGGGGGGGGGGGGGGGGGGTGGGGGTGGGGGGGGGGGGTTGGGGGGTGGGGGGGGGGGGGGGGGTGGGGGGGGGGGGGGGGGGGGGGGGGGGGGGGGGGGGGGGGGGGGGAGGGGGGGGGGGGGGGGGGGGGGGGGGGGGGGGGGGGGGGGGGGGGGGGGGGGGGGGGGGGGGGGGGGGGGGGGGGGGGGGGGGGGGGGGGGGGGGGGGAACCCTGTTTAAAAAAGAAACCCTGTAAATTTTTCAAAAGCCAAACTGATTTTTTTGTTTTGTTTTTGTTTTTTTTTACATTTATGAGGGAGAAAAAACAACCTTAAAATTGAACTGTATTGCTCATTGTGCTTTCCTTCCAGTTCACAGAAGGTCCTTTAGTGGGTGGCCTGTATTGGGATGTCTGGTATAACAACAAAACCCTGCCTGAGAACCAGAGTTTAATTTACTATGAGAACCTGCTTCTGGGTGTACCTCGCTTAAGACAGCTAAAAGTGAGGAACGAGTCATGTGCAATCCATGAAGACTTGAGGGATGAAATCCAGGATTGTTACAACATGTATTCAGCGGGAAATGAGGACACCTCTCCATTTGGTCTTTTAAATGGAACTGCGTGAGTACCTGTTTTTAGGACTGCAAAAACATCTGGAAGTCTGACCTCTAGTCGCTTGTTTGAACTGTTTCACAACATTGCACTGTTTATTGTAAGCAATATCATGTATTATGGTTTCTCTAATCATTGAAGCATTGTGGAAAAAAATGTATTTGTTGCAAGACATAATTTACTGCACTTAGTTGTTTTTCCACAGTGCTTTCATAATTAGGGGTAGCAGCAGTAAGACTAACAATAAATCTTAGATCTGAATGATGATTTTTTTTAAAAGGCCTTTAGCATAATTCACACTTGACTAAAACAGTAAACAGTGAACCAGGTGTGAATAACTAATTTCGTTGTACCTTCTTTTCCAAAGGCTAGAATAACCATTTCGGTCAGCAATTACATTTTGTATTTTCGCCCGTCCCCAGTTTGGTTGTGCACAATTGTAGCTTTTTACTGAACTGGAGAATCTCAGGACAGAGCATACTAATTTTAATATAATGTTATGGTTTATTATTCAAACCGCTGCTGCTCGTCTTGACTTTTCCCTTCCTCATTTCTGCCATGCTACACCGCTGCTCCGCTGTCTGCACTGGCTTCCTATCACCGCTCGCATCCAATTCAAAGCTCTTGTACTGGCCTATCACTGTGTTCTGTTCCCTCCTATCTCCAGACTATCATTTCTCCCTACACCCCCTCCGCTCATCCACCTCCGGCAGGCTAGCTGTACCCTCCCTCCGCTCCACCCCCCCAGTGTAAACACTTTATTTTTAATTATTATTTTTTTAACTCAACAGCTGGACTTACGCTAAAGAAGAGGATTTAAATGGAAGCCGTCACTGGGGTCTCATCACTACCTATAGCGGCGGGGGCTACTATCTGGACCTGTCACGGACCAGAGAAAAGACGGCTGCAAAAGTGAAAACACTTAAGGAGAACCTGTGGCTGGACAGAGGAACCCGCGTGGTGTTCATTGATTTCTCGGTTTACAATGCCAATATCAATCTGTTTTGTGTTGTCAGGTAGAGTGTATATTAAAAGTAAGAATTTGGTACCGTTGTGTGCATAAGTGTGTTCTTGAAAAAAGGGTGGCAAAAAAAGGAAATAGTAAAGCCATTTTCATAATTAATTACTCATCCTGTTTGATGGCTTTTTTTCATTATATATTTTTAATGAGACAGATCTGATACTATGTTTTAGTTCTGATGTTTTTAGAATTATTATTTTTTTATTTAGCAGATGCCTTTATCCAAGGCGACTTACAGAGACTAGGGTGTGTGAACTATGCATCAGCCGCAGAGTCACTAACAACAACGTATCAATGAAAGACAGAGCACAAAGAGGTTAAGTGTCTTGCTCAGGGTCACAAAGTCAGTGAGGTGGGATTTGAACCGGGGACCTCCTCGTTACAAGCCCATTTCTTTAAGCAGTGGACCACACAGCCTCCTGAAATGGCTATGGTATACCAATTTAGGTATCAGCTTTTAAAGAGACATTAATGTGCAAGTATCCTAAGGTGCAATACAAAATCATCTTCAATACGAATAGTCCCTTGTGGTCAGGATTCATACTTAATATAATGTTATTAATCTTTTTATAGGTTGGTGGTGGAGTTTCCTGCCACAGGTGGCACCGTTACCTCTTGGCACTTTCAGACCGTTAAACTGATCCGCTACGTATCCAACTTTGACTACTTCTTAGCTGCCTGTGAGATCGCTTTCTGTCTTTTTATCCTCTACTATGTGGTGGAGGAGATCCTGGAAATACGCATTCATAGACTCCATTACTTCAGGAGCCTCTGGAACTGCCTGGACATTCTTATCATTGTGGTGAGTGGTGTAGCTGCAATCAGACCATGTGACCTACAGAACAGGTATCAGGATGCAGAGATCTTATTTAACATTGTATTTGGAATATTATAAACTGATTTAAAAAAAGACTAGTGGAGATCCAGAAAAACAAGGGGAACCAGTAAAATGAAATTACATAATTTATTGATGCTTTTAAAGAATTGCACTGGATAAAAAGGGCTGATTGAATGGCTGTTGAAACTTGCAAATATTAAGAAAAATTAAAATGTTAAAGATACTATTTTTTTTTTTTTTTTTTTTTTTACAGCTATCTCTTGCGGCTGTTGTTATTAATATATACCGGACCACTACTGTGAAAGCTGTTCTGAAGTACCTTTTGGAAAATCAGGAGACTTTTTCAAACTTCGAGCAGCTTGCCTACTTGCAGATTCAGTTTAACAACCTGGCAGCAGTGATTGTGTTCTTCTCCTGGATTAAAGTATGTATTTGGTTTTCCTGTCTAATACATATTGCATAATATTGTTGCCTCTGAGGGAACACTATTTGGTTTCCTCTTTCTTTTAAATTTTACCACGTTGCCACAAAACCCGGGTATGTGCTCAAGTCCCCCCCCCCCCACCGTTTCCATGTTTTTAAATTACTCAGGTTGGCTCCCAGTTCGGGCGGGAGCCCAAATTCTCTGGTCCAATTGCAGAAATGTTGTATGGGGCAGGAACATACCGTATAATGGGACATTTTGGTTGGTATTAAATTTGGCAGATTTGCTACCTTGTGCATGCAGTGAATGTAGCTTATGGTAATGTACATTTTTTACTTAGCACGGACACCAAAAAAAATGCAACGCAGTTTTGCATTTATACTCTTAATTCCAAAAAGATTGAAATATATATTTACTTAATGAAGTATGTCTACTAAAACAGTATCTCACTTGTTATACTAGCATTTACAATGTCACTGCACAACTTGGAGAACAGAAAAGGCCTTCTAATCAGTTAGACTAGCAAACACTGGAAAAATCAGCTCAGTTTTGTATAGTGCAGAACTATTTTATTTTAGACAATAACAATTAATCAGTTTGTTGCAAACTTTCTAACTAGACTGGCATAAACAATTTTGGCTGTTACTTAATTACACCCTTGTTAAAAAAAAAAAAAACAATAAAAATGCTTAACATGAAAAAAGCACAGTCCTACTACAGTAGCAGGCGCAGTTTACAATGCCTCTGGGTTTCTGATCACATCAGATCAATTCCAGATTGTATTAATCCTTTGATGGAAATGTCCAGTCTGCTTTCAGTGTTTTCAAGCAAATTGGCTTAATCACTGCCATTCTCATATCCACTTTGACATCTGACACATTATTTCCCTTGTCCACCGATTCTTTCCCTGTTCTGCATACCAGTCTGCCAGAGGTATATGTACTGCATGAAACAAATACGAAAGAATATCTATATGGATTTATCTTTTTAAATCACTGACAATTTGACTGTAATACCATCTGCAGCGAATGCACGTCTTGACCTTTAACTCGCAAGTATTTCCTGCCCAACTCGTGTGATAGTGGATTTTGCCGAGTCAGCGCCCCGGGGGTGTAGCGTTGATGTTCAGGCAAAAGTGAGGGAGGGGCGTTGACTTAAGACAGGGGCGAAATAACAAGCAACATTACTGTATTATTTTTAACACTAGCTAGATAGATTACCTTCAGAATTAGGCATGTTTAAAATTCAGAAGGCACAGCACACAGTTACGCTAAAGAATCAAGTAACAGAGTTAACATTTATTAAATGGCGAACTACAAAGTAAACGGTTTGCCTGAAAAAAGAGGATTGTAGCCGACCAGGAAAACGTAATCAGTCAGACTCAGAGTCTGTGTTGTCGGATCCAAAATGAAAAATGCTTACTGTTTATTCAATCAGCGGACAGAGCAGCTACTGTACTGCTCAGCTTGTTCTACACGCTTGAAGTGCAAGATTTGAAATCTCAACCATTAGTTGCACGTGTTTGTTTACTTATTTATTTATTTATTTTTTGCGTGTGGTTATTAGAAACGGTGAAAAATTGACATTCAACTAAAATTGAGGGCGGCGTGATAGTTCAAACATGGGCGCTGACTCGGCAGAATCCGGTAACTCGGAAAAGCATGGAAACGTTTCCTTTTTCACCAACCTCAGTTGTCCATCAACTCGAGTTCTGGGAGAATTCAGACCAATTGAAACACACTCGAGTCGACTCAGGTTGGCTGCCCATGGAAACAAGGTATTTGAGGGAGTTGAGCAATCTCTCCAGGATGTGGCCCTCTAGAGCTGCAATGACCTGGATTTCATTGCAGCTGAAGTGTAAAACAAATTCCATTCCTTCTACGGTAAGTGAAAAGCTCAAATATCCACCTCCTAAGGCTTTACTGTAATTGGTGTTTAATCAATTTTACAATTGCAACTTACCATGTTGTTTCTATACTTGGTCATACTTAAGCTTGCTACTATTAATTTTTTAAATTATTATTTTTTTTGCCAAATCGACGATTAATATCAACTTTTATTTTAGAATTTACAGGTTTTTTTCGATCCTTAGTTTTCAGTTCAAGCAGAGAATGGGTGAAATCAACCTCTATGCTTTAAAAAAATAATAAAACAGACTTTTTATCCCATTAAGAAGCCTCTCATTTAGCCAAAATTCAACATGCAACAAAACCATGGTTACCAACATTCTAATTGAAGTAATGTTTGGTCACAACGGAGCTATATCTTGTAAAGATAAAGAGCCTTCACACATTAAAAAATTGTCTCAAATAAACCGTAGAAAACACAGCATATAAAAGTGTATTACATAGCATATATGTACGAGTAAAAATAATATGCACAGAACAAACACTGGGTTGTTGAACAGAACTAACTTGCAATTGTTATTCAGTCTGAGCTCCGCCCCTCCTGCTTCTGCACAGCTGGACTGCCGCGGAGACTTCAGCTGTCAGTTAGGGCTATTGTGCACAATACTCATTGTGTTTTCGTCTTGCACCCCATTTTCAAATAAAACTAGTAACTGTCACTGTATACCTGTAGCAAAAGCTTCCCTACACCTTAATCCGGCAATTTCAAAGTAGGTGCTTTGAGTGACAGCAGCGGTAGCTGGCAAAAGAAAGTGCAGTCGGTGCAAGTCTTGATGATTGACAGTCATTTAAACAAGTTAGAGCATTCTAGCACTGCTTCAGTCATCTGTCAGCACAGGATGAAATGACTGACAGTGAAACTACAGTAGCCTACTAAGGGACTATTGAGATGACTGACAGCGACCCCTAGCCACTCAGAGTGAAACAGGGACGGGACAGACAGCAAGTATAAAAACTGCACAAACTAGAGATGATTTCTAAATTATTATTTCTGGTAAGAAAATAAAATAGCTTATGGTTTTACCGACATTTATCCTATGTAAATGTAATTGTCGAACTCATATTTTTGGAATTCGACGTTTAACTAGTTTTACCAATTTAAAATCGAAAGGTAGCAAGCCTAATACTGTAGATGCATGGGCTTATTTAAACTTTAAACTTATATTAATCCAAATCAGAAATTACATTCTAATAGTAAAAGTCTTATCTGCTAATTTTTGCATGTTTGTACGGTTGCAAATTAACTGCTTTTAAAGAGCTTTTATCACAAAAAAAATGTGAAATGAAATACTGTGCAACTTACAAAAAAATAAATAAAATGATCTTACTGTTTTCTTAAATGTTCTGTGTCCACAGCTCTTTAAATTCATCAACTTTAACAAAACAATGAGTCAGTTATCTTCCACCCTGTCTCGTTGTGCCAAGGATGTCATTGGCTTTGCCATCATGTTCTTCATCATATTCTTGGCTTATGCCCAGCTGGCATATCTTGTGTTTGGAACCCAAGTTGATGACTTCAGTACATTCCAGGCCTGTATGTAAGTAGCTGTGACAAGAGAGAGTTGCCTAGGGACTCCCAGGGATAACTTTTTACATGTTTTACTGAAAAGCTATGTTTTCGTATCTTATAAAAACTGAAATTATATATTGGCAGTTTTTTTACAGGGTATAATTTAAGACTTGCATTACGCAGCAATTAAAGCTTGTAGTGTTACTTCATTAGACACACCTGAGCTTAATTTGGCATGCACCTGACCTTGTAACAATTTAAGGTGACTTAAATGATTTCCTTTTTTATGTTGGTATGCACTGTATGTCACTTAAAGATATTTGCATGTGAATGTAGCTCATGGCAATGTACTTTTTTATTATACTGATGGCTCAAGTCTTGTATTTAGTATTGTGACAGGGGATGGATAATACTAACATACTTTGTATGTTTAATATGTGTTTACAGTAGTCTTGTTGATATTATAATAATGTTAAGAAAAAATCTAAATGATTTTCTGGTTCTAAATGATATGGTATAAAATGGTTGCTCCGTATGTCTTGTCCTTTATTTCAGCTTCACACAGTTCCGTATTATTCTGGGTGATTTTGATTTTGCTGTAATTGAAGAAGCAAACAGAATTCTGGGGCCAATTTACTTCACAACATTTGTCTTCTTCATTTTCTTTATTCTTCTGGTGAGCATTTCAATTTTCATCCCTCTGTTTGGAATACATCTTGTGCCTTCACACATTTGCTCGTGTTCTTGTGTCTTCTAAATGTTTTGTGGTTTTTTTTCAGCTGTCCTTGTTTTGAGATTCCGTGGGACACTGCAGAAGTACCGCATTTGTGTAACCGGTCTCAGTGAAAATATATTAAAGACTCTCTTTGTTTTTTTCGGCAGAACATGTTTTTGGCTATTATTAATGACACCTATTCAGAAGTAAAAGCTGACATGGCCCAACAGAAATCAGAAATGGAACTTGCTGATCTCATTAAAAAGGTATTTCAGGCACTAACAGTGTTCACCACCACTATGCTTTTTTCATGAAACTGCATATTCTAAAGTAAATGTCATTTTTAGCCACCTGGATATAAAGGCTTCATGAAACAGCTTTCTGTTTTGTATTAAAAATACGTAATACAGTAAATAACCTTGAGGTTACATTATCTAATAAATCTACTGTAGTAGTAATAATAATAATAATAATAATAATAATAATGCTTCTAGGTAGAAGTAAAGGTTCCTATTATTCCACAGTTGCTTCTGTTTTGAAAGGTCTGTGTATTGTTCTTTAATTAGGGATGTAACAAGGCCATGGTTAAACTCCGGCTCAAGAAAACCACAGTTGATGACATTTCAGAGAGCCTTCGCCAGGCGGGAGGAAAGCTCAACTTCGATGAACTGCGCCAGGATCTTAAAGGGTATGTGCGTAAGGATTAATTTTACAGAAAGACTGCGCTGGGATTACTGATTTTAAATAGTTTAAAAAAATCATGAATAAAAATATAAATACTAAAATAGATAACTTTACTGATCTGCTACTTTGAGTGGAGTTATCTTTCCCGTATAAAACTGTGTATTGAGAGAGAAGGGTAAATTCTGATCTATTTATCTTACAATTCTTTCCCAGCAATTTAAACGGTTTACACGCAGAGGTTTAAGTTTAAGGCATTGCTGAAGTATTAAGGCACGACAGGGGCTGGGTTGACATGAAATAACCGCACAATTACATCAGTGTTATTAATTAAACCCTTAAGTGTGTGGTTGTATCATGTCAACCCACCCCATGAGTGCCTTAGTGCTATTGTAAAACGATTATAAAATTATTAAGTGCATTTACTTTTTAATTGAACACAGCAAATTAAATAAATCTTTCCAATAACAGTAAATATCCCTACGCACAGAAAATAGTTCCAGTGAAAAGACATTTGTTTAAAAGTGTTTTATTTTAATACAGGAACAACAGTTTTTTTTCATATATATTGATTAAAATGTGTATTAAGTAATTTCTGTATATCAATTATATTAAAATATTGCTTGCTTATTTACTGTTTCACTAATGGACATACACATTTAAACGTAAATTACATAAATAAACACTTTCTCAATTCCTGTGAAATGTTTTGGTAGACTTTATCGTTTTGGACAGTACAACCTTGTGATCCATTCTCAAAACAAATCCACACCACTCCTCTGGGTGCCTGTGTGCACTGAATTTGACGTCACGTTCCACAGTGCAGCTTCTACTTTGAACAGTAGTGTGAACACACCCGAGCCGCACTGGGTGTGCTCGGCTTGGTTCCGGCTTGGCTCTGCTCGGGTGTGCAAGTGTGAAAATGCTATTAGTGGGCGGAGTTGTACCGCATATATAGCACAGTGGTTTAGACATTTAGTGGGAGTTTGTTTGGAGGTGCTCAGGTTATCAGCTCATCAGGAGCGGTGATTTGTGCAGTTCAGACTTCTTAACTTGTTGGACCATTTAGAGGGCATACATGTTCCGAAGCCAGTGTGACACAGTGAATAAGTGCCAGCAACAGTAGTACTACGGCAGAGGAAAGTGAAACCGATAGTTTGTACATCTGAGCCTGAAGTGGTTTGCCTGCAGTTTGTATCCTTTGAAACTGTGTGATGAACTGTTTGTATCTTGTGCTGCAGAATAAACATTCTGTTCATCTACTTGTAACACCAATGGTTTTCAGCCTCGAGTTGACGTGATTGTGGTGGATAGCAGATTGCAGGCTTTTCCACTTCTTCATAATGTGATCATATTGTGTCAGGAATGAGAAATTCAAAAAAGGGTTTTAAAGACGTATTTGTTTGTTTGTGTAATGTGCAGAAAAGGCCACACAGATGCTGAGATTGAAGCCATTTTTGCTAAATATGATCAAGATGGAGATCAAGAGCTGACGGAACAAGAACACCAACAAATGAGAGATGACTTGGAGAAGGAGCGAGTGAGTCATCTCCACTTGCATGTGTTATAATGTGTATTATTTACACTGGACACTGTACATTGTGTTTTAATTCTTTAAATCTAAAATAACTGTGTCTGGTTGATCAATACACAGTTGTCATTTGATTTATTTGTTTTGTTTGTTTTTTAAGTGTGAAAGTATCTGTTATGTTGCCATTCTAAACTTTATAAACTGCTTTCTACTCGGTGGGGAAAAAAATGAGCTCTGTGTCACTGGACAATGCTGTGGTAGTTAAAGTGGTATAACTCGTTAGATCAGGCTTGACTGCCGCCCTCCCCTGTGCAGGAGGATCTGGACCTGGAAAGGAGCTCATTGCCTCGGCCAGTCAGTGGACGCAGCTTTACCCGCAGCCTGGAAGACTCCGAGGAGGACGATGATGAGGACAGCGGCCACAGCTCCCGCAGGAGAGGCAGCAGCTCCAGTGGAGTCTCCTATGAGGAATTCCAGGTGTAAGTTCAGCTTCAGTTCTTCTGTATCCTCTTGTCAACGGGTACAATGCTTTTCTTGTGAATACATAGATCAGCGAGTGTTTGAAGCGCTTTTGTTTTCCTCGTGCAAATTCATTTAACTTTAACACACAATTCTGAATGATTTAATGCTGGACTCTGCTTTGCCAATGTGCAGTTATGATATTTGTTTGTTAGAAAGTCAGTGCTTGAAACAGAAAGTATGTATTCCTGCTTTCATCCTCTTCATTAGGCTGGTTAGACGCGTGGATCGTATGGAGCATTCGATTGGAAGCATTGTGTCTAAAATAGATGCTGTGATTGTAAAGCTTGAAGCAATGGAGCGAGCCAAACTGAAGAGAAGGGATGTGCTTGGCAGACTTCTGGATGGGGTCAT
The DNA here is from genome assembly GCF_017654505.1 of Polyodon spathula. Taxonomy (NCBI): domain Eukaryota; kingdom Metazoa; phylum Chordata; class Actinopteri; order Acipenseriformes; family Polyodontidae; genus Polyodon; species Polyodon spathula. Next base: position 45,673,578 of record NC_054535.1, on the reverse strand, counting down.
TGAGGTAATCCTGTGTCACAACATGAAGAGAAAAGCCTGTACCTTTTGTCTTGCTGTCCCCCACCAGAACATAAGAATGTCACACTTTACAGTCGTATATACATGTAGAGAACTTCTGATTCGTTTGCCATGACGTTTCGGTAAGACATTCTTAAACACAAGTTATTGAGAGTATCGGTATCTGTCTTTATGTATGAACATGTGTCCCTTTTTACTTTTAACCCTTACATGCATGGATTATTGAAACACATAATCGATATTTTTTGCGGCATCCTCAGGAGGTCATCATGCTTTTGTATCTTCCGTAGCTGTCTGGCTGAAACGTTGTTGTTTTTAACTTGGTTATTTTAAATAATTAATAAAGAAAAGAAATTTGTGATCTATTAGTATGGTGTTGCATCAGTCATCTTCCATTTGTCCTCGTATAAAGACGAGAAGTGTTTTTATTCATCCCCGTATGAGGTCACGGTACATATAAGGGTTAAAAGAACTGCTTTTCCAAATGTGGTAAAACTTGGTTATGATATTCCTTACCACTAATTATTAAGAGTATCATAATCTAAGGATATATGGAGGATCCTCTGTGTCACGTTTGCACGGAAGATGTTCAGTAGGTTATTTTGACCTACTTTTTCAGAGCTGTTTTTGTATTTGCAGACGTGGCAGGATTCTCTGCATGTTGTCCACATGCTTTTTGCAAGATCATCCTGAAAATAATGTTTCTGTCATCTGTCACTGAAAATATGTACTAGTCCAAATGGATAATCCATTAGTCACAACCTGTCAGCAGGTATGTGCTGTAAGACCAGTTTGTCAATAAAAACTGTAATTCAGTGCAATAACATGCCATCTCAAGTCTCCAAAGTTAAATAGTATGCTTAAAAATTAATGTGTCAGGGTATCAAACCATTCTGAACAAAAATGTATGTACGTCTATCACAGCTTATGGAAACTACTGTCACACGTCAGTTTTATGTATATCTAGAGTACTGTACCACTTACTCAGTTTTGATAAAGCCTCTATGTCCATCTGTCTTGCTCACATTTTTACATATACTCAATATCTAGTGAATTGCTTATCCAATTGTGAAGAAACTTGCTAAGGACATTCTACCATGTTATTGACAGTGTCATAATTTGGGGGTATGTCTGTGTTAACAGTCATGGTGGGGGTGTGAGTACAGTACAACCTTGCTGTAACAAACCTGTTGGGGTCCAAGCATTTTGTTTGTTATATTGAGGGGTTCGTTATAGTGAAAGGACAATCAAAATTAAGGATAAACTGTTGGAGTAAGTTAATTAGTCCCCTCGGAAATCCACAGTAAAATTTCCTAAAATCTGCAACGAGAAGAGTGTTTTTTGCAAAATTCTGTGCCAATGACTTTTTAATGAAAAACATTGTTCATGAGTATAAATAAATAAGAAAAAGTAAGTCAGTTAGTTAAATTCATTTTTTCATTGTCACATTACTAAAATCTGAAAAAAAAACCCAGAACAAACATTTGCCATATTTTATGGAAATCAAAGAAAAAAAAAGACATACACTAAAGCAAAGAGTTCGCTTTTTTTTTTTTTTTTCTAAACTCTTACAGCACTGACTATTGGATGCCATTTCTTAAAATATACATAAAACACAATAATTCTTAAAAATGAAATTAAATACAGTTATGGCCAAAACATATGACTATATTTAATCACATTAGTAATAATAACATTTTTCTAGCAGAATAAGATTGTAGTGGTGCACTGGGATTCAGGTTAGTATTGGTACATTTTAAACTAGCATTTGTGTTTCTTTGGCCAAGGCTACAGTGTGAAAGTGCTACCATTATATACCACAAAACAAACGGGAAAGTAATGATTTAAATAAAAAAAGAAAAGGATTTTCACAAAAATGTTAAGTCATCCCCAGTAATCGCATAATATCTAATATAGTTCGTTGCCCCCTTCCTTTTTGAACATTCATGTTGCTATACCATGTACCAAAAACGTATGTATTTCAGTCTATAATTAGGAGGACCTGCAACATAGGGAGTACAAGCAAGGTCCTAATTGTTTTTCTCTGACCTTTCACATAGGAGTAGCAGAGCAGAGCAATGCTTTGCTTTGAACTTTTAGTCTAAACTATGAAATCCTTTTGTAAAATAATAATAATAATAATCTGGCCTTATTTCGTTCTTCAGTAGCCATTGTTTGTCTAGCCATGGTCGTTGTCACGGTCTTCTGCTGTTTTAACAGAAGCTATGGCGATGACTTATTGGAAATACTGGACTTGCATTTTGGATTTGTACCCTGTCTTTTGCCGTTATATTTGGTGCTAATTCAGATTTGTTTCCGGAGCTCACCGATGGCCTTAGGAATCTCTCCATGGCTGAACTAAAGCTTGCGCTGAAACCCCACCACACTTCTCAGTAAAGTAGCATATATACGCTTCAGTGACATGCGTACTGATAGTAGGGAGCAGATGTTTGGGTTTTCGTTTTTTTGCAAAAAATATATATATGCAGTATTCAGCCTTTGCTTTATCCTGTTCGTTAAAGAATTAAAATGCAGTACAGAAAGCACAAATCCTGAATTGAAGCTGAACATTTATTCAAAATCAGTCTGACACGAATCGTTTCAAAGTGCACCAAATCCTAATCTAACATGCAAGAATGCCAAACTGATCTTTTATTCCAAATCATCCCAACATGAAAAGTTTGACTCAAAGTTCATCAGTTCTTCAAGTTTTATTTATTTATTTAAATCAATTTTGCTTTGTTGCATCATTGGTGAACAAGCCAAAAAAGTGCTTTTTGACAACCTAATATTCACAACATAGATATTCCTGCGTTTCTCCTTTTTTTCAAACGATCAGTATATATTCCAGCTTTGTTGCAACATGAAATGATTTTCATTTCGGAGGGAGTTGCACAACCTTGTGCTTATTATAAGACAAAAGAGTTAGTTGACTTCACTGCGGAGGTGGCATCCCCTGCGTTCAGACCGGGATGTTGACAGTGTGATTATATTATAATCTTGTTTTAGTTTTTTTTATATGGGGTCCAGAGGTCAGGTTCGTTATAGTGAGGATGTACTGTATGTCACTGATATGCTTGTTGTAATAGCAGGACTACGAATACCTGTAGCTTGGATTGATAGCATAAAGCCTGTTGTCTTTTGGTCCTTATTCCCTTTCTCTTGGGCTCTGTAACAGTACCACAGTCTACTACCAGAACTGAGCACATCTCCTTTCCTAATTTTTAATTTGTTCACAGGACGAGCGTCTGGGGCGTGACAATGAGCTCCACAGGGAGCAGATGGAGCGACTGGTACGAGAGGAGCTGGAGCGCTGGGAGTCTGACGACACTGTATCCCAGGTGAGCCACCGGCTGGGGACCCCGCAGGGAGGGAATGGACAACCTCGTTCGCGCAGCTCCCGACCCTCCTCCTCACAGTCCACAGAGGGTCTGGAGGGAGCAGGAAGTGCGGGCAGCCATGTGTAACCTAGCAACCCAATAAGAACCTCAAGAAGGTGCTGTTGAATTAGCCTGGGGAGTGAGCCGGTGAGAGTGGTGAAAAGAAGAAAGGATATAAAAAAGCAGACTAAGCTTTCCTGTGGAAATCAGAAAAGTTAACAGGTGGTGTGCAGACTGGCAAAAGGTAACAGTGTAGACTGGCAAAGCTGGAAAGGAAAAATGATAGTTCATTAGGCTTATGAAAATGCTTGCAGAACAAGAAAAATAAAGATTACATTTTAGTTAAACTAAGTCACAGCAATTCTTTTTCCTTTTCATTGTGTACGTTTCACCACTGTGTTTTTATTTTTATTTTGCTTCTCACTCTCCAAGCTGATGTAGAATCCCCCCTTTTATTTAGGAAGGAATTCGGTGATTTTAATATTTTTCAGCCTGTTATTTAGGGCCTGGGGGACATTTCTTAAGGATTCTAAAGCTCATTTTTGGTTTAGAAGTAAACAAATCAACCATTTATGGTACCGACAAACAATATGAGGGAATGATGAAAACAGTGTTTATTACATATAAATGGTTGACATGGTACAGTAGCAATTGTTAGTTAATACCCCTTTTTAATTGTGTAGTAATTTATAAACCTTTGGTTGACATTGCCCCATGTCTCATTTTGCGATGTTTTGAACTATATGTGCCACCGCATGGTATGAAAATGTAGTTTTATTTTTTTCAAATGTTGTAACCATACTATTGGTTTTCAACCAACTGCCTGTTTTGTAAAATTATAAGCCATGTTTTTTGTTTTGTTATTTTTAAACCAAAAGAAAAACCATAACCTCATATCCCAAACATAAAAGGGGCAAGTTAATAATTCAAGTTCATAATTCAATTTCTTCAAGCTTTTCCTAGAATTTTCAGAGCAGCAATGTGGTTGTAGAGAAAGAGCTAAACCATTGTCAATTCTAAAGCGGAACTCTGAAACCAATAGTAATGCATTAATTAGGATTGTATTCAGATCATAAGAAAATACCAGAACTCGATGCGAGTTTTATCAGCATTTGAAACTACTGGTTTCTTGAACAATTACTGGAACAGTTCCCTGCATACAAAATGTCATTTAATCTATCAAAAACTACTGTAAATAGCTGCCCCTACAGAAAGATTTTTTGTATAGGGTCCAGGGTTTCTAGAATCTTTTTTTCCTAAATGTGTTCTGTTGCGTAAGTACTATACTTTTTTGTTACACTCTTCATTGCACATACATTGAAGGTAAATTACGTCTTTTAGTTTTTTAGCTTAAAAACATCAGATATTGTACATTTTAATGAACCCTTTTGGTCAGTTAATAGACATGTTATGTGTATGATTTTTGCATTACAGAAGCAGATGGAAAGCCTAATTAATGTGGCTTGCTTATTATTTTCAGTTTATGAAAGCAAAATTGCCTTGACCAAACTTTTTGCAAAGCTTCAACATTTTAAAGTAAATTTGTTGTTTTGTGGCTGTTTGCTAATACAATGTTATGTGATGTATTGCACTGCTTTTATGTACCAAACTGTATATGCCTAATTATATATGCCTGTAATGCTGTGTGACTTTCAACAAACTTCATTTTGAAGTGCATCTAGTTTCATGGGATATCCATGTGTGTTTGACACCGTGTGTGCCATACCTTCAAAATATGGTATTTTGTAGTCCTTTTTGTAAAAGCATTTTACATTGTGATTTGTATCTACATATTGTTGAGATTGTGGGGAAAAAAAAAAATACTCTTATTATTTGTAGCATTGGACAAACCATGAACGATAAAGCTCGTCACAGTCTCACTTACGCTTTTGGTTATTAGGAAAGTTCATTGTATATTGTGTTAGTCTTCCACTAGGTGATTTGAGAATATAAGCACTTTATATCCTAATAAAGACTCTTTCTTGTACAAATAATTAGCCTCAGTCTTTTATGTAGTAATACTGCCCACTTTGTGATTCAAACCAACTTGGTACTAAAACCCAGCACCTCATTTCTGTCTGTCTGTTCTTTTCAATCTGAGGATCTCTATCTCTATAGAGATGGTTTTACTTTGTCCCTCTGGGGATGATTCCACTGTACCGGACACTGATACAATGATTCAGCTAATAATGCAAAGCACTTGGCATCGCTGCAAAATTGTACACGGGTGGGAATAAACACAAATGAGATGTTTTTATTCACGCATGAGACAAAGAAGCATCCTTTTGGTGAATCACAGTATCAAAATCTGTTTTTTTAAATTTCCACTCACACTTGGAGTGAAAGCTAGTTTCTTGTGTATCCTGTTTAATCTTAAGTCTTCAAATCTTGTATCACTATTACATTGATTAACACAAGAAAAAACAGTAGCAAATTAGCAGTACTGTCAACAGTAGCAAACTAATGTTTTACAACATGTCCATGTGTGTTACTGGGCTAAAACCTAAATTTAAAGTGGGGCTCCAGCACAAAAAAAGTTTTAAAACTGCTGGCCTAAGATTTTTGTGTATAAATTGTTATATTTTAATATCCTCCTAAAACCATACACAAACTTTTCTCTTGATCCACAAAAGGGTAAACGTGTTAAAATTAACATTTAAAGTAATCCATATACTGTCACTACTAATTTTACAGGTAACATGTTCGTTCTAGCTAACAAAAGGTATGCAATTATCATGAACCATTTTGTTTTCAACAGTAAATTGTTAATACAGAAAAACTGAACTATCAACAGTTTACTGAAGGAGTGAACCTAAAATAGACAACAAAAAATAAAATAATAACATAAGCCTTGTTCTACTTCATAAACTACTTCATAAAGCTGAGTTTTAAATATGCAATAGTCAGGAAGATTAAGGTCATTATTGCCAAAGCTAAGTGGTTCTCCCACAGACCCCATTCTGCTGCTTCAATGCCTTGCCTCTTTAAGAAATGTTGCCCAGTACACCTGGAATTGAAACATCAGACATCAGATTCCATATGAATGAAAATAAATTAACAAGCTGAGAACCAATAGATCTCCACCTAATATGAATTTTAAAATGTTTATTACTAATGGGCTCAAATGAGATCACTGACTGCAGTAAATGTACTACCAATACTTCCAATGGCTGGATGTTTGTATAATTTTGATTACTATTTATGTCTGCTCTCAACATGTATTTGGTTTGAGTTGTTGGTGATAACTGAGAAATGTTTAAATGCTAACACTGCACAAACATGATCAGTTACAGTATCGTTATCACATTTGTTGTTTGTTTAGTTTTTTTGGTATTTTTTTAAAAAAGCTCTTATATGGGTAACAACACCTTTATTAAAATGTAATCCTAGGACTGGCTTTAATAAAATACAAAAAGTAAGACCCACATAATTACCTTTTTCTACAGTAATTATACAGGGATAAATAAGTACCAGAATTCTACTGAACCAACTCCCTAGGAGAAGTAAACCCCACATGTACTACTGCCAGTCAATGCCTACCATACTAAAGACAAATACCCAGTTCTACTCACATGCCAGAAATCGCTTTCAGCCAAACTAAACATACTCTGTCCTAAAAAATATATTTAAATGAATAATGTTTTCAGTTAGATGAGAAATCCAAGACCGAAAAGCCAACTTAAAAAAAATGCCATTTCAAATAAGGAAGCTTTTAGTCTATATTTAAAAATGTCAGAGACACCTTTATATGGCCCAAAGGTTTAACAAAGTAATTAACCTTGCTGTTTAAAAACTAGTGTCAGGTTCCCAGGGTGAAAGGATTTGTGAAGGTCAACTGCATTAACACTCTTCAGCAGGATTTCCTCGTTTGGGAGTTCAGCAAGGGTCATAAGGGCATCATGTGATTGTCTACAAGAGTGCCAGGGCTTTACCAGTCTCCCTGAGATATGATATCATTTAAAATGCAAGGTCACAGCAGCCAAAGCTGCTTAACTGGGGGATTGGGACCGATTAGGAGCTAATATTTCATCAAGCGAGTCCCCTTTATGGCATTTTATTGAAGTTAATCACTAATGAGACCTTAAGTTTTAACACAGCAAAGTGTATTGACAAAATAAAAAACCTGCAGTTAAAACCCAGATTACTTTAAGTCACTGATGTGGGTTTGTACTGTCATAAGGTCATTACTTGTTACAATAGAGTTAATTATTGAAAACAAAGTGTAAATCAGACGAACGACTGATGCATGTGATTGAAGGCAAACTCAAACCTAAATTTAACAAAGTCTGGCTGAGGAGCTGTGGAAAAAAGGAAACACCTAGCAATGTAATTCTGTAATTACCTGAGCAACGGAGGTCTCGGGGTTTAACATAAGATTCCTGAATGTCCTTTTTGACACCCACTTGAGCTGGTGGAAGAAAGACGCTGAATAGGTGATCTTCCTGGATATATATGGGCCTATATATTGTACTGTTTTCCTTGGGTGATCTTTTCCAGATCTGTTTTGGTGTTTTTGTAGTATGTGGAGTTGCAGTACGCCTTAGCCAGCTGTCCCTCAGTATTCTGAACGCTAGCCTTGCACTCCACAGGGTTGAAATCTATAAGATTACAAACCAGAAGACATGTGGAACATCATCCCAATGACAGTCAGTTGTTTTTTAAAAAATCTGCTGTACATCTCTGGTTGATTCTTTTCATGATTTTCTAACTTTACTATTTTTAAAAGACTCAACACTGGTCTATTTTTTCAGCAGGAATGCTGTCCAACTTGAAAAAAGAGTGGTTTGAGCATAGCAGCGACAACGATGTCTAAGTGCTGACGTTTTAAAAACGTGTGTTCTGTTGAGTCTTATTGGCTGACTCCCCCTCGCTGGTTCTTGGTGTCTATGGGGTCGAAAGTGCTGAGAAACACAATTATGTGCGGTTGCTGGAAAACAGCCCATAGAGACACAGTGCACTGAACGAGATGAAGCATACATGTATTTGTGCATCAATATCATCTGTATAAATTACATTTTCCAACAAAAATACATAGTAAAACATTGTTAACTAAAAATGCACAGCCCTCCCCATGTCAAATCATTCAAATGGTGTGTTTTTTTTATATATATATATATATATATATATATATATATATATATATATATATATATATATATATATATATATATATATATATGTGGTGTGTGTGTGTGTGTGTGTTCAAGGTGCTTTGGCTTGGGTTCCATTCTCGTTACTAGTCACAGACATAGTAGTGTAACATCTGCCAAAGTGTACTATGTTAGTAAGCCCCAGGACCATCTAGTAAACACCTACATTAAAAAAGTAAACTTTACAAATTGTTTCCACTAGATGGCACTGGTGTTTAGTTACATAAAGACACTCAGGCTGGTATAGCCTATGTAATACACGGTTTACCCATGGAAGCCCATTACTGACAACCTGAACTGAAGAACACATTTTGAAAGCCAAACAATGATTGCAAACATCTTAAAAAGGCGAGGGACAGTAAAAAATATCAAAAGTTTTCTCATTTTAGCAATGCTCACATGGTAGGCTGTGACGCCTTACTGAAAACCACAGACAACTTCTCATAACATTCAGTCAAGTGGAATCATTTATTACAGTGAGGGCTTCAGACAAAAAGGTTCAATTCGCAGCCATGGTTAGTTCACCGTGACAAGTTTAAAACTAGCGACTGGCTACTTGCCTTGTGGGAATATATTATTTTACTGATTGTCTAAGCTTTTATGTTGTTTCTGTAGAAAAGGACAAACATACAGACCATGTGGCCCTTGGATCAATCAGTTTGCTTGATTAGAGTACATAGCAGTTAGTTTAGATGCTGTTTTTAAAAGACTGAAAAGCTTGGCATCCTCCAAGCCCTATAACTGTATTAAAAATAAGGTCCCTATTCACACATTTTTATGGAATGTTCCAAAGAAAGTTTTGCATTGGACTGTTTTGAATAATTGAATCAGCTCATGAAGCCTATTTCAAATGTTTATTCTTATTGTCCAAATCACAAAAAAAAAAAAAAAATGCCCAATTCAAATATTTGAATTTCACGATTATCTATAAATACAGAGGGGCTGGGATTTACAGCCATGCAGATTGTGCAATTCTTTACAAAAATACAGTGTCCAAATCCTGTGATTCTCATTTTTTCCCCCAAAAATTATAAATAAATAAATAAATAAAAATAACAATACCTTTGTTTCATTCATTCTGTTCATTGTCACAGCAGTTGAAGCTTCACTGATGACATCCAGAAAGAAATCTGCAGGGCTGTATGGGTCACATGCATATTCTGCACACCCAAACAGTACAATAAAAACACAAGTACAGTTAATTTGTAAATTCACAAATATCATTTAGAGAACATGCTAAATCATGATCTAGTGCGTTTTAATTAGTTTGCTCGGTATGTAATTTTCCAGCAGTCTTGAGATCCCACAAGTGTGTAAACAAATATTTAATTTAATATTATGTGATAATAGCAGAGTCACCTCACTAACCTTGTCTGACTAATCTAATCAGAAATAATAAGTTTAACACTTTTTTTAAGTGTGACTTTGAACTGCAAAGACACTGTCACTGACCCTCAGAGCTGCGAAAGCACCATAATAAGAAATTAGTTCTTACCAATATTTTCAGAGTAGCCGAGTGCATTCTGAGCAGGTCCGTGGTAAACAAGGTTTCCACTGGACAGCGGTCTCAGGATGTCAAAAAGCCGATAGATGGAATACCAGGGCTGATGGATAGACTAAATGATTGTTCATCCACTATTGTACATCCTAAGGACAATAAATAAAAAAACTATACTATTTGAACCGCTGTTAATACAGGTCTTCGAAGCGAAACCTTTAGTTCTTGGAGCATGTTCTTTTCTTACCCCTATATTCAATTTCTACACTGTGGTAGCTCTTTCAGATTTATTGAAGCCTCAAGTACTTCTAGAATTCCCATAGAATATTGATTGTTCAGCTATGCAGTCGATACAAATTTGAAAAGGACACATGAAATTAGCTGGAAAGAACCACTTTCATGCAGTATTGAGGCAATGCTTCACATCCCCATTCCCTCTTCAGCAAGGCCACAGCACCCTTGCTCAGTATCAGCCATACACAGACACCACAACCGTGAAATGCAGCAATGCGTCTTGCTTGAACCAGAATGGTACTTAAGCATAACACGAAAAGATTTGTATTTAAATGAATATTGTTTTTTTTTTAATTAATATAACTAATTAAACACACTGTCAATTAAATATATTTAAAACGCGTATTTCATTACTTTTTATAAGAAGGTCTTGATATATTGAAGGTAATTCTACAACTTTAAAAACACTAAATTTCAGATTGCAAGGTAAAGTGCAGAAGAAACTACTGTACATAAAGTTGACAAATGTTAGAGTATTTACCACAGTGGAGTCACATATGTTTCTTTATGCAAACAGAACACTGTGGCAGTAATAATAAAGTTAACTTATTAATGAGTTCATGTCTACAGCTATATTTGTTGGAAATATGATATATACACTGAACAAAAATATAAACGCAACATGTAAAGTGTTAGTCCCATGTGCTGAAATAAAAGATCCCAGAAATTTTCCATATGCACAAAAAGCTTATTTCTCTCAAATTTTGTGCACAAATTTGTTTACATCCTTGTTAGTGAGCATTTCTCCTTTGCCAAGATAATCCATTCACCTGACAGGTGTGGAATATCAAGAAGCTGATTAAACAGCATGATCATTACACAGGTGCACCTTGTCCTGACTGCAGGAATGTCCACCAGCGATGTTGCCAGAGAATTTAATGTTCATTTCTCTACCATAAGCCGCCTCCAACGTCGTTTTAGAGAATTTGGCAGTATGTCCAACTGGCTTCACAACCGCAGACCACGTGTAACCACACCAGCCCAGGACCTCCACATCTGGCTTCTTCACCTGCGGGATCATCTGAGACCAGCCACGCGGACAGCTGATGAAACTGTGGGTTTGCACAACCGAAGAACTTCTGCACAAACTGTCAGAAACCGTCTCAGGGAAGCTCATCTGCGTGCTCGTCGTCCTCACCAGGGTCTTGACCTGACTGCAGTTCGGCATCGTAACCGACTTCAGTGGGCAAATGCTCACCTTCGATGGCCACTGGCACGCTGGAGAAGTGTGCTCTTCACAAATGAATCCTGGTTTCAACGGGCAGATGGCAGACAGCGTGTATGGCGTCGCGTGGGCGAGCAGTTTGCTGATGTCAGCATTGTGAACAGAGTGCCCCATGGTGACGGTGGGGTTATGGTATGGGCAGGAATAAGCGACAGACAACAAACACAATTGCATTTTATCGACGGCAATTTGAACGCACAGAGATACCATGACGAGATCCTGAGGCCCATTGTCGTGCCATTCATCCGCCGCCATCACCTTCCGTGGCCTGCATACTCGCCAGACATGTCACCCATTGAGCATGTTTGGGATGCTCTGGATTGAAGTGTATGACAGCGTGTTCCAGTTCCCGCCAATATCCAGCAACTTTGCACAGCCATTGAAGAGGAGTGGGACAACATTCCACAGGCCATAATCAACAGCCTGATCAATTCTATGCGAAGGAGATATGTCGCGCTGCATGGTGGTCACACCAGATACTGACTGGTTTTCTGATCCTACCTTTTTTTATAAGGTATCTGTGACCAACAGATGCATATCTGTATTCCCAGTCATGTGAAATCCATAGATTAGGGCCTAATGAATTTATTTCAATTGACTGATTTCCTTATATGAACTGTAACTGTAAATTGTTGCATGTTGCGTTTATATTTTTGTTCAGTGTGTGTGTGTGTGTGTGTATATATATATATATATATATATATATATATATATATATATATATATATATATATATATATATATATATATATCACAGAAGTAACGTCAAAACTCAAGTTCATTTTAGGGCGATATCAAGAGACAACCATGGATTTTGTTATATCTACTTATGCACAGTAGAGGGCGCTGGAGAGCAGGAGACTGCTGAGTGCAATACAGTATTTAATTGGTATTTTCAGTATCATGCCACTAGAAATGTTGTGTGAACAAAAACAATGCATCCCCAGAAAGGAATCTCTAATCAAATGATTTGCAAACATGAACTAAAATGGATATGGACAAATGTTGCCAGTGGCTAAAACAAGGTGGTAATTAGTTCATAGTAACAACTCGAATAATAGAACCTCTATCAAAAGGTCACATTTACTTCAAGTATAAAAATGTACATCTTTATTTTAGTGCAGATACTTACAATGAAGTGTTTTATAGTTACAGATGATGAACACCACATTTAGCGTGTAGTATTTATATAACCCTGCAAGTATGACGTCACTTCCTCAAGGGATCTCTGGAATATGAAGCTTTTGATAGTGCTGCAGCGACAGCCGAATTAAGTCAAAGATCAAATTAAAGGGCAAGGTTTTTACCAGAGGAACATTGAAAATATTGTATGAAGTCAGCATAACAAGTGGTTTATAATATATTAGCATTTTTAAAAGGAAGTGTGGGGGACTCCCGAGTGGCGCATCCAATAAAGGCGCTCTGCGTGGAGTGCAGGATGTACCCTATAGCCTGGAGATCGAGGCTACATCGTTGCTGACTGTGACCAGGGGTTCCTAGGGGCGGCGCACACTTTGGCCAAGCGCCACCCAGGTAGAGAGGGATTAGGTCGGCAGAGAAATCCACAGTCCACCACAGAAAACAAGGCTTAACACGGGTTTTATTTATTTCCTCTTCATATACACTCACATAATTTATATCATATATGGTAGTCTTTGTGGGCTAATATTGTGCCAAATTGTGCCAGTTTAGCTGCATTCTTTAGTACATTAAGCAACGTTAGGCATTTTCCACGTTAAACGTTTTAGAATGTCCACGCTGTGTGGCTCACTTACTTAACGTGCACACTGGCTTTTGATTGCTTTAGTGTATGAAACTGAATAAAAATACATTCCATTATTACCATGCAGACTGCCACAGAAGTCAAGAAAATAAAAAGCCAAAATGTAACAATAAAAAGGGTAGTTTTCATGTAAAGTAATGGTTTATGATAGTGATGATTTGTGCATTTAAGATTTCCTTGGTGTTGGTTTTCCTTTTGCACAGAAGTCCGCTCTTGAGTTGCACCTTGTAGGATATATTATGGAAGCTGACTGTGGCTCCTTGAGGGTGGTTGTTCTTATCCTTCCCTATGGAGCTTCCATTCATATCCTCCGTCATTTGGATGCTGGCACGGCCAACTTTACCAGTCATTTCTGAGGGGTACACTTTCTGTTCATATTTGAGAAAACGAATCCATTACAACAGTGAATTACCATACAATTAAATACTGTAAATAGTACTGTTAGAAACACTAAGACATGGGTTAATACCATCGTTTTACTGTTATAATATACTGTTTTCTGGTTTATTAAGGATATGTCAAAGGGTAGGCTATATGACAATATGGGTACAGATGAACAGTGCATAAACACTTTTCTAAAGTGCTGTACATTACAAAAAGCGACACTATGTGTACGTACCTACGTTTTTCACATGATTTGAAATACTGGAAAGCTAATGGCAACGATCATTGCCTACAAACTATAACCCTAATACATACAATGAATGAACCCTGTCACCTTCTAGCATTGTATACATACAGTGGCTGAGTTTCTCAAAAGTATTCACACCCCCCCCCCCCCCCCCCTTGGACTTTTCCACATTTTATTGTGTTACAACATGGAATCAAAATGGATTTAATTAGGTGTTTTTGCCACTGATCAACACAAAAAAAGTCCATATGTCAAAGTGAAAAATAAAATCTACAAATTCTTCTAAATTAATTACAACTAAAAAGCAGAAAATAATTGATTGCATAAGTATTCACCCCCTTTGCTATGACACACCTAAATAAGCTCTGGTGCAACCAATTGTTTTTAGAAGTCACATAATTAGTTGAATGGAGTCCACCTGTGTGCAATTAAGGTGTTTCACATGATTTCAGGTTAAATACACCTGTCTCTGGGAGGTCCCACAGTTGGTTAATACATTTCCTAACAAAAACTACATCATGAAGACGAAGGAACATTCAAAGCAAATCCAGAATAAGTTTCTTCAAAAGCACCAATCAGGGGTAGGATATAAGAACATTTCCAAGGCATTGAATATTTCCCGGAGCACAGTAAAGTCCATTATTAAGAAATGGAGAGAATATGGCACAACTGTGAATCTGTCTAGAACAGGCAGTCAAAAACTGAAAAACTGAAAAACTCAAAAACTGAGTATTCGGGCGAGAAGGGCACTAGTCAGGGAGGCCACCAAGAGGCCTATGACAACTCAAAAGGAGTTACAGTCTTCCACGGCTGAGCTGGGAGACACTGCATACGGCAACAATAGCCCGGGTGCTTCACAAAACTGGCCTTTATGGGAGAGTGGCAAAAAGAAAGCCATTGTTGAAAAAAACTCACATTAAATCTCAGCTAGAGTTTGCCAGAAGACTTGTGGGAGACTCTGACAAAGTGGAAGAAGATTCTATGGTCTGGGAGACCAAAATAGAGCTTTTTGGTCTCAACCCTAAGCGCTATGTTTGGCGCAAGCCTAACACCGCACATCATCCTAAGAACACCATCTCTACCGTGAAGCATGGTAGTGGCAGCATCATGCTATGGGGATGCTTCTCTGCGTCAGGGCCTGGAAAGCTTGTGAAGATAGAGGGCAAAATGGATCCTGCAAAGTACAGAGAAATCCTGGAGGAAAACCTGCTGCAAGAGATCTGGAACTTGGGAGAAGATTCATCTTCCAGCAGGACAATGACCCCAAACATACAGCATTAGCCACACTGGAGCGGCTTAAAAACAAAAAGGTCAATGTTCTGGAGTGGCCCAGTCAAAGCCTGGACCTCAATCCAATTGAGAATATGTGTAAAGAGTTGAAAATTCACCAAAGGTCCCCGTCCAACTTGAACACAAACGGTTTTCCATCCAGACTGAAGCGTTTTTACCGGTCCAGATCTTACACGTGTTAAGTATAAATCTTGTGTTTTAAACTCTAATCTCAAAAAATGAGAGTCATGGCTGTAATTGCTGCCAAAGGTGCCTCTACCAAATATTGACTCAAGGGGGTGAATACTTAGGCAATCAATTACTTTCTGTTTTGTATTTGTAATTAATTTAGAACAATTTGTAGATTTTATTTTTCACTTTGACATTATGGACTTTTTTTGTGTTGCTCAGTGGCAAAAACTCCTAATTAAATCCATTTTGATTCCATGTTGTAACACAATAAAATGTGGAAAAGTCTAAGAGGGGGTGAATACTTTTGAGAGCCACTGTATTATAGCGTTATTCAAACTATATTACTGTACTCTTATTTAAAAAAATAAATAAATAAAAAATGTTAAAAAAATAAATAAATAAATAAAATATGTTAAATTGCCGGTACTTACCAACGTCAGTAAAAAGAAAAAGAGTAATGGTCTTGGATAGCAACTGTATTGAAACAGCTGTGTACGTTTTAAGAATTAAGTGCGTGACCATGTGGCGCTTCAGTTGTATTTCTGTAAGGTAAGGAGGGGGCTGTTTAGAATAGACTCTGGAATCAGAAGCACGTGAAGTGGGCACAGCTTATTCTGACCTCAAAGTAACTGACAGGCTACATTACTGACCCCCTCCCCCCCAATTTCCATACCATTTATTTATTTATTTATTTAAGTTGGACTTAAGATAAGCAAGGCAATGGTTAAAGTCTAACAATAAACAATTATGAAGCGTACTGTTTGTACAGCGTATGCAGCAGTACGCTGGTGCCATAGCATACACTGATTGAGTATTTTTTTTAAAGAATCTATTGCGTTGGCGTCTTTGAAGCTTTTCAGTATTATTTATACTGCTTTCGTCGTGCATTAGCTTTTGTGAAAGAAAAAAAATAAATATGCAATTAAAAATACAGTACCACAGATTTAAAGAGTCTGTGTTGTGTCGCTTGTCTGAATTATCATACCATCTATTGTACCTGTTGGAAATTCCAGAAATGACCAGCGCTGGTCTATGTCAACTGTACAACTGGTAATTATGGCTTAAGAGAAAGTAGATTTAAAGTGCCTTTACTGTAAATAAATACATAAGACGTCAGTTGGTTGGTATCCACATTCCTAAATTAACCTTAGTGCTGTAATTTGGTATAGCTTTTTACAGTATTTACCTGCAGCCAGGAAATCTAGTTGGAAACTAGTAAATATTGAGTAGAAAGAGTGAAAGCAACAACATCAAAACATTTGATTAACTTGGTGAAAATGTTTCAATCACCTATGTGCTTCAGCAATTGCCAGAAAAATGTTTTCTGAGTGACCTTGTGTTCCATGTGCATAGGGCCCAAAGCAGCCCCTCACAGTAGACCCAGCTGATCCAGTTAATAGGCCTTCTATTTTAAAGAATTGTTAGGATCGTCTCTAGGTGCTCAGAGAAAACCATCCTAGATTACAAGGACCTCGGTAAAGTGTACAAGCGAAGCAGGCACTGCTACCATAGAAATACTGAGATAGCACTCAGAGGGGGTGGGACAGGCTGGCAAGTAGATAGACGCCCAGAGACAGACTGCAGTTCAAAAAAAATATACTTTTATTATAAACAAACACAAAAATAAAAGGGCACAAGGGCCAAAATAAAGATGTTTAAACACAAATAACCAAACAAAAATGCAAAACTTACAAAATAAAGGTTTCCAGGCTGGGCAATGCCTTCACTGGATTACAAAACCCACCAACTTGCTTCTTCAGCTCTCTCCCCCTTAATGGCAAGCAGAGGCCTCCTTTTAAGTCAGGTGGCTGGGCACTGATTGATCATTAATTAAGTTAATCATCTAATCAACTGATCAACCCCAGCCACCTGAACATAATAAACCCAGGCAGGTAGGGGAAATTAACCCCATCCCTGCCAATTTAAAAAGGGCAGAGCTTTTCTCTGCCACAGGGGGCTATTATTTTTCTGAAGCCACTTGTATTTGCTCATAATCCTGAATTAAAAGGCTATATAAGGTTGCAGGTTGTGAATATTGTAATAGCAGTACAGTTCTGTACAGTATTTCATAAAAGACACATGTAGCGTTTAGTTACATATAGCCTATATACAATAAAATATGCAAGTTTGCACAAGTTCATGTTAGTTTTGTGTATTTAATACCTTAGCTGTTTGAACTCAAAAAGATAAATGTTTTTCATTGCAATTCACGGAGACAATTGTGCTACACATGAATGCTTGTTTCTGACATTCATGTAATCTTGGACATAATCAGCAAATATGGAAAACAAAACCAGACAGAGATCTGTTCACCCAGTTCCCCACTACATAATTATAAATATTATAGGGTTTTTTAAAACTTTGATCTGAAAATGAATTTGACTGTTTAGTCTTCTGTTTAGGTGGAAAATGAGCACGGCAGATCATGTTTAAAAAAAATCAAGTTTCTACAGTCTTTTTTATGCATCCATAAAACTAAATCCATTTGTACTGCATAAATATACTAGGTCACGTGGTTTGACTTTAAACCATTGGAGTTCATTGGAAGAGGTATAAGGAATCAGCAGCAACCTTTAATTCCTGTATGAAAAAAAAGTGCATATCTCCATTAAAATAAAATCAACAAGGAAACAATCATTCATACTTTTCACAAGTTTTGCAAACATTCATGTGAATTGTGATTAATCATCTTGTGACAAAAGATATGAGCATTGAGATATTCCAATTTTCTTTCAAATGGGAAAGAAAATAAAAGGCTGCACATTCTTAGTAGAGGGGCTTGGAAACAACATCACAAAGCAGTTTACTTAGAAAAAGATGCAATTATGATTTTGTTGATATGAGTCCAAACAACACAGTTTGTTTGAGCATAATTATATAAATACAATAAACGGTGCAAGTTACAATACACACACACAAAAATTATTCTTTGTCTCTATAAATGGTCAAATTATATATATATATATATATATATATATATATATATATATATATATATATATATATATATATATATATATATATATATATCATAATACACAGCATTCATTTTAGGGATTTTCAACCAAATCATTTCGGAAATTAGACGTCTCAATTCCTTCCCATGTTTGATAGGACATTCTTGTGTAACATAGTACTTCTGTAAGGCATTGAATGTTGTCAATAGCCACAATAGAGAACACAGACACTTCCGAGCCTTTGTAAAGTTTGAAACACAAGCATTTAACAACTACCCAATGTGGTAAATTAATATTACCTTAACTGGCCATTAGATGTCGCTAAACGGCTTGTTTTCCAATACATTGTTGCTTTTTCTCCAAGTTTAAACTAAAATACAGTATTCTATACATGCAGTATGTGGTGGGTCATTTTCTACAGCTTAGAGTTCACCACAAGAGGGCCACCTATGAGCATGAAAAATGATATTGCCTTACCCTGCTTAATACTAATAATACATCTAATAGTAAATCATATAATGGTAATATATATATATATATATATATATATATATATATATATATATATATATATATATATATATATATATATATATATATTAGTGCCTAGTTTGTTTTTTTTTAAAGTGTAACAATTTTTAAAATATTATTCGCCATTTTTTCATAACATTACTGTGACCCAAAGGGACGATGCAAAGATCACGAGTGATCTTTTAATCGTAATGCAAATAACAACTAAAACTACTGCTGCCACCTTGTTAGCGGAGGCGAACAACATTTTATCATTATACAATGAAGCCATGAACAACGCTATGTTAAATAAATAAATCAATTATTTAAACAAACATGATGTATTAAATCTATTAGTGATATATATTTTTTACAATAAAGTTAATGTTAATCAATTACATTAAACTGACTGTTGATAATCCCCACAAATGTAAACACAGCACGTTGAAAATGTAATCTGTGCTGCAAGGTTTGGAGAAGGCGTTTCTCTAAAAGCTGCGTGTGATGTCAAAAAGACAGCAGAAAAGAGCAGCCAGCGTGGCAAGCTCTGGGTAACAGAACCCAGCAATTTAAACGTTTATTCTATGTTGTTGATCGTTTCCTTCAAAACCATTACCAAAATACAATATCAGTTCACAAAAAGATCTTCCTCAGACAACACAGTGATGTTTTTTCTGTAACACAGTGATGTTTTTTCTGTAACACAAACACAGCTGCATAGAAATTCTTCACATTTTTGAGTTGTGCAGGCCTCAGGGAACTAATGCCAGCAGTTGAATGAAGCTGATTGCTTAAATGCATTTCACTATAAATGCTAGTTAGAATATTGTTTGCATCCAAATAACATTTTAATTTGCTGCTAACCAATGCTTCCAATATTTTTGCCAAAATTGACAGTCAGCTGTGTCTAAAATGTTTTGTGATGATAACGTTTGATCTGTAACAACCAAAGCGCATAAATTTCACAATGACTGCTTGGAAGTAAAGTTGCTTTCAACTCTAGTTATAAGTTGTATTCAGTGATATTATCAATATATTGCTTTTCTAGTTCACAACCCAGATAAAACCTAATTATTATTTTTAAATAAAAATGAATGGTAAATGGCCTGCCTATAGTCTTTGCAGAGTTTTGAATAAACCAGGAGTTAGCTCTTAATGTTGTCTGCAAGTCTGCACATTAGGAAGGTGTGCCTGAAGATTAAAAATCCCAGATGCAAATATACACTAAAGCAGCTGGATAGGTAATTATCCAAAACACCCACATTGTAAAAGTTACAAGTGTTGTACAGCATTTAATCCTTTATCCTCTGCCAGTAATTCATTACTCTTTGGAACCGAGTAAGGTTTCAGAGAAATCAAATTATATTCTTTACAAAGTTTCTCACGCATAACACAATAAAGCACAAATCAGCAACTTTGAGAGAACACTAAAAGTTCCTACAGAAAATAGCTAGAGAAAACAATACATGATCTGACTCAACCCAACACTGTCTCGTTTAATACATTTATAACAGTAAAAATATCCATAGAAAACAAACAATACAAAATGAAATGGCCATATAGGAACCCAGTCTGCTATGGAATAGTTATTTCTAAACTTAATCAGAATAAATCTATTTTAAAAAGCAACAGTACCTGCTGTCAAAATCTTTTTTATTCAGGCTGTGCTTTGGCTTTATCGCAGAAGCATATCATTGTTGATTTAAAGACAAGACACAGCACAGGTCTTACAAATGCTCCCACGTGCACCTTTACTGTATTTGCAAAAGCAGCTCATTTGAGATGTTATGAAGGGGCCACTCAGCAGGTCCAGTATCCAGTTCAAGTCACATGGATCCTTAATACCAGAGATATTTGACAATTATTATTTTTAGACACAGCGTACGCAGTGGAATGGCAATTGTAACTCAACGTCGATACAAACCGTTTGACAGACTACTTTACTGCAACGGATTCAACGGCTTTCTTTCTTTGTTTCAGCAGTGAAACAACAGCATCATTCATTGCTGTATTCTGCACTTACTTCAGCTGCTAGGGTTAATGCCACAAAACCTGCCATCCAGTTGCCTGAGGTGATTTGTAAAATTGAATAATACCAGTGTTTGATGATGTACAGGTTTTATCTTGCATGTTAGCTGGCATGTGGAAGCGTGTATACATTCCAGCAGCGTGTCAGAGTGTTCTTGTGCATGTTTACTTTAGCTTTGTGAGTATTTTAAATGCACTGCTTCACTCATAAGCAATGGCAGTTCTGAGTACCAGTAAATAGTAACAGGGCAGTTTCCATGGACAAGCCTAACATTCACAAGGTGATACACAGTGCACCACTATTGGGTTTAAACTTCACTGCACTGGTGTATGCTGCTACTGCACTCTACAATTATAAGTTTCTGTGTTAAGATCAGTTGAGGGGTTCTACATTGTGACAGTTCACTGGGTCAAATGATTAGACCTTTATACAACCAAATCAGTGCACCTACACTTGTTTCAGTTTCCAACAATTTGGAAATTTGTGTTGAAATTTGTTTATTTGTGTTTGAAGGAATATATTGATGGTATGTTGCTTGTTTGAGGTTAGAGCACGGTGGACAAATACTCAAAGCTCCAGCTACAGTACACCATCACACGGGTTCACACCCACAGTGCCAAAAAAACAAACAAAAAATTTTTTTTTACATTTTTTATAACAATACACACATTTCTTTGTATTTTTCACAATTCTCCTAGTGAAGGCATACCTTCGGTACAGAATGCCACCGTGGATCATGTCACATCACTGTTATGCTCAGAATAGCCAGCTCCAAGTGGAAAATCTTGTGCAACAAAGTTATCAAGGAAGCCATTTTGCGACACCTCCACCACCAGACACTGAAAACTGGATGTTACAAATTAATATACAACTTCACGTCTTAAAAGGCACAAGCACACTTAGTCTTGTATATACAGACGTGCTTTTCTGCTAAGGTTGAAAATCAAACGCAGAAAGGGTATCACAGTACAATCAACATAACCCACGTTTTAAAGGAAGACTTGACAGTTCTTTTATTGTTTAAATGCTACATACAGTATAATAAAATGCACTCCAAACTTAAAGCCCCCCCCCCCCCCCCCCCCCCCCCCCCCCAAAAGCTATTGCTTTTTTAACAGTAGTTTTAAACTGTCATAACCATCCCCTAAGAAATTTTTCAGGGTCTACAACTAGTAAGAAGAGATTAGGATTGTGCAATGTAGAGTTAAAAATGTTACTAGTGATTTTTCCTTTAAAGACAATACACACATTTGAAAACCGATTTAACAATTCAATCACATTTCTGTATTTACAGATTGCTAAAATAATTATACTTTAAAACGCAATTGATGAAACTATAGCAATGTGGAGTCTCTTTCGTCTCAGGTAAGAAACATGAGAGGAGCACATTTTGTTACAGCTTCACGACAAAAGGTACTGTATTAAGTGCCTACAGCCTAAATTGTTTCCAAATTTCCCAGACAAACAGACAAGAGTTTGCTTTTAACCAGTTCTTGGACTTAAACGGTTAAGTATTTTTGTTCTGTGGCTTATCCCTTTCATACTGTTAACCTGTGACCACAGCTGCACTAATGCTAGACATCACAAAACCTGCTTGAATACAGATGAACCAAAGCCATTTCAGTCACACCAAGTTAGATATCCCAGCCACACTGTGCTAGCACAACCTCTGCAAACTGAAAACCTCTTATTTCAAAGAAGCTTACTATTTAAAAGAAAAATATATTTACAGAAATAAATCTTGTACTAAAACAGCAGCAATTTTTGCCTAGTGACAAAAAAAAAAAAAAAGATAAATATCAATATATACAATATTATTATACAAACACAAGTGATCTGTATGGAAAGCACTTTGGAAATTTCACAAACTCATTTTTGACCTTTTTAAAATAATATTTTTAATGTACATATTAAAAACCTTCTGGTGACCTTTTTGTTAAGCCCTGTGTTTCCTCTATTTCAGACCAGCTCCATTTCAAAATAACAAAATCACACTCTCTTCGACAGTCAAAGAAAATGGTGCTTGAAGAACAACTTCAAACTTTAGATAAATAATTGTGGCACAGACTCAGCTGAACTGGGTACATAAACACCACTGGTTTCAATACAACTCAGGGCATGAAATAACTGCCGTGGTACCAAAGACTTGCAGAGGTACTGTACTGTATATAGAATCTTCTCATATAGAATACCTGGTACACGGTGAAGCCGGCTTTTGTTAGGAGAAGAATCTGCGTGTTAAGTGAACTTTAGGTTAATCTTTATATTTAGCTTCTAGTAAAAATCAGCCAAGAACATTTTTGTTAGAAGGGTTTAGCTGGTGTGAGGTTCTTCTTTGAATAGTACAAATGAACGTAATTTATACATTTAAATTCCTATGACTGGTGTCTTTTTGTAACAGTATCTGAAAATAAATTATTCAATACATACTAAAAGCATTTCCTAAATATTTTTTTGCTGTATTTCTCACCAATATAGTTCGCAAATAATAAATATTTTTTCTAGAATTGTATTTAAGGTCAACTGTGCCCCATGGTTTCTCCTTAGTATGTACGGTGCTCTGCATACTGATCATATTGCACATTGGTTGTTGGTGGCAACAGTGGAACTGTCTTCATGCCCATCTTCCACTGGAGACAAAGCTGCGGCTGAATGAGAAGCTGACATCAGCATTCTTGTGTTTTCCCCAGGCACCGAAAGGGACTACAATGATTGTGCTGTTGTCTTCTGAACCATACTGAAGGGCCTGCAGAAAAAAAAAAAAAAAAACCTGTTTTGTTTAATTGTCAGCTGCAAACTTTCCTGGTGCATTCCTTGTACAAAACAAAGGAATTGATGGCTGCTAGGTCCAGTAGAGATAACAACAGGCTTGTATATATAAAAAAAATAGAATAATTATATTCAAAATTAAAAAAAATATATATATATATATATATATATATATATATATATATATATATATATATATATATATATATATATATATTGTAAAAGGCGGTTCTAGTGTTAATAAAATTTAACTTTTAGATGTTACACAAACACACACACAAATATAAATTTGTGCGGCGCAATTCAGAATGTGCGCAACACATGGATTAATTTCTCTTGTTAAATGTTTTTATCTTCATGGCAACGTGTGAAGCTCTCCTCTCGATATTCAGAGTCATTCTTTTCCTACTTAGTAAGCAGACCCAGATATTTAAATACTCCCTCCCCTCAATGACTATGCATTGAGTAATCTGCATCGGTACGGACGATTTTTTTTTTCTAAATCAGAACTGCATAGCAACGCATTTCCTGAAAAGTACGGCAAACACGTCATGAGGAAAACTGTCATGACTTGTGCATGTAAACACCGCCAATGTTTCCTAAATAGTCATAAAGAGCAGAATTTCACACAGTCAGTAAATCGGGCAAAAGAACAATGGCTAGATCTTTATATTAAACTGTCAGTAGATTTTAAGTTGAGCGGGTTTATTTTTACTTTTAGAATTATATCCCCAAAAAATGGAGTAAACAGCTCTGAGAAACTGTTCATTATGTCAACACTGGGTGAATAGAACATGTGCCAAATCGTAATATTAAGAGTTAATTATCACCAAATAGGGAATGGCAGCTCGGCCAATGGTAGAGTGGATGGCACACATCAGCTACTCATGCATCTTCTGTTAACAAGCATATTCACAGTCCAGATCATATATTTAGAAGTGAATCGAGAATGATTACTTAGAGACAGACAAAAGTCGAATTTCCTGACAGTTATCAGAAAACGTGATGCATGACTCAGTTTAAAGCCAACGGCATGAAACGTTCTTTTCATTGATAAAAACCACTAGATCTTACTAATACAAGAAACCAGTAGATTACATTTAGACATGTAGAGCTTGAAGAGACTAATCCAAGAAGCATATAAAAAATAAAGCTTTAATTTCCATTCCTTCTGGTAGTTAGACTATGCTAAAGTAACACCAAGACCTTATACACACTTCCCAAAAGGCAAAACTCTGCTACACATCAGTGAATAATTGCAAATCCAAGGTCACCAAAGACCTTTCCTGTGGAATGTTTAAACTAAGTCACTCCCCTTTATTCCACACCGACTTTCATCACTCAAAGAAAAATGAATTAACCTGTAATCAGAAATTGAACACTTAATTCTGTTTTTTTTTGTGTTTTTTTTTGAACAAGGAAGCTTTAGTATCTGAACAAACCACAAGAACCTATTTAACCAACTAATGTTTTCCCCCCCCCCCCCCCCCCCCCCCCCTACACTCGTGTTCAGGAGTACATTGCTTAGTGTTTCCTGATTTACATGCAAGTTGTTTCACTGTGTTAATCATTATTGGTACTTTGCATTGTTTAATCAGTTAACTGTTTAACTTAAGTGCAGTAGTTTACTAAAATGCTAGGTTTTGTATGTTATTGTTTTAGAATGAAATTTGTCTGAGCAAACCTGTCTCCTACCTGTTCAGAGATCACTTCAGCAGCTTCAAGTGGATCATGGCACTGGTTGATGACATCACAGATCTCCTGACTGTTCATGATGAAATTGATCCCATCTGTCGTCAGCGCCAGGAAAGAGTCGTAAGAATGATGCAGCTGAAATTACAGATATGTTTAGAAATTGGGCAGAGTAAGGCAAATTCATAATCCATACCTCCGATACTATGTTTTCATGAAAAGCACATTACAACACTTTTAAAAGGGAAAGTCAGGGCAGCTTCCCCTACTTTGTTCCCGTTTTGTTTACAGTAAATATCCATTTACATTATACTGCCCTG
This sequence comes from Polyodon spathula, assembly GCF_017654505.1. Lineage (NCBI taxonomy): Eukaryota > Metazoa > Chordata > Actinopteri > Acipenseriformes > Polyodontidae > Polyodon > Polyodon spathula. The sequence continues at coordinate 45,647,861 of NC_054535.1, read as the reverse complement.
TACATTATATTACCATGTATTTCTTATTTGATTCCACTCATACTTTGATAGAAGTACAAGTTGTACCGTATAATAATTCACACACCACATTTCCAATACATCTTGTCTCTATCTGTTTTAAAATGAACACACATGTAGTTTATAAAGAATAATAAAGAAATGTGCCAAGCACTTGTGCATACATAAAGAAAATAAGCCCAAAAGAGGCTAAACACAATCAAACATTCCAGAACCCAGTTTTTTTTTTTTTTAACAATACATTACTATATATACAACATTTTAAACTTTGCTCAAGCCTACATACAGTATGAGTTTGTGCTTACATGTACTGTATGAGTGACTGATCTATTTTTTCATCAGTTCTGGTCACAGAATGTCATTACTATTACATTAGAAACACAATAGTGTTCAAACATTGAAGTGTTGGAATGCATGTTAAAACTCTCATCAGGCACACACTACATTTGACTTACTCAAGCCCAGCAACTTAGGTTGTTGTGTGGTGTGGAGACTAAATATAGAAAAGCTGTCACACCATATTAAAGTCAGGACTCCTCCAACAGTCCTTGACTAGTTTGTATTCAATGTTTATCAGTGTTGCTGCTGTACACACACTCATGTTAAGGTATAGCTCACTTTAGACTGTGACTGAAGCCAGCAGCATCCCTCCCCCCTCCCTCAGCAGACTTAATGCCTGGTGAAATACCACAATGCAGAACTGCCCTTTTATTCACAGTTCCCATTGTCCAGACTTACATTAATCCTTTTTGTCTCCGGCTCAGCAATGACTCCGTTGCGCTTCAGGTCAAAATCGCCAATACTCCGTGTCATAGCAAGCCTGCCATTGACATGAGGCTGGCCAAGGCTGTTCCAGGCCACAAAGCCACCACTTTTTTTTATCCTAGGAGACAAAAGAAGGCAGCAACAGAAGTTAGAAATAGAACTGTGAAATGAATAAATCAATCCCACATGGAAGAAAAATCTTTAAAAAAACAAAAAAGAAGGAGAGAAGTGAAGGATGTGCTGGTTTGCCATTTCCCTACCTTTCACTAGCTTCAATATGGTTTCCAATTAATGCCATACCCTCTCAAGGAAGTCCCTGGGTTCAGTGTGTAGTGCTCACAGTTTAACCAGAAGGCCTTTCTTAAGACTGGCTTTATTTAGTGATGGCATTAGACAAAATATACCGTATTCAATAAAGTGGCAGTTTACTTTTATTCTTCTATGTTTTTGTTGGCACAGCCGTTGTACAGTTTAAACTAATGTATACAATTTTAATTACATTTAGTGAAAATATACATTCATAACATGGTACTACTTATTACATTGTACGGCCCACAGGGGCATGTTCTGTAAAAATAATAAACTCCCTTAAGCTTTCTTGTATTGTTTATATTAATGGTACTTGTGTTTGCAGTTAGATACAGCATTTCGAATTGTGTTTACTACATACTTCATTTATAAAATCCCTCAGAGTCTGTTATAAGTGGGGCGCAGTTTTCGAAAACAACAACTTCAGCTGTAAAATGGTCAGGTTTAAACAGGGTGCCTATCAGTGGTTAAAGCCCGGTTCCCATACGCACTAATAGCACACCTATCAGTGGTTAAAGCAGCCTGGTTCCCATATGCACTAAAATTATCACTTTAATGCACGCACTAAAATTAACAACCTTTAGTAAATACCATGTGAATACAGCTCACCTCATTAGTCTAAGCTGGATGCTCATTTAAATACATCAGCATACATTACCATACAAATCATATATTCATTCCAATTAAGATAGTATGACACAAAAAAAAAAAAAAAATCAGTGTGCACCATAATATGCCCACTATTTCGTGCAATACTGAACAAAACTGCAATAGTAAATACAGAAATCATTAACGTGCACAGTAATTGCAATTATCATGCACCAAACAGTTTAGCGTTCTTTCGTAAACGACACCCAGACAGTGAAAACAGAACCCATGCGAACGAATGGAAGAAATGACCAAAAGAGCAGACCAATAGGGTGTGGCAGAAAATCTGAAATTAAAGTCCACTGTACAACTTAGTAAGTCAGTAAAGGTTTACACAGTGAAGGAAAAATACAAATCCTCAACTGCACTTTATTTTAAAAAAAAAGTTTAATCCAAAATGTACTGTTTAAGGACATTGCATTGATTATCTCATCATAACTTATAGTACATTAAATCACTGTCAACAACTGTAACTGAACACATTAATATGTAATATTTACAACACAACTTCCTAAACAAGAAGTCCCTTGAACAGCCCCTGCACATTTAGTGGAACATTAGGAAATATGGCTTGGATTTCTCCTCTTCACCACAAGAGGCAGTATAAAAATGTACGTAATTTAAAAGAAACGGGTGCAATTGAAACGTTTTGACCTTACTAAAAATGAGTGATCCTGCCTTCTAACAAGACAATGGAAAACACAGGCCCGGTTTGTGGACAGACCTTTCTTTCTCATCTTTCCGCTCAGGAGTGTGGTCCACCGTCAGCTTGCAGGCCTTCCCCTTCCTGGACAGCATGGCCCGGCTGTCGCCCACACTGGCCACGACCAGCTCGATCCCGTCACGCAGCAGGGCCACCGTCGCTGTGGTGCCAGCGGTCAGCAGAGAGGCTACAAGCACCAGGAAACACACACAAGTCAGCGCACCATTCTTGTTCAGACAACCCATCACACACACACTAAAGCCTGTCACAGATTATTTAAATAAAAAGGAACATTTGGTTTTAAAATCAGAATGTTACATCTGCATGATTTCTACTGCAAAATAATTCACTACATGGCATGCAAACTACTAATAGTCTTGGTTAGAAAGGACATGTTTACAACAGGGTTAAATGCAGAATTGAGGATGAGGTAAAAATAAAAAAAAAAAAAAAAATAGCGCAGCAAGCATTTGAAAGCTGTTTCTTGTTTATTCAGGCTTAATCCAACACATTTCCAGAAACACAGTTTTCATACCCAGTAAGAACTGTATGTCTAAAAGGTAATGAAACATGCGGATTACGTCCACAATAATTTTTTTTTTTTGTATCTCTTATCTTTCACCATTACAGTTGGATTAACAGTTGCTGCTGATCAATGTTACCTTGTTATGCTAGTGTTTTGGTTGCTTTTCCTTTATTTTACAATTCTGTACGGTCAAACAAGGAACCTTTACTTCTGTTTAACATTCTTTAATTTTGCTATCGCTTTTTAACAAGGCTTTCCACAATGTTTATTTGAACTGCAGTATGTAATCATTTAGCCCTGTTGTAAAAGAGGAAGAAGAGACTACTTAGGGAAGGAAAAAATATATATTGTTTTTTTTAGCCCTACTACACTACAAAAAAAAAAAAAAAAAAAAAAAAAAAACAGTATCTATCAAACATGTAAAATAGAACAGAACAAAATGTTCACTGATAGCTAAATATAGCAGAATACAGAGCAGATACCGTTATTGCAAGATGTTAATGAATTGATCAGAGTAGAAAGAATGATTTTTCCTTGGGATAAATCCAATCACAGCAATGGCCTGCTTTGTGATGTGTGCTGAACTGCATAGTACAAAGTGTGGGGAATAAAGTACAACACTAAATCATGAACAAAAAAAGTGTTCAATTCGCTGGAGGATAGTGTACAAGCCATTACTTCAACCGTTTTTACCCACCCATTGAGTATTTTCTAAAGCTGTAGAAAGCATGGTGGGAATCTATCTGCTAGTTTGGCTCATTAGTTATTCTAATGCTTTCTTTTTGGCGAAAGATACAGTGATCTAGGAATCAGTGCCTGTTTTCCAAAGACCAACGTGGTGGATAATTTAAACTTCCACCAGTTAACTTTCTGCCTGCTTCAGAATGGTCAACACATTTGAAGCGGAACCATTTTCCTGGCAGATCACACAGTTTAAAAGCTCATTACTTATTAATTTAAAGCTCCTAAGAGCTACAGAACATTATGCATGAAATGTGATCCACTGGTAGGTAAAATACAGGATTACTGTAGAAAACTGGAGGATCTTTTAAACCGACTAACGGGTGGACACCTAAACTGAAACCCCTTTCCAAAGTCGGGCCCAATATGTTGTTTAGCTGGAGAGAGTAACAGTGATACTTAATATGAAACAGTAGCTAGGTAAGAAGCTGGGAGATTTACTCAGCCATCCCAGACCAGGGCCAAGTAAAAGATCAAGACAATTGACCTGAAACCATCTTGGTGAAGTGGAGCTAATCGTGAGACAGGTTTTCTTCTGAGATCAATATCACAGTGAGTACTGCTGTCACTTCACAATGTTAACCTCAGCAATAACAGTGTTGCGCTCACTCAGTAAACCAGGGAGAAAGGAGAAGAAAAAGAAATAAAATGGGCTATCATTCAAGAGTAGCTTTTTTTTTTTTTTTTTTTTTTTTTTTTTTTTTGTAAGGGCAACAAATGATTTAACTAAAATTGTTTGTGGATTGTTGTCATAGAAACTGCCAATTGCCAATATCTCATGGCTTTTTCATAAAGCTGCTTTTTACTACTCTTTTGGAAGAAATCCCATTCTTCAAATGTATTGAAAAATGTATCACATGTATGGGCACCAGGAACTGGAAGTAAAATATTTCGGGGAATAAATCATTTCTTCGTACCAGTCTAGCAGGGAAAGCAAGAATTGTTTGTGTAAATGTGTGGATTTATATGTACTAAACTGGGTGGTATCTTTATAACAAAATGAGAAAACTTGTAAGAAGACTGTGTCAGATATCAAACATTTCTCAATCAACTTTTTTTTTTTTTTTTTTTTTAAATGCAATTTTGGGTGCCAAACGAAAATGTATTTGTGGGAAGCGATACATGCAAATTCATTTAAACCTGACCTTAACAGTATTTTAATGAAGGCATACTGGTATATGTAAATAAGACAGAACATTTTTGTGCTAGCTTAAAAGCACAGTACTTGCCTTTTTTCAATGTAGCAGCAAGTAGCTTAAATAAACTGCTTACCCCTTTTCCACGAAATAGCCACTCTTCTGTTGTTGGCAGTCATGGAATAGAACCATCAGGTACTAGGAAGAAATAGCCAGGGGTATTCTCATTCTAGGTCCGGCCTGTATTCATGCCCACATATTTCAAGGGTTTTTATGATAATAATACTTAGTTGTATATGGCATGCTGAATGTCTATAGTGCCATTTGTCGTTGCCTATTTGTGCAAGTGTGTATCTATCATTTAGTTCAGGTGACCACAACCATTTGGCTCACTTTGTATTTCATCTGGTTCAATTATTCTTGCAATTGATTTTTGACAGGACGCCTGTGCAGCATTAATCTTGTTCAAAGCAAATGAAAAACAGGTAAATGTTAAGTGCTGTAGTGTAAATTAAAACTAGGACAGCAGCCGCAGAAAAAGAACAGATGTAAGACAGTTTCTAGAACCACTAGAGTTTTATCAACGCTTCAAAAGTGTATTGTTAAGTGTTAAGTAAATTAATGTACGTTTGGTTTTTTTTGTTTTGTTTTTTCACAAAAAAAACATAAATAAATTAATAAAAGAAACTTCACTCCCTGACATTTGACACTACAAAACTTTGTTTTTCAAGAGATCTTAACACTCATTGCACAGTTTTTACTGCATGTGATATCAACTAAAAGTGCGAGAGAGAGAGAGAAAAGATGAGGAACCTTCCAGTAATCCAGATTAGGAACCGCTGGACTCCTTCACCTGGGATAAAATTAAGCAGGTCTCCTTCCACTGAAGCCCAGCAAATAAGGGTCCAGGGCCTCCAGTGACTAAGCTGGTCAGCAGCTCTGCCACAAATAACACATACACAGAGGCAAATAGGACAATTCACGACGGCACAGCGGCCAAACATTAGAAAACCACCCGCAACACCAGGGGCTACAGCAATAAGAGCTCCAAAATGGTTATTCTACAAAAGTTTAGCACTTTGGAAAATTTTTAACATCTATTAGGTAAAGGTATTCACAGTTATGGATTAAAGGTTAATTACACAGTAGTTGAAGTAAAGTGCTATCAAATGTTTTTGTTTTGTTTGGTTTTTTAAGTCCTGATACATAATGTAAGTTAACATTACAAAAACTTTGAGATGGAAATTAACATGTAGTACAGCTACACAGCCTACAGTATTACCTAAGTGCGGCGCATTATCAAAAATGCAGCTCCCATACATAGCATCACCCAGTGTTGCAGGACAAAATGTATCATGGTAAACGCCACAGTAGTATAAATGATGGGACAGTGTTAAAAGCTAAAGCACCAAGTGTAGCTACTATTAATACTTCCAACAATAAAGACTATTCCAGTGATAAAATGGACATTGACACTTGAGTTTAAAATGTGTTGGGCTGCTTGCCCGGGTGCATTCTTTCATAATAAAAGTTTAGCAAGCTCAGTTGTTGTATGTTATCAAACACTCACTTAGATTTGTATAGTTTAATAGAGCCATGCAATGCTGTTTGACCAGGGTGTAGCCATTTTAGACATTTCTCTTTTGCAAAACAAAACTTACGCTTAAAGTCTTTCACTATTCATGAAGACAGGCCTTGTTCAGTTTCTTGGTTGCGAATTGCTTTTTCCACAGCTTTTGCCACTACATTATACATTACTATTATTCCCCTAATATGAAAAAAAATAATAAATACTATGCCTTAAAATGCTTGTAGCACAGTTTGGACTGGGACTATTGTAATAATGTTGATCAAGAAAAAATATTAAGAAATGATAATCGGATTAACTGATAATGCAATATTACATACAGTTTATAAGTGAAAGTGTATAGAGTTATGACAGAACTGGTAATTGGTGTTTAAATTGACTGATGTGGGAGGTCCATAACACAACTGTTTAATGTTTTTGGTTTGGGTAACACTGCCTCAACCACTGCCTTGGTCTTTGCCTAGCAACAATGTTTATTAAAACAGTTTATACTGTTTGTGGAAACTGCATAGATCTACTCTTATGTTTTTAGCTAAATGTATTAGAGAGGTATATGTGCATGCTGCATTGAAAACAAAATTGGATTGTTTTATGTAAATATTAAAACATTTTCATATAAATTGGATAATACACTGATTCATTTTAACAAATTATCAATAACACTAATTGATTGTTCATAGAAAACGTCCTTATGAAACAATACAAAGCAGAATGGTTTTTGGTTGCACAGAAGAGCATGCTTCAAGGGAAACTGATGCTTTGGGATCAAAGCGCACTGCACAAAATGCAAACTTTTACCCCCGTTTCCTGGGAAGTAACATCAGTATTTTTTTGCTGGTTTTTTTTGTTGTTTTTTTTTTTTAAACTGTTACAATTTTAAAACCTTCTTTTTAGCAATGTTAAATGCTAAAGAAGTGTGGTGAACCATAGAAACGTAGACAACTCAATGAATAATTTTATCTGGAATAGCCTTTGTGCCAAGAAAAAAAAAAAGTGGCTTTGTTAATTACTGAGCTAGTAACTTGCAGTGAAAGCTGCTGCTGGGTGTGTGTCACAGTTTCGGTCTCAGCACTGTAGATGTTTTTCTGTTTTTCTTTTGAAGTGGAAATCTCTTCTCGTCATTATTCATGCCAACTATAACTAGATTCTCCCGTGGTTTTAATGTCAGTGAAGTTATCAGAAAATGTGCAACGAGCAGTGAAACTGCAAAAGGGAGAAGCCTCTTCATGTCCTGCAAGCAGCACACTTTGATCAAACTATCTGAAATTACCGTGGAACAAATTTTACATTTCTTATTTTTAACTACTCTTTTTTTTAATTATGTACACAAGCAATGTTAACACTTTTAGTATGGCAGGGGTTATGTTTTGTCAATACTTCACTAAAACAGCATGCAAACCTATAACTAACCAAATCTATAACTGGATTGTACTGTTCTATTTGTCGTTTAAAATTATGCAAACAGTCTCCAGTTTGGTCATTATTATACCTACCATTCGCAGATAGGTGTATATGCTCTGCCAATGCTTTGTCTATTTGCAGGAATGCTTTGGATAGCACCAGCTCCAAGTTATCTTCTTCAGCTAAGTGATCCCTACAGCAGAAATATTAGAAGGTAAAAAAGTGTGTGTGTGTGTGTATGTATATCTATATATATATATATATATATATATATATATATATATATATATATATATATATATATATAATATATTATATAATTAATATTATGATATAATCAATAACTTGGAAGTGACAGATCAATACTTAGGCAAAGAATATTCTGTGTTTAAGATACTTCATTGTTACATTGACCAGGGAGATTAATTATGTATTAAAAAAAAAATTAAAGAAAAGTCTGAGGAAGAAAAAAAAGCCACATTAGAGCAATACGAGTCATTCACAGTGACTGACCTTCTAGCAGATCATCAATACAGGGCATGAACCACAGACTCAATAAGCCATTAACATGCAACGCCATTAACTTTACAAGGCAGCATTCTTGACTACACACCAGGCAGAATGAATCACCTACAGGGCGTGAATGACAGGTCTGAGCTACCTAGCAAACCAATGCAATAAAATCACCTACGCAATGTATTTTTCCATGTATTGGTCACAGAAGTCGGCCGCCGCTAGTCCACCGTGTCCGTCGAAAACAGCAAAGTAGAGGATGGTGTCAGTCATCTGGGCCACTTTGAACCGGTCCTCATTCTCTCGCCGCTTGCCGATCTGCGAGGCACAGCCCACCTTCGACAGACTCACTTTGGGAATGGGCTTGCCATACTTAATGCTAGAGGGCAGGTGGATGGGTTCATCGATGCGGTTGTCCCAGATGCCGAAGTTATCCCAGGTGGTGGGACGGCCACTGCTGTCGGGATCAAACCTGGAGGAGCTGAGCTCAGGGGTGGAGCTGGTGCGGAACAGGCGCTTGTCGTCTTTCAGAACTCGGGAGGTCAGCAGCACTCTTCTTCTCACTTGGAATCCACCAGTCCTGATCAAGTTCAAAAGAGCAGCTGCTGACATACCTCAGCCCTGTGCCGACACCCAGAGGAAAACGCCTAGAACACTTCTCGAAAATCAGCTATCTTACTACACTTTCTGAAAGACAAGTGGGAAAACAACAAAGGCAGTTAATAAAACAGTACACCACTCATTAATCTTCTTGTGATGATTATAAATGCTGGGGCTCTAAGATACAGTAAAAGGAGCTGGAATTTTCCATCTGCTGCAATGACAGTGTCATGGGAAGCAAGTCAGTTTGTAATCTGTCTCGAATTATTTGTAAAAAAAATAAAAAATAGCAGGGGATTACTATTAACCCTAATCCCACTTTGTTTATATAAAGAAACAAACATCACTCTTATGAAAACTACTGGGAAACATTTATAGATCTCTTATCCTTTAAAAAAAAAAAAAAAAAAAAAAAAAAAAGCTAGTTGATAATAACAACAATAATCCACGCACATTCCCCCAACTCTATTCCAGTGAAGAAATAAATTAATAAAAATGTTATTCTCATAGTTGAAACCTTGATTGGCAACAGCGTCATGTGTCTAAAGAACGACAAACACAAAAGACAGCGGCTGCAGAGGACTACTATAAAAGTTGTCAATTCATACACCGACAAAATCAAAACACTGCAGACAGAAATCAAGTCTAATTGACTAGAACAGTGCAGACACTGCTCCACAGTATGGATTGTCACCAAAATGGATAAGATGTAAAGATGGACTGTGCTATATGTATCTATCTTAACAGTAAAAAAGGGAAGTAAATTAATTTTCAATACACGAAAATAAAGAAAACTTTAGTATTATAAAAATATTTACTGTACTGAATTCCTATTATGGGTTAGGCATGTTCCTAAGGTGGCCCTGAAGTGCAAAACACAAATACAAATTGAAAAACAAATACAAAGAAAAAAAATAAATAAATAAATATAAAAAGCCCACAATGCAACTGAAGTAACAACTGAGTCTCCACCTGTTTCTGGAGAAGTTGAAGCGGAAGTTGAGTCTTTAGTAACTTAGCTGGTCATGGTATATTCCTGTCAGTGTTATAATTGGTATCACAATGGTAAGTAACATATTTACCATCAATGAGTTTGTGTGCAGTAATACTAGCGGTTAAAAAACTACTATTTTAGTTAGACAACATTTGACTTTTTGTAGCTCAAAAGTGTTCGTCTTCGATGCCTGTGAATTTTTTGAGTTGTTTTCAAAAAGCATCATAAGTGTTTTACACAATGACATTGAGGTTAGTGTAATTTCAGCACGTGAAGATCATTCAAGAGCATTTCTCAGTTGTTGTTTATATGTCAAACGTTGGGTAAATACTATATGCTGTTATATGTACAGCACTACAAAGTTCATCTTTCGTGCGGCCATCACTGTGGAAATGTTAAGCAATACCAATGGTGTATTGTGGCAAAGTGGTTGATAGTGTGCACATGATTAAAGAACAGACAGATCCAGGTGAAAAGGTTTGTTTTATTTATTTTAAGTCCAGTGCCTGATGGCAAAACAATCAGTAAATAATAATGCTGGTAAGTAATACAGCGGTGTGTATTACTTACACTTATAATCCCCCAAGCTGGTCCTGAAATAGTCCCGTTCTTGTATCCCCACATTAAACACAAAACATATATGCAAGTCTGGTTAGCATGTGAATTAATGATTGTGGTGCAAAACAGTTTTACAGTGGTACAAGTGAAGTGCTGTAACTGGTTTGTGCTGGCCTCTGGTGACAGCTCCGGAACATGATAGCAGTCTAGTCAATACATTCAACAATAGACAGTACAAACAAGCACTATTTATTCCACCAACAGTACAGGCAGTGGCACTGGAACAATTTTTAAAGTGAGGTTGCAGAAAGCCATTAAACAAAATTGGAAGCCATGCAAAGCCAGAGGGTGCTACCGCACCCCTAGCACCCCTAGTTCCAGCGCCCTTGAGTACAGGTCCTTCCAGGTCAATAACACAACCAAAACAAAGGAACAGATAACACTGCTTCGTCCCCTATTTATAACATCACTCATGACCCCTTGGTAAACGACTGCAGCTGTTTTGTATGATCTGCAGCTGCCACATCAGTTGCCCTCAGGGTCAATGAGTTAGTGTACCGAAGTTGTCTCTTTTCTACATGATCGACTTCCTTTTAACCCTCGGAACAAAAAGTGTCAGACCAAGTAGTCCAGGGTACTCTGTTCCCGTTACTTAGTCCCCTCACAGGTTGAGAGGGAGATTTACCACCAAGAATCATTGTCTTTCTGGTCGCATGAAAATATTAAGCCAAGCTAGAAATTCACTGGCATCGAAGGCAGAATTTTTTGAGCTACAAAAAAAAACAAGTCAAACTAAAATAGTAGTTTTTAACCACTATTACTGTACACAAACTAATTTATGGTTAACATGATACTTCCCGTTGCAATACCAATTATAACACTGACAATATACAACCGCGACCAACCTATAACACTAGTAGAACATTACTCTTTCTGTTTGCGTCCCAGCACCTCTCTCTGTACAAATTAAGCATGACTAATTTTCATACATTTAAATTAAATTACAGCTTTACAGGATGAATTCTACTTTAAGCACGCCTATTAAAAAAAAAAAAAAGTACAACATATTTGGGTTTAAAACATAAAAAAGGCCTGGAACACAAAGCTGGTTTACCAGGTGTTGATATATCAACATAGGATGTAATACTAATAGTCTATTTGATGCATTTGGTAACACAGAATTATCACAAAATGCAAGAGACTGAGATTGTACTTCCATAAAGCCCAGTTAATGGGTGCTTTTACAACACAAATAATAGCCATACCTTTATTTTCTCTAATACAATGGCATACTATAATGGAAAAACTACCTATTTCATTTTAGAAAACAAAAAGCAATTTTAATGCAGTATTTCTACGGATAAATTAATGCAATACAACAACTACGTCAAATATTGAAGCAGGTTAATATTTATAATCTACTGCTTATTTAAAGTTTGCAGCAACAATAACAACACTACTATGACTACAACTAATAATAATGAGGTTGTTACATGAATGTTGGGTGGGGAGTCGTTTAATTTACTTCAAAACAAATGAAATGTTTGTTTTGCAAACAAAAAACAAAATGACCATATGTAGCATTTGCATTGTTAAAGAATGTATTGCCCAAGAATATTAAATAGCAATATTTCAGACATTCATGGTGTTAGTTCTGTCTTTGTGTGTGCTTATCAAACTGCAGCGGGCACACGCCGAATTAGCTTCGAATTTTATTTCGGCATCTTCATTTCGTCAACTGCCCACAGCCACCCGGGCTGATGGCGAAGAAATACTGAAATGCGCCCTGTTGTAACAAATGAAAGGCTAATGATAAGTAACACAGCAGTGTTCATCCTCTGGGTATCTACTGCAGTTCTCAATAACAGTTTGTCAGTCATTGAATAACTTTATTTAATCATTACAACGACTGAATATTTATATTTATTTATTTTAATGAAATGCTGAGGCAAATATATAATTGGATGAGCTCTGATGTCAACTAATGTTAGACATGAAATAATATTGTTTTAATGTGTAAACTAAACTTTTTTTTTTTTTTTTTTTTTTTAAGAAAACCTGCTTTCTTGGAGCAGACGCACCGGTTCTACAGTGTAATGGTTTGCCTTTCCAAAAATAAATAGATGAATTAGTCTACCTTTTTGGATTTCCCTGGAGTATAGACCTGTCTGTCTGTCTGCAGTCTTTACTGTGACTCATTAAGGGCAAGGATATTATTATTTAAAAAAAATGATCAATGTCAAATTTCATGCTTGGTTTTTTATTGTATTGTTCTCGCCTTTATCTGGCTTATTTTAAATGTTGCAAACTTCTTATTTTCTGTCAGGGAAGATCAGATCTACAAACATCTGAAAAATTTGACCTTTAAACAGACTCAGTAAAGAAGGAAATGACAACAAATAGACTCCTTAGATTGACAAATTAGATAAAAAGAGTATGAACAGAATCAATCTGAAACTGGTTTGGTCAGAACTGTTCTCTAGTGAACTGGTCTGAGATCGGTTATCGTCTAAACACAGCTTTTGTGTGAGGTAAGGTTGTGTGGGTTCAAATCAGAATGAGTACAAGATTAGCAGAGAGGGTCAGGGCAGGTATCTGTTTTCACGTTTTCCACAAGTGGATGGACTGCAGTGCTGCTTGGCGCTCAGCCATTTTAATTTGGGCAGTAGCTTGCATGATAACATGGGGCGTGTTGACTCGAAAGAACTTACAGCCTACTAGGATCTATGTGTAATCAGACAGAGATGCAAAGAGAGCTGGGGGTAGGGATCAAGAAATACCCCTGGTGTAGTTTGTACCGGTCCCCAGCCCAGGAGACACCTGATAGTTTTCAGGCAGTTACTGGTGGTAGCTGTTAATTTAAATGTTTTTGAAACAACAAAGGATCAAAAAGCCATTAGTCCAGAAGGACTAATAAAGGGATCAGAGACCATGTGAAGCTCTGGTACTGACTCCTCGAAACAGAAAAAAAGCCCTTCCCTTTATCAGACCTGTCTTTAGTCAGTGAGGGCGAGTGACCCGAGTCAGGTTGAGGTTTTCTAAATCCAAAAGAAATACAATTAAACCAATTTCCAATAGTTCTAGAAAAAGAGAGCGGGTTACAAGCAATATATTATATTTCACACGTGTCAAATTGACTTTGCCCACTTTAAAGACTGATTAGCTCAATTCTTGCACTACCTTACCTTTTCAATCCAAGATTAGTGAATTTAGCATTTTATTAAGATAAAGCCAACCACGGTCATGAAAACAGCACATTCTTAACCCCATCTGCTGCATTAAAACATATTTGTACTACTATTGCAGTGATAGTTGGCCTTGAAATTGATTTTTTTTCTTCTAACAAATTTGTGAGTTGTAATTGTTTTAAAACCACACACACACACAGCAATACAGCAGAGCTATACACCCTAAGAAATAAAGTTTTTTTTAGGGTTCTTAATTGAACCTATGGGTTACTTAACCCTGTGGTTCCAAAAAAAAAAAAAAAAAAAGAATTGGTTCTTTATGGAACTTTTAGGTTCCAAAATTAGAGGCAGTTCCACTTAGAACCATTTTCTTATGTAAATGGCTTGCACAGTCATTGAATAACTTTATTTAATCATTACAACGACTGAATATTTATATTTATTTATTTTAATGAAATGCTGAGGCAAATATATAATTGGATGAGCTCTGATGTCAACTAATGTTAGACATGAAATAATATTGTTTTAATGTGTAAACTAAACTTTTTTTTTTTCTTTTTTAAGAAAACCTTTTCTTCCGAGTCATATTGTCGTTCACATTTCTAAATAAGAAAAATACAAAGTGTATGCTGTTGATTAACGATTAATTAATCTCGCTGTGATCAATTAGCTTTGGCACTGCGTTGTTCCTGAGTTTCAGGTAACATATATTTAACTGGATGGCTTTAACGTTTAAACTTAACTGTGATTATTAGTTTCTTGTTAACATTGAATGACTTTACTTATGCTGTCTTAACCTACGTTTCCAATAAACCTGTAAATAAGAGGTGGCAATGCAGCAAGACTGTCTACAGTGAGCACTGCACTATGAATCCTTCGAAAAAACACATACGTTTAGCCTCCCAAATTTTCGCTTGGCAAAATGTGTTACTCCGAGCTTCGTGCGCGCATGCGTGTGTTAGCGCTTCTTTGGATTAATGAAGGACCCTGCTGCTTCTTCCACTGACGCACAAACACGGATTGTGACGTCACGGCCCGAACCATTTAATCAACATTGCGCAACCAGAATCATTAACCTGAAGGTTACAATTAATGCTTTCACACATTAACCGTGTAGTGATCTAGCGAGCATCTACTTTCACAACAAGCGGTTTTTTTTTTTTTTTATGTCTTCAACTAACCATTAAATCCATGGCTTCTGTCATTTCTTCTAAATTAAAAAAAAAAATAAGAACCAGAAACAAAATAAACCGGGTTAAACAGAAAAACGGAAGCCATGACAACACGGTAAAACAAAACACACTGACACTGTCTTGTTTTAAAAATGGTGACACCTCGTTCTCAATGTCAAAACAAACAAACAAACAAAAAAATATACGTCACTTACCACTACAGCGAACAGTACAGCTGTTTCAGTTAACGTCACTGTCGTGTACTGTCGATATTACTGATGTGGTCGATTATGCTAAACAAAAGTTACCCTTGATATTACATTGAGCCTGGACCCCTTGAGCGTGTTATCGTTCTGTATGAAACTTCCATATCTGATGCAGGAAGAATAGGAATTAATGGTTGTATTTCCATACGTGTAACACACCTCCTTTATTTGCAGCTCGAGCATGCTGGGTGAATACTTGTGCGATGGGCGTTTTAGCTCAAATCTAGATACTATTCGTCAGAGTCACAACCAATAACAGTAAGGAGTCATGTTACCCGTTTCACAACGATTCTAGCTTAGAAAATGTGAAAGAGCGTTCGTTAATCGTGTAATGTGTTTGCACTGTATACTTTGCACTGGAAAAAAAAGAAAACAAATATTTTGTTTTTAAATAAAATAAAACCGTAGGCTTTGTTTATTGGAACAATCCCTTTTCTTGGTAGAAGTTTCATATCCAAAGGGACAGATTTACTAAACTCGGTTGCTCAGTTAAAGTGTAAATTGTAAAGTCTGAGCAGACGCACCGGTTCTACAGTGTAATGGTTTGCCTTTCCAAAAATAAATAGATGAATTAGTCTACCTTTTTGGATTTCCCTGGAGTATAGACCTGTCTGTCTGGCTGCAGTCTTTACTGTGACTCATTAAGGGCAAGGATATTATTATTATTATTATTATTATTATTATTATTATATATTATTATTATTATTATTATTATTATTATTATTATTATTTAAAAAAAATGATCAATGTCAAATTTCATGCTTGGTTTTTTATTGTATTGTTCTCGCCTTTATCTGGCTTATTTTAAATGTTGCAAACTTCTTATTTTCTGTCAGGGAAGATCAGATCTACAAGCATCTGAAAAATTTGACCTTTAAACAGTCTCAGTAAAGAAGGAAATGACAACAAATAGACTCCTTAGATTGACAAATTAGATAAAAAGAGTATGAACAGAATCAATCTGAAACTGGTCTGGTCAGAACTGTTCTCTAGTGAACTGGTCTGAGATCGGTTATCGTCTAAACACAGCTTTTGTGTAATATATTATATTTCACACGTGTCAAATTGACTTTGCCCACTTTAAAGACTGATTAGCTCAATTCTTGCACTACCTTACCTTTTCAATCCAAGATTAGTGAATTTAGCTTTTTATTAAGATAAAGCCAACCACGGTCATGAAAACAGCACATTCTTAACCCCATCTGCTGCATTAAAACATATTTGTACTACTATTGCAGTGATAGTTGGCCTTGAAATTGATTTTTTTTCTTCTAACAAATTTGTGAGTTGTAATTGTTTTAAAAACACACACACACACACACACACAGCAATACAGCAGCACTATACACCCTAAGAAATAAAGTTTTTTTTAGGGTTCTTAATTGAACCTATGGGTTACTTAACCCTGTGGTTCCAAAAAAAAAAAAGAATTGGTTCTTTATGGAACTTTTAGGTTCCAAAATTAGA
Organism: Polyodon spathula; assembly: GCF_017654505.1. Lineage (NCBI taxonomy): Eukaryota > Metazoa > Chordata > Actinopteri > Acipenseriformes > Polyodontidae > Polyodon > Polyodon spathula. The sequence goes on along the minus strand of NC_054535.1, from coordinate 45,631,268 downwards.
GGCAGTTCCACTTAGAACCATTTTCTTATGTAAATGACTTGCACAGTGTTTTAAAAATATTTTCCACTCGACAAAACGAAATCCAATTAATTGTATAGTTTGCACGGGACATGTAAGCTTTAGAGAGATTTTTTTGTGGATATGTTTTTAATGTTATCCTTAACAGCAGTTCATCAAAAGTAAAGAAGCAATATTAAGGATTTTTTTTTTTTTTTAAATTCTCCTTGCCTTATTTGTCATATAGAAAACACGAAATAGCAAATAGTGTTTTAATTGCAGAAGTGGGTTTGTTTTTTGTGAAACAATTCCACTGTAAATCCAGGGATTGTGTGAGGTGTTTATAAACTGAGAAGATTGTTCGGTTAACCATCTCAGTTATGCGTTTCTCAGCCTTATTGTATTATTCCACTTACAGCGCTTTCACACCGATCTTATTTTCTTTATGAAAGAGATGTGTGTATTTTACTGAATACATCGCCCTACCATTAATAAAACTGGTGGTCATACCCAGTCACATTATCTCTGGTGTCATGGCAGAATAAACATTGATGCTGTAAACAGTTCCAGTTCAATTCGAACCACCAACCAGTACTTTTGGGATCTTCCTGCCACAGGTCAGGTATTCACTGAGCATTTTATATCAGAGCTGCCGACAGGACCCTCTGTGGAGTGACAGCCTTGTTCCCACCTCACTGAGGTAATAAATAGTCACTACACGGAAAACTCATTTTCTTTTGCCTCTCACAACCAGGTAGGTAAGGTGGGTATAAACTAACCTCTTCCAGTTGTTGATTGTCTCTTAAAAAGAGTACTTCTATTTGAGTTTTCTGTAGTTCCCTTACAATTTATTGCTGGAAGTTGGCTTGGCCCTTCCACGGAATCAGAACTCAGCAGCTGAAGACTGAGCAATGGCGTGCTGTTAAAAAACTCCTTCCACTCCAGTTTGCTCGAGTGTCTGTTTTCAGTCCATCAACAGTTATTTACATTCACCAGGTTCTACTGACTCAGTGTCGTAGATGCCTCTATGCCTTCAATAGGCAGTAGGGTCCTTGAGGTTGTATGCTCACCACCACCAACACTAGAAGTCACTCCACGGAGGGCCCTGTCGGCAGCTTTGATATAAAATGCTCAGTAAATACCCGACAAGCAGGCATATCCCAAAAGTATTGTTTTGGCGGTCATCTTCTCTTTCAGGGAACCGGGGTTACATCCGTAACCAATCATTCCCTTTCCCTCTGCCTGCAAGGCTGCTGTAAGACACTGATTTCATTTGCTTGCTGAACCACTAAGTAGGATACACATAAGTTGGTAAGATATGGTACAGGCTTGCTTATATATGTGTTTATCTTAAAAAAGAAAAGTCATTCACTTTTAAAAAATGAACTGACTGACTAAAGTATAACCTATCAAATGCATGATTTCAATATTCACCAAGTACTTAACTAAAGCTGGACTTCTTTTGGCAGTATGGAGGTGGCATATGCCGTTAGCTGCCTTTTAGCAGTTCATTTTGTTTATGGTTGGAATATTGCAAATATATTCAAAATACGCTTCCGTGAACATTTTTTTTTTTATATATCACACACCTGGGCAACCAAAAATACTAAGCACTTGTGTTAATGTGTACAATATGCTGAAGTAAATGTTTTGAGTGTAATGACCCCTAGTGGCCGAAAAGGCACATTGTATGTGTGCATAAAGACGTGACAATAGGGTATTCCCCCTTTAGCGAAACTGTAGTGTGTCTGCCTTTAGTGCCCAGAGTGAGCGGTCCCAATCTCGACCGCGCTGGAAATAATAAAAATATAATAAATAAAAACATTCCAATAGATTAAACTTTAGTACACTAAATGTTTCCTCCCAACATTTTATCAAGTTGAGATTTGCAGAGGTTTTTTTATCGGCTTTATTAAATTTGTCTTGAGAGATTTTTAATTAGCAGTAGCAGACTATGGTTTCATTTTAATTTAATTTAATTATCAGTTAATCTAAAACACTTTGTATGAACATATTATTAAACGTGAACATATGGTAGACACTTACTTTTAAAACTTGATATTATGAAATGAGCTTTATTAAAACGTTTCATATTGTATTTATTTATTTATTTATTATCAAATGTTATTACATTACTAATGTATTCTAGTGTTTACAATGTCATTTTAACATGTTTTCATGGTCAACTTTATTTAGTTATTTATTTAAAATCTGATACTGGATATAGTCTTACACAAATGTTGAATCACTGCCCTTAATTAAATAAGTTAGGGCAATGCTCCTCTTTAAGACAGTAAAAAGATATACAATAAGTGTATTTATTGTGCAACTGTTAAAATATTATTTCCACTGCTACGTGTAGTTTATTTTAATACTGGTACATACATTCAGCTTTTCGGGTTGTATATAAAATACATTTATCATCATGGTGAGCTAATAATAATTATGCGAAAAGGCTTAAGGGTAGACCATACTGTTGTTAAGGAGTTTCCTATCTGCTCTAGTTTCATTTTAGGAGAATAAAAATCAACATTCAATCATCAGTAAAAACCGGAACGAGACGGAACGGACAAGAACGGCACTTTACTTAATTAAATTGCATTAAAAAGCAGCGTAGAAAGTTACACACGCGTGAGGAGAATACTTTAGCAATCAGAACCGATTAATAACACGCTGTCATTAACCCGTTCCGGCCCAGAATCCTCCTTTTATCACAAAAAAAAAACAAAAACAAAACAGGAACCTTCCCCTTTCACATTATAAAGTGTTTACTTATTAGTAAAACCGCTTAATTAGTAAAACACTATGTCCCGAAGCTGCACAGTATTAAATTACTACTCAGTGGCTCTTTGCAGATAGGGTCAACTGTACAAAAAAACAAGAAATCATTACACAGGGTCTCAAAATGCAAGGTTAACGTTTTTCCCCCTATTAAGGTTGAAAAGTGTAGTGGATGCGTTCACGGAGATCATTCTGCGCAGATTTTGTACAGAATCTAACCAATTTTGCCAATGATCCAAGAACGCAGCCATTGTGGCTATTGGTCAGATTATGTACAGATTCTGCGTAGAATGATCTCAGTAGCTGTTGCGACTGCTCTGACGTGTCAAATCTCAAACTGTGTTGAGTAGTCGCTTGCAGTTTCACTTTCCTGTTTCCTAACGTCATAAAACCGAAACTAAACGCATGGCTATCAGCTGGTCGATATACCGGCTAGCAAAATCATAAACATATTTTGTGTTTTAATAACCTACTGTTATCACCTTATAGTAACATAATAATACGATGCTGTTTACTTCTTAACAGCAATACAATGAAATGATTTGTTAAATACATTAAAATACATATATCCCTTTCACTGTTAAGATACCAGCTGTTCTTTACGTTCATTTTTCATTTGTATTCAAATAATAAGCTAGGTTCTTTAGCTGAAGAACTGCAGGTTTAACTTGTGGCTCTACCCTAATTACCCCACATTCTGGGGACTGATAGTACATTGTAAAATGCGGTACCGTCATAATAATCAGAATACCAGAGAATGACGTAGGTTTAACCAGTCCGCCGAAAAAATAAATAAATAAATAAATAAATCGAAGCTAGATTGTATATTACAGAATTTTAGAGCATTGGGTTGTATTGCTCACACCTGTGGTTATCCTCTTATTTCCCCTTAAAATGAATGGTTGATGATGCCTTCCAGTTGGATTCCATGATACTGTAAATGCTCTTAAAACACTGTTGTTTACCGTTGGGTATAGGCTGATCAAACCAACCCCCTTAGCAAATACCAAAGCGCCTGAAAAAAAAGCACATCCTCAGTCCTGCACGGTGGTGGTGATGTGTTTCAGAAGACAAGTTAATGATGTGTACGGTCCAATCCGTGTAGTCTGGGGGCGGTGGTATGTTTATCTCACTGCCTGAAAAAACGTGGGCGTAACAATACTTAAACATTTGAATTCTGTACAACTGTTCACTGGACCTCTAAATATTGTATTGTTATTTAGCATTCAGCGGTAGAAGTTGAAACTGATACACACTGTGTAAAATCAAACCTTATTGTTGGCTACTCGCATATTGCTTCTATGATGTACACCTGGGGAGAAGCTACCTGGACTGACTTAGGGTTCTCTCACACAGGTGATGACACTACACTGGAAGACAACAATTTCCATCTACCAGCCTCGAAAAACAGAATCATAGAAATCGCGTGTGGAAGCGGAGTTATTACGTTTGTTAAAGAAAATGGGAATGGCGTGATGTGGACAGAGAGTGAAAAAAGAGGAGAGCAACCTCAGAAAAGAAAATTAAGTAAGTTGTTTATATATTTGATATTGATGTTCCTGTTCAGTAATTTTTGTATTTGTATATTTCTATTAATATGAGACACTGTGGTAAGTGTTGGTTTTGATAGCTATATGTATTTTCTATTAGTTATTTTAGTAAAATAATAATAATAATAATAATAATAATAATAATAATAATAATAATAATAATAATAAGTTTATTATTCTATTGAATATGCTGAGATGATGGAATTGTGTGTACATTTCAGATTCAGTCTATGCTGTTAATAGTTTATGGCCAGATATTTCTACTGTTTACTTTTTGTTCGATTTTGTAAATAATTGTAAAGCTCCGTAGTGGAATGTTACCAAAGCACAGTGTCGAAACTTCTAGGGCTTAGATCTGACTTGTCTCGCTTCTTATGAAATTGATCACAAAGTGACAAGTTTCACTTTCCTTTCCTGTTCTCTCACAACATAATCACAAGATTCGAGCATGCAAATCCACCATGAGCGCCCTCTCCTGGAATATCGAGGAAACAAAACGTACACTGACCTCGGCCACCCAATATCCACTTTTACAACTTTTTACCAGTACTTAGACAATGCAGTTGTATATTTTAAATTATTCTTTGCCATGCATGCCATGCTTGAGTTCCACAGAGCTTAACTACAAGCTTGCACCCGTTTACAGTAGTACAGAATCACAATAAACGTCTAAATGAGGCCACATACAACTGAATTTGAAATGTAAAAGTTGATAATTGCACCATCATTATTACAATTCCTGCCAACGTCAACCGTATTTACAAAAACAGCTATTTTCATTCCCCTTCCTTCCATTAACTTCCCTACAAATTTCTGTGTATTTGGTTTGCTGTGTCCTGTGGGGTTTAGTTCTGATATCACTGTGTAACAATTTTTTTTTTTTTTTTTTTTGTTCCTGGGTAGTAAGTGTTATTTCCTAATTGCTTATGCCTCAGAAGTATAGAACATGGCTATTATTCCCCACAAACTTTGCTTTTGTGACCAGGACAGTGATATTTCAAAATATCACTATTTCCAATGGGAAAACGGGCAAATGTGTGTCTTTTCGTTCACATAATATCAGAAAAAAACAACTTATGAACCCAAATTGACATGTATTTATACTAAAGTAATACAAAGATGACTACAAAAGATTTAGAAGTGAGTAGTTTTTCGAGATTTACGATTATACTGTATTTACAGTTTCTATACTTTTGAGGCATGAGCAATTAGGAAATAACACTTACTACCCAGGAACAAAAATTGTGTTACACAGTGTATTTAATGAATCAAGATTCAATTGTCACACCTTAAATTGTGTTGATGCAGAGCCTTTGTTGCTGAGAAAAGAAAAGATCCTCATTGTGGACTGCGGGGCAACTCATATTGTGCTGGTTTCTGAAACAGGAAAGATTTTTGAGTGGAATTGTCAAGAACAGTTTAAAGTGGTACATCCCAGGTGAGCTACACGGGTTTTCATTATTTTCAATTTTTTAAGTGACTAAAAGTGGATATGCCATTTTTGCTCAGGTAGCTTTAGTATTGTGTTTGTATATATTTATACTTGCGTTTCCTAAACACATGAAGTGTACTCTTTTGTATTTTGCCACAGGTTGCTGTCAAGTTTAAGTGACAGAAAAATCATTCAAATTGCTTGTGGAAATTATCATTCACTGGCTCTATCTAGAGGTAAGATAACCTTCCAAAATGTATGTATGTAAATTGTAATATATATATATATATATATATATATATATATATATATATATATATATATATATATATATATGTGTGTGTGTGTGTGTGTGTGTGTGTGTAACTAATAGCAATGGACAGCCCATTTTATATGGTACAATTTATACTATATCACCATTATTACTATTTTATTAATAATGTCTAGGCAAACTTAATTTCCATTATTTTATCAATCTACAAACCTGGCTGGTCATTTTGAATTAGAACTTTAGTTAGTATAATAATGGTAAAATCAAAAGGCTACAGAGAAATAACGGCATGTGTGCCTAAGATAGCATAATTTCACAGACAAAACGTTGAACTGTGCTTTGTTTTTCTGTTTAAAGAAGGTGAAGTGTTTTCCTGGAAGACCATTAAGACGAGTCAGTTTGGCGCAAAAGTTCCATCCCCCCAGCTTCTGAAGTCTCTGTCGGGGATCCCGCTGGCTCAGATTGCTGCAGGGGGAGACCACAGCTTTGCTGTCTCTCTGTCAGGGGCTGTGTATGCCTGGGGGAGGAACCATGCAGGGCAACTGGGACTAGGAAACACCACAGGTAAAAGCATTTCATTGTCAATGACATATAAGCAAATTGTTTTGTAATAGAAAGGGAACTTCGTTACTTTTGTAACTTGTTTTTAATTAGGGTCTGAGCTATTTTCACCAGTTTTTTGCTGTTATATTTGTGCCTATAACTCTTTAATTATAAAGGTTACAGTTATATGTCATACATGAAATGGATGTGCACACACTAGGCTTTCATTAAAAAAAATAGTCTGAAACTCACCCTGTTCAATACAGATAGCAAAAACCACAGAAAAAGAGAGACGCTTTTTAGGAAAAAAAAATTATTTATTGTTTGTAGAATTAAGGAATTAAGGCTATAAAAAGGGACCAAAAGCAACCATAAAAAAAAAACTTTAATTGAAAATGTGCAAAAGAAAACAAAAAGATAAAAAAAAAAAAAAAACACATTTCAATTATTCATCCCAGGGACCCTGATCATGAAGCAGAAGATGTTCACTGTGGCTTGAAGGGCAAGCACGGTGACGACCAGTGCAACACAATCCTAAACAGCTCTGGTCTCGTGCATCTGATCCACAAACATGACACACACACACACACACACACACACACATATATATATATATATATATATATATATATATATATATATATATATATATATATATATATATATATATATATATTTATCAGAAAATAGGTCCTTGTGCCTTTGATGTCACCATTTCTCTTATTTTGTAAAGATTTTGTGTGAAAATGTTTGTTTACTGCACTGAGGTAGGTCTGTCTTACAGTGGAGCAGCAACATTGCAAAACACTTGCATTCACAGCTATCTCCTAATATGGTCCTCTACTGGAAACACACAAGTAGGACCTCATGTTAAAGACCTGAATCTCTTTACAATGACTCTCACAGTCCCTGAGTAAACAGATTTAAAGGGCCAGGTCGCTGGCAGGATATTTAACATTAGGCAGACCTTAAAAGGTTAAAATCTTGGTAGTCATGGAGTCTAGCCAACATGCACTAAATAAGGTCGTGCATAAATATGTGAAAGCAATAGGTATATTTATATATAATTTAATAAGACTATGTGCAGGACTTCATTAGTACTGTACTAATGTACATGGTTCACAAAAAAGTATTTGCCCCCTGTCTGATTTTCTGCATTTTTGCACATTTTTAACATTAAATTTGGTCAGATCTTTTTGTGGGTTGTATCAGTATACAGAGCAGGGCTTCTCAAACTCGGTCCTGGGGACCCCCTGTGGCTGCTGGTTTTCACTCCAACCGAGCTCTCAATTACTTAACTAGACCCTTAATTGAACTGATAATTATACCTTTATTAGAACTTTTTACTTGTTTTTAGCTCTTAAACAGTTGCAGTTCAAGCTACTTATCAAATGTTACAGCTAACTTGAAATATGCAACTGTTCAAGAGCTGAAAACAAGTAAAAAGGTCTAATTAAGCAAATTATCAGTTCAATGAAGGGTCTAGTTAAGTAATTGAGAGATTGGTTGGAACGAAAACCAGCAGCCACAGGGGGTCCCCAGGATCGAGTTTGAGAAGCACTGATATAGAGGTATGAGAGAAAAAAATGACACCAAAGTTTGGTGCTTATTTCATTTGTTTGGTGTGCAAGGTAATCAAACATGCAATCTTCAGGTGTGAAAAAGTTATTGCCCCCCCCCCCCCCCCCCCCCCCCTATTAACTCAACCCAATAGTTAACTCAACCCAATTAAAGGGATAATTAGGGTCAGCTATGGTCAGATAACTTTCTTTAATAACTATATGAAATAAGTATCAAAATTTTGTGAATTTGAAGATCTGATAACATTAGATAAAAGGTTCTACATTAATGGTGAGGCAATACCAACAGTGTCCCAGAAGCCAGTGAAAAGTCTAGGGAGATGGTACGACGGGGATCTAAAGGACACAGTTCGTGTGGGAGAAGTTAGACAACAAGCAGTGGAAGGGTTGAAGAGCATAGACATCAGCACTTTACCAGGCAAACTGAAACTCTGGTGCTTTCAGTTTGGTCTACTGCCAAGACTGCTGTGGCCACTGACTGTTCATACGTCAGGAAATGGTTGGGAGTTCCACGCTGCCTCAGCAGAGTGGGACTTTATGGTAAAGGAATACTGCAGCTACCAATCTCTGCTCTAACCGAGGAGTTTAAATGCGCCAAAGTCAGACAGGAAATTACATTAGTAGATTCACGTGACAATTGCGTAAGGGAGGCAGCATGTTGAAAACTGGAAGAAAATGGACGGCAAAGAAAGCTGTGGAAGATGCTAAGGCTGCCCTTCGAATCAGAGATATTATGGGGCAAGTTCAGCATGGAAAAGGAGGTATTGGTCTCAGTTCACCTCCTCCTACATGGCACAAGGCAACCCCGGCTCAATGGAGGAAGCTGGTAGTCAATGAGGTGCAAAAGCAGGAGGAGAGGATGAGGTGTGTAAAGGCCATTTCCCTGTTGAGCCCTCTTGAGGTGTCATGGGCTAGTCAACGAAACACCGAGGATGGAAGGTGCCCACTTGAAGAACCCAGAGATGTAACCTACTTAGCTCAATCCAGACAGTTGTCATGCTGATGCGCTGGGGAGACCGCACTGGGTTGATCCCCGAAGCCAGCATCACAACTATTGTGTGTGCTGATGCACTGGGGAGGCAAAATGAGCTGATCCCTGGAGCCAGCATTACACTTCAGCAATCAACACCAGACAGAAGGATATCTACAAATAAAACAACGCAAATGGATGGAGATGCAGATGGATCACATTAGTACTACAAAGCTACGTCTTAGTTGGTGCTTATCTTGGCGAGAGCCGAGTTCAAATCTGCATGAACTTCAACATATACTCTCATGTAATGGAAATCAAATCAGTGTCAACAATATGCAAAAATGCAGAAAATTAGACAGGGGGCAAATACTTTTTCACAGTAATATACATAGCACATAGCAGAGTGACTGTTTTCCATGATTTCCTTTCTACTAGCAGACATATTATGTCCAACCCTCGTGAAGTCGTTACAACTCAAGAAGACTGTGTTTATTTCTTGTGGAGAGGAACATACAGCCATTCTTACCAAGGTTGGTGTGAAACGTTATTCATTTTTACTTACGGTACCTGCATTCTTGGTATTGAAGCATGACAAATTTGACTCATTATTAAAGTAATTGCTTTTATTTGTTTATTTCTGCTATGTTTTGTTTCCCAAGGATGGGTTAGTGTACACTTTTGGAGCAGGGAGTTTCGGGCAGCTCGGACACAACTCAACAAGAAATGAAGTCCGACCTCGACTAGTTGCTGAGCTGTGGGGGGAGAAAGTTTCTCAGATAGCATGTGGAAGGTAACATAACTGTTGAATATTTCCAAGAATGATTATGATGATTGACCTAATCATCCTGAAATGTGTTCTGTTTTATTTTCCATAGGTTGTCCTTGGTCTGTGCTTAACTGCCTATAAAGGAGGCTGTGTGGTCCAGTAGTTAAGGAAATGGGCGTGTAACTAGCAAGACCCTGGTTCAAATCTTAGTTCAGCCACTAATTCATTGTGTGACCCTGAGCAAGTCACTTAACCTCCTTGTGTTCTGTCTTTGGGCAAATGGAAGTGTGGCATTAGTCTTTCTGCCTCCTGCAGTACAGCTTGGTCCTGAACTAAGGACCACAGCAAACCTCCAAATATAATTTTGGAAGACTAACATTTAAAAATAACAATTGTATTTTGCACTTTGAATTACATTACCATCAATAGAGAAGGTAACAAAAGAGTTGCAAGAGTGAAATTGCAAGAAATAAAGTAGATAAAACACAGATGAAAACAGGTTTGTGCATACAAAGGGATGCACTTTGTGTCAATCTCTGAATTCCTAAAGATAAAAAAAAAGCCTTAAACAAGAAAAAGCAGTATACCAAATCACGTTTATGGTTGTGAAATTGAAGTGGAAATGTAAAAAACAAACAACCAATTTACTGTATGACAAACATCCATCACAGGAGGCAGTGTGGTCCAGTGGTTAAAGACACAGGCTTATAACCAGCAGGTACCTGATTTAAATCCCAGCTCAGCCTGAGCAAGTCAGTTAACCTCCTTGTGCTCTGTCTTTGGGGTGAGACTTTGTTGTAAGTGACTCTGCAGCTGACTCATAGTTCACACACCCTAGTCTTGCATCTTGTAAAGAGCTTTGTGAATGTGGTCCACTATGAAAGGCACTATATAAAAACTGATTATTTCTGTTATTATTTATGGTGTTTTTTTTCTTTGGATTCTAGGCACCACACGGTTGCTTACGTTTCCGCTACAGGAAAGGTCTACTCGTTTGGGTGTGGACAACAAGGGCAGCTGGGAACTGGACAGAAAATTAATCAAGAGGTTCCAGTCCCTCTAACACTATCAGCAGGTATTACTGTTTGGATGAGATAATTAGTTAGCTTGTGCTTCTTTTCTTTGTTGTGTTTCTTTATTAACAGAATTAACTCCAAGTAGAACAGAAGGCACAGTGGTAACACCCCACACCATTGACCAACTCTGAATACACCGTGTAACAATTTTTTTTCTTTCTTTTTTTTTTTTTTTTGTTCCTGGGTAGCAAGTGTTATTTCTTAATTGCTTTTACCTCAAATGTATAGAAAATGGCTATTATTCCCCACAAACTTTGCTTTTGTGACCAGGACAGTGATATAAATATCACTATTTCCAATGAGAAAAAGGGCAAATTTGTGTCTTTTCGTTCACATAAAGTCAGAAAAAAACAACATATGAATCCAAATTAACATGTATTTATACTAAATTAATACAAAAATGACTACAAAAGATTTAGAAGTGAGTAGTTTTTCGAGATTTACGATTATACTGTATTTACAGTATAATCGTAAATTTATGTGAACGAAAAGACACACATTTGCCCGTTTTCCCATTGGAAATAGTGATATTTTGAAATATCACTGTCCTGGTCACAAAAGCAAAGTTTGTGGGGAATAATAGCCATTTTCTATACACTTACTGCCCAGGAACAAAAATTGTGTTACATAGTGATATCTGCCAGCACCACATTTTAAACCCCAATACACAGTAATGTGTTTTTTAGAGATATTCATATTTTGATTATTTTGCTTTCTGCCTTGTTTCTGTTTTGTATAGCAGATGGAAACAACCTCACTGTTGACAGAATTGTTGCTGGAGGTAACCAGACATTTGTGTTATACTCTCAAATTGAGGTAAGCTAACTATCTCGTCCAAATAGCAATGCCTGCTGATAGTGTTAGAGGGAGTGGAACCTCTTGTCTGTTTTATAAACGGTTACAAATATGTACAAAAAATGTATTTGACGCAGAGGGCAGTACACAGACTCTGCCATTTATTTGTCTAGCATTTAAAAAAGCGAATTCACCCATAACTATAAACACTCCATAGTGATGCATTTAGAAGTACTAAGAAAGCACATTCTTCAAAAGAAAGACTTTTAGCCAAAAGTTTGTTTTAGAATTGAGTAAGTTTGAATTTAGTAAAACTGGGGCTTGCAGATAGCATTCGAAGCCCATTAATGTTAGTGAAACCATTTGTATATAAATTACATTTGGATGTTGCCAACTGTTAAAACTATATCTTTAAATATTTTTTGGTTTTTAGGAGCTTGAGCCTTCAGCAAACATTTTTCCCTTAAAAACTGGTAAAAGGATTTCCACTATCAATGATAATTTGCTGGACAAATGGATCTCAGAATGTGAGTCAAAACAATGGAAGAATACAAAGAAGTAAGTAAATAAAACCAGTTTTCCTCGCATTACTTTTTTCTGTAGCTTTTTGTTTCCCAAAGTTTAGAGTCATTTTCAGTTATTTATGACCGCTTTTATAATTTTGTGAGGAATATGAATGTTACTGTGAAAGCACAGCTAATATGATCAAGTAAAGGAATCACATAAAATGTTACAACTATTTTCCAAGCACAAAATTAGGCATAATAATAAACACAATTTAAAAGTTCTTCCCTTTATGTCACTCACTTAGCTAGAGTTCTGTAACATCTCTAATCCACTTCAAACACACACACAAGTGGTTCCTGCAGTCTACCACCTATGTCAAGTGATCCAGTCTCTCCCCAATCGACTGCAGTTCATACTAGTTATTTTCAGTTGTATTTCATCATTTCATATGCGTATTCAGAGATGCTTCAGAAATGAGGAAGATGGAAAGGTTGGCCCTAAATTGGTAAGGTATAGTTTTGCCTTGTCACAGCACACACACACACACACACACACACACACACACACACACAAACACAAATTGTTTGAGTAGGGGAGCATTGGCTGATGTGTGCTACTCTTTGTAAAACCTGGACTTGCGATTCCAAGGCCCATGCCAACCCCTAATGTAACAGGGACCACTTACTGTTTCTGACAAACATTTACATTTTGTTTTTTTAGAGAAATTACAAGGGTTTTCTCATCTCCATCGTGTCTTAATGGGAGTTTTCTGGAACAAAGGTAAGATAAACTATGAAGCAATGGAGTATTTATGAAGCAGTTGTTAATGGAATGCAGCTAAATGCATTCAATTATTATATACAATCCTCTGCCCTCCCTGTTTAAAAAATCTTCAACTAGTACTACTTCTTAAATTGTCAACTTTACTGTCTCTCTAACAACTTGTTAACTGGTATTTTTTTTTATTTGTTTAAGCAACGATAAACACTTTAAGACAACCACTGAGATCTTGGGCATGGACTTATCCCTTGTGCGTCTTGCTTTTGAGAAGTTAGCAAGGAATATGAAAGTGTTAATGCAGGTATATTTTTATTTATTTTCAAACTAATGCTCCATCCATGCATGGTCACCTGTCATCAATATAGAGCCTCTTTTACCTGTGTTTAGATCCTAAACTTCTCCTTTGTGCTTCCAGGTTGAATCTGTGGTTCTGAACAACCTGCTGCCTTCTCTATCTGGGGCTCCAGCTGGAGTGGAAGCCATGAGGATTTACCTGATTATACCTGAACTCATTAGAGTCCTCAAAACAGAGCACAGTATCAACGAGGTAGCATCATCTCTAGCTGAAGCCATTCTCAGACTACAGCCAAGCAGCAGAGAAATCCTTGGTAAGAATTGTGATATTAATGTTTTGCATTCTTTGTAATAGTTTGTTTGACTTAAAGACGTTATCTTGTGGCTTTATATTTTCACAATTATTATCCTCGCTCTTTTAACTAGGGTAAAACTTGGTATTAACATCACAGAATGATTTGGGAGTAACAGATCTATAGAGGTGCTTCTCTGTCTGTACATATGTCTATCTGTATGTCACACTTACATTATAATTTGAGGACACTTTGTACCTCATTTGCTTACATAATGACATCTAGGTCTTAAATACCAAACAATATTCTCATTGACATTTTTATTCTATACTATTCTATACATACTGTAGATATACATCAATATCATCAACTTGTCATACCGATAGCTGTAATTTTGAATGTACAGCTGTGGAGGGATGTACATTACTGATATTTTTGTGTTAGCATGAAGAAACATGAACAGAAAGATACATATCAAAGATGCTCCATGCTTTTTCTACCCTGCTGTCTTGCTATGTCTCCTCCAATTCTCTCTTATATTAGAGTCCTTGTGGTCAAAGCTACCCTTTGCCTTCTTCAAGTTGGTTGTGACGCAATACCATCTTGTATCCAGCCAGTACCTTCACAGGGCAAGAACAGGTTCCCCAGTGAACTTGGATAAACTTTGTAATTCTTTATGTGTCCTGCAAATACTATACAAGGTAATGTAGTGGTTCAAAATACATAATTATTGAGAAGAATATTATTTTTTAACAACCTGCATTAACCCTATCCTCCTTCATACACACATGCTCACACACAAGATAGATACATTGGGGTAGATGTAAGTACAGGCGCAGTACAAATAATTGCAGGTGCAAAATTCTAATTGCCAGCATATTACTCAACACGCACAAACAATGATCTGCAATTATGATCATGAGGATCGCAATGAGGGCATTGGTTTATTTAGGGCCACACTTACAGAGTTAGGAGTACAGAGAGCAGTAGTTGCTGTATGACATTTGTGGTGCACGAAAATACAAACCAAAGAAAAATATGTCAGAAGATGGGCAGCAAAGTCCTCTTGACGCACTGAAAAAAGAAGTTTTCTGAGAAGGAGCTTACGTTGAGGAGAGTCCTTAGGGCTGAGGTCACTCAGCATGAAACTGAGTTGTTTGGAAAAGCCTCCACCAACATCAGTTATGCTAGCATCCTTAGGAAATTATATGTATTGGCCTGCCATTTTAACATGACAGCACTCTGGAAAAAGTGGATTGGGCAATCCCTCCAGACATTCTGTGGTCTGAAAGGAACCAGAGGCTAAGTAGTATAGAGATCACAGCACCTTCACATGTGCAGTGATAACAGTCCCTAGATTGATGCTGGGGTCTAGCTCATCCCTCAGTTCAGTTATTAGGTCTAGGATGACCTGCGAAATGAGACGATAACGCTTTAGCACCCCATCCTCTGGCACCCCAAACAAAGTGACCCTGGGATTGAATATGCAGGGTCTTCGTCTTGCACTTCTCCTCTGATCATGTTCCTGCCTCTCCTCACAAGTGTCACAGCATCAGGAAGTGCACCAAAGCTAACTGCTGTATCCAAAACACTCTAAATAGTATAACGAAAGGAGAAACAGTCAGATGTAATTAGTTTTTTTTTTTTTTTAACTTATTGAGTATGTTACATAAACATCTGAAAAACCAAAGCATATTATATATATATATATATATATATATATATATATATATATATATATATATATATATATATATATAGACACAGTGCCTATAGAAAGTCTACATCCCCTTTCAAAATTTTCACCTTTTGTTGCCTTATAGCCTGGAATTAAAATGCATTAAAAAAAAAAAAAAAATACATTGATCTACACATCATACCCCACAACTTCCAAGTGAAAAAAATATTCTAGAAATTTGTAAAAAATTAATTAAAAATAAAAACTGAAATAGCTTGGTTGGATAAGTGTCCACCCCCCTGTGATAGCAATCCTACATTAGCTCAGGTGTAACCAATCACCTTCAGAATCACACACCAAGTTAAGTGGACTCCACCGGTGTTAAATTGTAGTGATTCACATGATTTCAGGATCAATTCAGCAGTTCCTGTGGGTTCCCTTGCTAGGTAGTGCATTTCAAAGCAAAGACTCAAAGATTTCGCGGACCTGTTTAAAAATTAAATAAACCTAAGTAAACATTATTTCAGAGCACTGTAAAAGCCTAAAGATAGTGTTACCTGTTTCCTTACTAAAACAGAGTGCTGTCATTTGTTAAAGGCAAGCATGCAACACCCCCCTCCCCCCCCTGACTTTGTCCCACCCCATACTGTACAGTACAGGTCACAGAAAAGCTCCTTCAGCTTCTTCAGTTTAAAATATATTTCAGTTAAATTCATTGCCTAGCTTTATTTTCAAATAACAAAACGCACATGATTTATATTTAAACTATTTCTAAACCAATGCAAATCATTTTTTTAATGTAAAAGAGATTGCCATGAGCAAATTACTCTTACTCACACAAGCGTGCACTGTTGGGTGATGACTCATGAACCTTGCAATCCTCCTGCTCAAAACAGTCAGGTGCACACAAGTCAGATCACAACTAAAAACTAAACTGTGCATGCGGCAATCAGTCAGGGGATGCAGAATTCAAGGGGAGGCAGAATATTACACAACACTCGTACAATCAGACTTTACAGCTGCTAAACACGATTTATGGCATCATTATGGGGGTTTTGGATCCACAAATCACTTTGCACGTACATGTCTATGTGGCTGTTCTCATCTGCTTAATGATAATGCTTGACATAGTTGTGTCTAAGTTACAGTCTGAGGAGACTCTGTTTTAGTCGGTGTGGTTAGATTATACTTTATTATGTTATTTGTCTGCAGGTGAACTCCAATGCCATTAACAGGATTCAGGAGAACAAGTTCTACATAACTGAGATTGGACATTATTTTCACTCAGTAAGTTGTTTTGTTTTTTTTTTCTAACTTTTGTATTTAATATATTGCTACTTCAGAAATCCCCTTTTATTAGTTGTTACATCCTGTTTGGGAGCTATGAACACTTAACACAAGTTGATAAAATGTGTTTTTATTAAGTGGCAGTGGGGCTACAGAGACCCTTATAAAAGTTGATATGGTAAAAGCATAGTAAAGATTAGTGGAACTATAGTGAAAGTCTGGGGAAATACAGGGCAAATTATTATTATTATAGATTGTTTACATTAGCAATATTAAGATCATTAGTGTGTTTATGTGTTATTATCTTACACAATTTTTTAATATAATTTTTATATCTCTGCAGATTGAACAAATGCAGTCTGTTAATTTTAAATTCATTGAAAAACAAACATCATTTATGGTATGTAGAACAACATTTTATAGTTGCTATTTGAAGTTTAATCTATGGGGGCATTCTGTTTTCAGAATCCTTAAATCAGTCTAGAATGACTTTCGTTTCCATTTCAATTTAGAAATTGGTTAACCCCCGAAAAAGGTTCACTGATTACATTTTGATAAGACTAAATCTTGTAATTGCTAATAACATATATATATATGTATATATATATAATTGTACATATTATTAATAAACAAATATCAAAAAGGTACTTTCAGGCATGATGGCTTTAATTGTTACTAATGAGACAAGATATGTGTCATGTCACATGTCAGTCTGTTTTGGAGGGTTAAGCCATGGGGTTTCTTTCATTTTTGTTCAAATATTTCCTGGGTTATAACAAGTTAAATAAACCACTCAACGTTCTCTTTGACTTGCCCATCTTTTGAAAAAGATTAAACACAAATGTGTCTTGTTTTTTTTTTTTTGTTTGTTTTTTTCAGACTCTTCTACATTCATTGACCATATACCCTTGTATCTTTGATTTTGGTGCGAAACGCTTAACACTTCGAATGGATTGTTTCAGAACATTTTTTGTAGGTTGTTTTTTGAGTTCACAATATTTTTTAAATTTAGGTTTGTAAAGTTGTGTGCTACTTTCAGCTGTTCGCGTTTTGTTTCTGACAGATGGCTGTCCAGATACATCCTTTTGGAGCAAATAATCTGCTTGTCAACCGAAGAAATCTCTTACATGATACCCTGCAGTACCTAAAAGACAATTCATGCAACCACTGCTGGCCATTAAAGGTGATTATACAATAAAACTCAAAATACAGTGGCTGGCGAAAGTATTGACCCCCCTTTGCATTTTTCCTATTTTGTTGCCTTACAACCTGGAATTAAAATTGATTTTTATTTGGATTTCATGTAATGGACATACACAAAATAGTCCAAATTGGTGAAGTGAAATGAAAAAAATAACTTGTTTAAAAAAATTCTAAAAAATAAATAACGGAAAAGTGGTGCGTGCATATGTATTCACCCCCTTTGCTATTAAGCCTCTAAATAAGATCTGGTGCAACCAATTACCTTCAGAAGTCACATAATTAGTTAAATAAAGCCCACCTGTGTGCAATCTAAGTGTCACATGATCTGTCACTTGATCTCAGTATATATACACCTGTTCTGAAAGGCCCCAGAGTCTGCAACACCACTAAGCAAGGGGCACCACCAAGCAAGCGGCACCATGAAGACCAAGGAGCTCTCCAAACAGGTCAGGGACAAAGTTGTGGAGAAGTACAGATCAGGGTTGGGTTATAAAAAAATATCAGAAACTTTGAACATCCCACGGAGCACCATTAAAGCCATTATTAAAAAATGGAAAGAATATGGCACCACAGCAAACCTGGCAAGAGAGGGCCGCCCACCAAAACTCACAGACCAGGCAAGGAGGGCATTAATCAGAGAGGCAACAAAGAGACCAAAGATAACCCTGAAGGAGCTGCAAAGCTCCACAGCGGAGATTGGAGTATCTGTCCATAGGACCACTTTAAGCCATACACTCCACAGAGCTGGGCTTTACGGAAGAGTGGCCAGAACAAAGCCATTGCTTAAAGAAAAAAATAAGCAAACACGTTTGGTGTTCGCCAAAAGGCATGTGGGAGACTCCCCAAACATATGGAAGAAGGTACTCTGGTCAGATGAGACTAAAATTGAGCTTTTTGGCCATCAAGGAAAACGCTATGTCTGGCACAAACCCAACACCTCTCATCACCCCGAGAACACCATCCCCACAGTGAAGCATGGTGGTGGCAGCATCATGTTGTGGGGATGTTTTTCATCGGCAGGGACAGGGAAACTGGTCAGAATTGAAGGAATGATGGATGGCGCTAAATACAGGGAAATTCTTGAGGGAAACCTGTTACAGTCTTCCAGAGATTTGAGACTGGGATGGAGGTTCACCTTCCAGCAGGACAATGACCCTAAGCATACTGCTAAAGCAACACTCAAGCGGTTTAAGGGGAAACATTTAAATGTCTTGGAATGGCCTAGTCAAAGCCCAGACCTCAATCCAATTGAGAATCTGTGGTATGACTTACAGATTGCTGTACACCAGCGGAACCCATCCAACTTGAAGGAGCTGGAGCAGTTTTGCCTTGAAGAATGGGCAAAAATCCCAGTGGCTAGATGTGCCAAGTTTATAGATACATACCCCAAGAGACTTGCAGCTGTAATTGCTGCAAAAGGTGGCTCTACAAAGTATTAACTTTGGGGGGGGGTGAATACTTACGCACACTCAAGTTTTCTGTTTTTTTTGTCTTTTCTTGTTTGTTTCACAATAAAAAATATTTTGCATCTTCAAAGTGGTAGGCATGTTGTGTAAATCAAATGATACAAACCCCCCAAAAATAAATTTTAATTCCAGGTTGTAAGGCAACAAAATAGGAAAAATGCCAAGGGGGGTCAATACTTTCGCAAGCCACTGTACATCTGAATTGAGGTAATGAATTGGATCCTGATCTCTCATTTGAGACTCATATTAGGGAAGTTACTAAAGCATCTTTTTACAATTTGAGAAATATAGCCAAACTTAGACCAAATTTGTGTATCTGATGCCGAGAGACTAATTCATGCCTTTGTTTCATCTAGAATTTATTATTGTAATGTGTGGTATCCTGCTTGCAGCTTGTTCAGAATACCTCCACTAGAATTCTGACTAAAACCAGGAAAAGTGAACATATTACCAGTTTTAGCCTCTTTACATGGTTCTCCCTGTGCAGTATAGAATTGATTTTAAGATGTTGCTGTTAGCTTACAAGGCCCTGAATGGATTAGCACCTAGTTATTTGCAGGATATAATGACCCTGTATCTTCCAAACCGCACTCCGAGATCACAGGATGCGGGGCTGCTGGTTATTCCTAGGGGTCAACAAAAGCAACACGGAAAGTAGGGCTTTTTCTCGTAGAGCTCCTAAATTATGGAATGTTGTGCCTTCGTTTGTCAGTGAAGCTTACAGTTTTTAAGTCAAGACTAAAAATGCACTTTTAGAAAAATGGCTTTCTTATCTTAGTGGGCTTCAATGTAACTTTGAAATTGCTGCTTTTGTATTATTGTTATTATGTGTATACTGTTATTTAAATCTGCTATTTGAATGGTCTGATTGTGTCAGTTGTATGTGTGACATGCTATACAAATGTATTGTGGTTTGTACTGTACAGTGCTTTGCGAAACTTTTGTATAAAAAGCGCTATATAAATGCAATACATAAATAAGGTATGTACTGTAGTTATTTAAAATATATAGTGGCAAGCCGGACTCAGTAGCCAAACAAATGGTTAAGTTACAATTTGTTCATTTATTGTATATATTTATCTGTTTCGTCTGGCCTGTGACATACTGTAGTGGGAATCTTTCTGTATTGATTTTGACTATTCTCACTAGCCTGACTAGCCAATACCACTGTGACCAATAAGCATGAATCTTTCACCCTTCTGCTTTGAATAGACCAGTGGATAGCTCTATTGTAGTTCTGGTCAGCTGCATGATGCATTTGTACTCATTATTGATTTTTTAAAATTTATTTAAGGTCAAATTTGTGGATGAAAATGGTATTGATCATGGAGGACTATCGCAGGAGTTCTTCTCTGTCATCACGAGGGAGCTGTATACATTGGAAACTAGAGCATTTAAACTCTGTGAAGACTCCAGACTAGTGTGGTTTAGTCAGAAGGTATTTACAGTATATAATTAAATATACATTATTGGTGACATACATATGTTATTAGCAATTACAAGATTTAAGGGGCTCAACAAATTAATGACAATTAACATTAAAATCATAGTGTGTGTGTGCTTGGGTGGGCTTTAGCAGTATATTTTCTAATTTAAAAAAAACACTTTTATATTTACAGGAACACAGAAAGAGTGATATGTTCTTTCTGATTGGAGTTCTTTGCGGAATGGCCTTGTACAATCACTGTGTAGCAGACTTCCACTTCCCCTTGGCCTTGTTCAAGAAGCTGCTGAAAGAAAAGCCCACGTTGGAAGACCTGAAGGAGTTGTCCCCAATAGAAGCAAGGTAAGTAAATGCAAACAGGGCTCAAATATGCAGTTTTCGAAATAGCAATGTATGTGTTTTCACTTTAAAATGCGATTTCTGGTAGTACAGTTAGTTACACTTTATTTGCAAACCTTGCTTTCAAGTCGCGTTGCAACTTTAACCTAGTGTAGTACGTGCAGTTTAGACATGTGTTTCCTTTAAACTTGCAAATTTGAGACCTAGATAGAGACAAGATGTAATGGATTATTTTGTTTGCTAAAACCACTTGAAGATGGATTTATTTTTTAATGTTTTGAAAGTTGTATCATGGTTGACAGTGACAATTGCAGATGTATTTGGGGGGGTTAAAATCTGGGTGTATGCTATTTGGATGCAAAATCAGTTGACAATGTCAATGTCTTTTTCTCTTTAAGGAGCCTTCAATCTATTCTTGATGAAGATGAAGATTCCGTAGAAAGTTTATATTTGGATTTCACAGTAAGCATGTGATCCCTATATATATATATATATATATATATATATATATATATATATATATATATATATATATATATATATATATATAAAAGTTCTAAAAGTACTTTCAGAATACAAGTGTTTAATCAAATACGACTTTGTGGTTTTAGGTTCAAGGACATGAACTTGTGCCGAATGGGAAAGATATACTTGTCACCAAATACAACAGGTAACACCTGAAATGTGTCTAAACAGGAGTGTGGGATTGGCATGAGAAAATCAAAAAGATCTTTCAGAGTTAACACAGGTCACCTGCTTCACCTCACCTACTGGCCAGGTGCCTGGTAAGCTTAAGCTCCTGCAAAGGTGGCCTTTGTCCTCCAGGCGCTGGTAGCTTGACGACATCTACTGTCTAACAGAGCTGCTGTGGGGAGTGAGAAAGCATAAATGGTAATTTGAAAATGGGGGGAAAGTGGGGGTAAAACATTTGGACGCTAAACGTACAAACAAACAAAAAGTTCTGCTTTTTGGGTTATACTTACAGCCCTGTGAAAATCGCGGAAATTGTCTTTAAAATTCACGGCAGTGTCACGGGTAAAGTATTGTATTTTGCGGAATGTGCACAGAAATATTGTATAAATTACGTGTACAGATTTTTTTTTTTTTTTTTAAACCGCAAATATACAGATAAATGCACTGACATCAAAGTTATTCATGCACTTTACAATCGCTTGTGAAACAGTGTTGTAATTAACAGCCTGTAGGTAAAGTGTATTTGCAAGGACAGTTTTCAGTTCTAGAAAATCAGGTGCATGTTCACCATTTAGGTCTTGCAAAACAATTAAATGTGTAACCAGACTGTTTTACCAATTCCATAATCTCCTGTATAATCTCCTACATACTCAGCAATTTTAGGTAAGTATTCACGTCTCAGCTGGGCTGATGAAGGAATCACTCCACCAATTACTACACTCTGTCTGAAGAATTTCCGTAACTTTTGAAATTTTTTTCCGTAATTTTTTAAAAGTGATATTTGCGCAAAGAAATGCCTCTGTCAGGTTAAGTTGTATAAGTGGACTTTGGGAATATGGAAGTCACCTTTTTTTGTTTCTTTGCAAGTAAAGCAGTCACAGTGCTGCTCTGGATTTCCGCCTTTCTCTTTCGGTGAATATTTGAATCTAAATGCCTGTCAACAGCCGAGTTTCGGTAGTGATCTGCAGTAACGTTGCAGGACGTACAGAAGAGCTTACCTCCATCGCTGTGTAAAACTTCTGCTGGATGCTGCTTTACATGATCTGCTGCAGACAGCTTTTTAGCCATTTTAGAGACATCCATTTTCTTGTTTACAGTGTAGTATTTTAATTTCCCACCTAGATCGCATATAGTGACATGACATAATCACTTCACAGCACTCTGTGCATGGTGAATAGTTCACACAGGCACACAGCAGAGTTGTAACGTACAGTTTCGTTAATATGTTTTTTTTTTCTATGAAATACAAATTATGAAATTGTTTTTATTTAAGAATATTGTAAAAATCGCAGTATTGCGCTAATTTCACGATTTCCACGCAGCCCATGAAATCGTGATTTTCACAGGGCCTTAGTTATACTGTATCACGCAAAAAATAACATACATATTTTAAAATAAACATACAATTTAGTTAATTATGATATATCTATTATTATGATAACACTCCATGTATTTTATTTGCAGAACTCAGTATGTTGAAGAATACGTGGATTTTGTGTTCAACAAATCGGTCAAGAAGCAGTTTGACGATTTTATGAAAGGTTTTAGAAAAGGATGCCCCAGTGAGATGTGGAACATATTCCTGCCTGTTGAGCTCATGGCAATACTCAATGGAAACACCAAATATGAGTGGGAAGAATTGGAAAAGGTGAGCTTCCTGCAGCATTCGATTCTAGTCCAGGTCAGAAGTGACCTGAAGCATTATGTCATATGAGTGGTGGAGCTCTGAAGTCTGTTAATATGGCACTTGTAACAAAAACACAACATAGTGCAGTAACACATGCATTAGCAGTCTGTAACTTACAGTACACACCCCTGTGTATTACTAGACCATAATATGTTTGATTTTCTGAACACAGAATGCAAACTACAAAGGATATGAACCTACAGATGAGAACATCAGGAATTTCTGGATGGTATTCCATGAACTTGAGGAGGAGCAGAAGAAGCATTTCCTTGGTAAGTTATTTCAGGCATCAACCATAACTGACATGACTTCGTTTTTTGAAGCTGACAGAAATCAGACCTTTGGATCATCACAGAAGAATCACAAAGGGCTAGTTTTTGGGGTTTTTTTTTCCTTTCACAAAAGGTGAAAGTTGCACACTGAAGTCTACTGGATGCTACAATAAACTTTCAAATTGTATTTATAGCCCATATTCTCCTAATAATCTTGCATTATTACTGTAGTTACCTGCCTAAAGAAGACATCATTTTGTAAGTATCTCCTACTGAATTCAACATTTCTTTTATCAGCCTTTTTGACAGCAAGTGACAGAGTGCCAGTAGGAGGAATGGCCAGTCTCAGCATCACCATAGTGAACATAGAAAGAGAGGATCCAGACAAATACTATCCCGCTGCAAACACCTGTTATCGGTTCTTGTACCTTCCCAATTACAACAGTGTGGACATCTTGAAAAAACAGTTATTGCATGCGATCACTTTCTATGAAGGATTTGGAGAATATTAAAGCTTAGCAATGGTTTTGGTCATTGCTGCTATTTTAAATTTAGAACTTAGATTGAAAACATTTAGATGGTTCTTTTTGAGTTTACATGGAAACTGGAAAGTGGAACGTGGAGCTTACTCTGTAGTTAACCTATGTTGTGTCAAAATGCCTTGAAAGGTCCGATCCAATGATTTTCTTGGCCCAAAAGTGAGAATTAAGAATAACAGTTTCATCAGAGCTACCGGTAATGATGTTGTTTTGTATTATATTATACTGTTCAAATTGCACTACTGCAAATAAAATCATTGTTTTCTTGTTGAAATTGCACGGATGGTAAATATGTTATTGCAAATGTATTCTGTGTTCCAATTTTTTTTTTTTTTTTTACATTGTGATACTGTATTGTGTAATGGACTGCTTTGTATTTTTTTTCTGAAAGGAAAAAAAATACAAATAAATGTTAAAACTGGTACAATAGTGTTAAATTGTTTCTAATTTTGTATGAAGTGTTGCTCTATTCAGAAGAAATTGATAATGAAAGTAAATGGCTTTGTGAATTTAGGTTTTTTTTTTTTTTTTTTTTTAAAGAACATTATTTAAAAACTACTAAGCTATTACTTTAAAAAGTTCATATTTATTTTTTGATCAAACTGTACCCTGTGTATTTCGTTTTTTAACATTAAATATTAATGTATATTTTGGTAATAATAATAATAATAATAATAATAATAATAATAATAATAATAATAATAATAATTTGCTTTTAAATCATGTTGCATATAGAGATAAGACCTGCAACTCTGCTGCTGTGTTATTTTGTATTAATATTTTTCATCTGGGTCCATAGAAAGGATATTTATTTTGAAGTTGTAATGTATTTAAAAAAAAAAAAATTGTTATTGTCATTATTTTAGTAGCAGGTTACAGCATAAGACAGTATAGAGCAAACGGTTCTGAAAATCTTCTGTCTGTATCTCCATTTAGCTGCTACTGAGAATTTGTTTTTACTCTCTCTATTTTTCATAATAAAATCTAATTCATGAAACAATTATTGTTGCATTGGTGGGATGAATATAATGGTACAGTATTGTACAAAACATTTGAAATGTGCACACATTGTACAGGGTGGGGGGGGGGTCACAGTTCATAATGTAATATACAGCACTCAAAAAGGGCCAAGAGTAAACAGCTGGGGTTGGTGTCTGCCATTATACCAGCAACAAGGAGAAAACAAAAATATGGACAGCAAACATACTGTCCATTTTTCAAGGAACTTACCTGGTCTATACTTTAATTTCTGACTTTACGTGGGTATGTGATTTAAGAATTGCTTGGCAAAATCCTAATGTATTTAAACAGCTAAAATCTAAATTTAAAACTGTTTGTGTGAACTCTGAAGTTCAAGAAGTTGCCCTGCCAAACCTTTGAAAAAACATATGCATTATAAAATAGATACATAGGGGCTGATGCAAGGATAGGTGGAGTGCAAACAATTGCAGCTGCAAAATCCAAATTGCTTAGCAGCCAGGCAATTATTTTGCACTGCGGCCTATGTAAGCTTAAGAGCAATGCAATTACTCAACAAGCACAAATAAGGAGTTGCAATCATGATAACAAGGGTCACAATGAACAACACCTGTGCATCAGGATATTTAGTGGCTGCACTTACAGCCCAGAGGTGAGGTGAGTTAGGAGTACAGAGAGCAGTATGTGCTGTATGAGATTTGTGGAGCACGAAAATCAAAATAAACCGAAAATGTCAGAGGAAGGGCAGCAAAGTTCTTGGTGCACGGACGATAAAGTAAAATAAAACTTTTCTGAGGAGCTGAGAGTCCTTACAGCTGTGGTCACTCAACATGAAATTTAATTATTTGGAAAAGCCTCAGCCAGCATTAGGTATGCTATCAAAGAAGCCATATGGTCCTCTATAGTGGAGAAAGTCAATACCATCAGTGTTAGCAGGAGGACAGTCAACTAGGTGATGAAAAGGTGAAATTCAGCTATTTGGTTTAGGATGGCCTGTGGAGTGAGACGATAACGCCTTCCCACCGCATCCTCCAGCATCCCAAACAAAGTGACCCTGGGATTGAATATGCAACGTCTTCTCCGTCTTGCCCTTCTCCTACAAAGGTTTTCCTGTCTGTCCTCAACAAGAGCCCTGAGGCCAATGACAAGTCTCTGAAGGTGTGTGCTTTTATACAGCTCTTAATTACTCGCTTCTACAATGGTTTGCACCTTGTAAGAGGAGGTGCAAAGTTTTTGGAAGGTCAGCGATTGTCCAAGTGCAAGGCAAAATCCTTACATCTCATTATAGGTTTGCGCTCACTTAGTATTCCACCAATTCCATGTTCTTTTCTTAATTTTAATGCACTCTAATATTATTTAGATAGATTAATGATAGCAAAGTGCTAATTTGATAGCGGGGGCAGAGTGGCAGTTGAAAACCAGTGTTACATACACTGTAAAAAAAAAAAACTGTTGATTTTATGGTAAAAAAAACCTGGGTTGCCAGTAATATACCGTATCAAAAACAGTATCACAGTACATATTACGGTAAGACTTTCTTGATAACAGTCATTTGTACAGTAAAAAATGTTATCTGGTGAGCGAATTACCATATAAATAATGTTATTACAGTAAAACCGTGTAAAAATAGTATAATACTTCATATTTTTACATACATTAGGGTAATCTTTTTTAGAGATTTAAAAAACATACATTTACAGTAAAATATCATAAAAACACATGATTAGTAAAGTTCAGCAAATTAACTTTTAATAAAAAGAGTTTATATGCGTTACAGAGCCGCCACAGCAGCAGCAAGTTTCAACCAGCAATAATCGCGCCTCGGATTTACTTCCTAGGCTACGATACTGCCAGCATTGAACTCAGCAGAGAACGGAGATACAAATAAAGAGAACAGAAGGCTAGCCCACTCCAAGATCTGACCTACCACATTAAAAAGTACACTTACATGCTGAATACAGTAATTACGCGGCCTTTCTCTTGAAAAACATACCCAGCTTAGAATGCACGATGTTTTCATCTTGCTATCACTTCACACTTTTTACCACTTGCCGGTTTGGGTCGGGTTGCAGGTTTTATTAAAGCAAGTCGGGTCGGGTCGCAGGTAAGAAGACAAGAAGACGTTGCTGCAGCGGGTTGCGGTTTCGGGTCGGATCCTATAGTAGTGGGTCCGGGTCGGAAGCAGGCTGTAATTTTTTTTTTTTTTTTTTTTTTTTTAAACAATCTTCAATTGTTCTGATAAAGTTCTTGAAACTTGATTGGTAACCAAATTGACTACGTTGTCTCCATTGCCTATTGACATTATTTCTTTTTTAATTTGTAAAAAACAATTTTAATATTACTTTGAAGATTTCAATATAATTCTCAATAACGGTCTCTATATTTTATTCAGATATTCTTACACTGCTGTATGTCCCGACTCTGCTTACTCGTGCTTGGACTCCTACATAACAAGGGGCAGGTCTTTGACTCGCCCATTGGTTAAACCTACTCAAGACCTTCAGCCGAGGCAGAGAATACCTTCAACTGTTTAAGGTCTACCTCCACTCTCTTATGATTGGATTGCTGCAGAAGAAAGGCTGATCTTCTATTGATTGATTTTATTTTATGTAAAAAATATAAAATTCTGCACGATTAAATTGTAAAATTAATATTTATAGGTTAAATATCTTATCTATATATATATATATATATAATATATATATATAATATAATATTATACCCACTTGTGAACCCGGTATTATTTCCCATACCCAGCACGTGGAAATTAAAACCTGTTCTTTAAATGAACCTTTTACTTTAAAAATGTGACACAGAAATTAAAACTTGGATTTTTCAGTGCTTAGGTGTACTTTTACTACAACCAAAAAGTAAACAAACAAAACCTAGCACTCAAGAGCACTGACTACACACACAGCAGGTCCCTGACTGACTGGCAGGACAGATAAGCTGTTTACCTGTTGTAGAAACAAAACACGGGACAATACTTACACCGTGACTGCTCGGACCCAGAGTACTCCTATGTCCTTCTACTCAGCAGCCTAGAGCAGACTCCCTTTCAACCTTAATTAGCAATAACATCCAGGTAACAAACATTCTTAGGGTTGCAGGCCCCCTGTCCTGCTACATCCGTTACTATATATATTGTGAGCCAGCTCACAAGTTTACCACCAGGAGTCGTTCATGACAGGCTTGGTATGAGCCCACAGAGCTTGCCAGGAATGATCAGATGGACCTGTGGGCAGCAGACATGCCTGCCATGATGTCAAGGAGTTAACGGACCGACAGGCTGCAGGTGTGGTTAGGTAGGCAATTAGGGTTGGACTATTGTTAGGCTATCATTGGCCTTAATTGGCCCACACCTGTAGCCTGTAACGGCCAAATGCCTGGCTGGTAAAAGAGAGCATGTGCCGCTAGTCTGGGTTTTTTTTTGTTTGTTTGTTTGCCTGCCTGCCTGAGAACTTCTGAGGATTATCTACAATAAGATCGGAACGGGATAACGTGGTGGTCCTTTGCATCTGCAATTCCCTGTTCTCTGCGGGGGCTATGAGGAACGGCCTGTCCACTGCTGAGATTCGCAAAGGGACTGGACTGCAGAATAAGGGTAGGAGAAGGGTTCCTAAAGAAGAAACCCAAAACCCAGGTGGAATTACCTATTCACTAACTGGACAGGGTTATTGGTCCGGTTGGTTTACATCAGCAATTTTGCTTTGGTGGTTTGGTTTTTGTTTGAAACCTTGTTTGAACTGTTTACTTTCTTTTGGACATTGCAATATAAGAGCCAGCTGTATAGAATACTGGAATAAAGACTTGCTTTGTTTTGGAAACTACTGTCTGTTTTCTTCGTGTGCACCTACCCGCTCACAATATATATATACCAGTGCCTTTCAAAAGTATTCAGACTCTAGACCAATTCTCTCATATTACCGAATTACAAATGTTACATTGAAATTTCGTTCTGTTTGATATTTTATTTTTAAACACTGAAACTCAGAATCAATTATTGTAAGGTGACGTTGGGTTTTATGTTGGGAAATATTTCTAAGAAAAATAAAAAAACTGAAATATCCTGCTTGCATAAGTATTCAACCCCTGTGCTGTGGAAGCTCCCAGTTTGCACCGATGAAAGAAATTGCTCTAACGAGGACACAATTACCTTACCATTGGCCTCCACCTGTGAACCATTAAAGTTGCTGTCACATGTTCTGGATAAAAACCCCACTGTTGAAGGATCATTGGTAAAGCTGTGAATCTGAAGGAAAATAAAGACCAAAGAGCATTCTACAGAAGTTAGAGATAAAGTAATACAAATGCATAGATTAGGGAAAGGGTACAAAATAATATCCAAGTGTTTGGATATCCCAGTGAGCACAGTTGGATCAATAATCAGGAAGTGGAAGCTGCATCACACCACCCATGCACTGCCAAGAAAAGGCCGTCCCTCAAAACTCAACGCTCAAACAAGAAGGAGACTTGTGAGAGAAGCCAAAGAGAGGCCAACAATCACTTTGAAGGAGCTACAGAGTTCAGTGGCTGGGAGTGGAGTAATGGTGCACCAGTCAACCATATCAAGAGCTCTGCATAACGCTGGCCTGTATGGGAGGGTGGCAAGAAAGAAGCTGTTACTCAAAAAGTACCATCTGAAAGCACGTCTGGAGTTTGCCAAAAAGCATGAGAGTGACCCAGCTGCGATGTTGGAAAAGGTTTTGTGGTCAGATGAGACTAAGAGAGAGCTTTTTGGCCAAAACTCAAAGTGCTATATGTGGCGCAAACCTAACACTGCCCATGCCTCAAGACAAACCATGCTGTGGGGATGCTTCTCATCAGCAGGGACTGGGCATCTTGTTACAATTGAAGGAAGAATGGATGGAGCAAAATACAGGAAAATACTGCAAGAGAATCTGCTTCAGTCCACTAAAAAGCTGAAGCTTGGGAGAAAATTCACCTTTCAGCAGGACAATGATCCCAAGCACAAGGCCAAAGCAACATTGGAGTGGCTCAAGAACAAAAAGGTGAATGTCCTACAGTGGCCCAGTCAAAGTCCTGATCTCAATCCCATTGAGAATCTGTGGCACTCTTTGAAAATTGCGGTCCACAAGCGTCGTCCAACCAACTTGAACAACCTGGAGCAAATCTGCCAAGAAGAATGGGCCAAAATCACTCTGACACTGTGTACAAAGCTGGTACATCCTTACCCCAAAAGACTTAAAAGCTGTTATTGCAGTGAAAGGTAGCTCTACCAAATATTAATGTGTGGGGGTTGAATACTTATGCAAGCAAGATATTTCAGTTTTTTATTTTTTTTAAATATTTCACAACATAAAACCAATGTCACTTTACAATAACTGATTTTGGGTTTAAGTGTTTTAAAATAAAATATCGAACAGAACGAAATTTCAATGTACCATTTGTAATTCAGTAATATGAGAGAATTGGTCAGGGGTCTGAATACTTTTGCAAGGAACTGTATGTGTGTGTGTGTATGTATATATATATATATATATATATATATATATATATATATACACACATACATATATATATATATTATCACACACACATATAGGGTAGTGCTGGGTGTGCGCAACTGGGATCCTTCGTTCACAACCAATACGCCTGGTTTCGACACTGGGAGCCTTCGTTCTGAAGCAATACCCCTCTCGAGTGGACGCGAGATCAGAACTAAAAAAAAGTTGGAGGAATTTTGAATGGGTTTATTAAATAACTAAATATGTAAATAAATAAATAAAATCTTCCCAATGATTCTTTTGATTAAAAAACAAACAAAAAAAAAAGATAGTTACCTATATTGGCAGGCTGAGTTTCACACGAAAGTAAAGCGAATGTGTTTATTCATTAGTTACATTTGTCTATTGGATTTTGTCAGAATTATTTTGTTTACCTATATAGTGCTTAAGCGCATATATTTTCATTGTATTGTGGAGGAGTATGTTTGCAAGAAGTTATTTGTGTGTTAATTAACTTTGTTTCTATAATTCATGAGGCCTATTGAGTGGATATATGCACATTTTATTACAGTAGGCTACATTTAAAACGTAGTGTATTGTTACCGGTACTAGATCAAAATACGCAGCAGCGATCTGCGTGGAGTTCGTCAACTCCTGGACACTGTCACTGCTTTGGAAACCAGTGACAAGCGATCAGAAAGCAGATTTAACCGTCGCCTGCAAGGATTATATTCTTCATTAAAATCAGCACAGTAACTTGACATGGGATACAATTACAAATTGTCAGTCGTGTAAATGAAAAGGCTCCAGTAATGATAATGCTTTGTTGTAGTTTATTGTTGGGATAAGTAAATACATTATTCCAGCTGTTTATGGGATAAGGTAATCTTCAGTGGATTTGTATTTAAATTTCCAGGCAGTAAGGCAACTAATGGGATACTTCAAATTAAACCAATCAGATTCTCATTTACAAAGCAAGATCTGTTTATGTGCTTGGACAAAGAGCAGATGTGAATCTGTTAATGATATAGAAGCATCGCATATGCAGAGATAACAATTGTACTCCAGAAATATATTTTACATTTAAACTGGGGCTTTCCCATATTTCTGGATCGCACAAAAAATAAACAAATAAACATCCGTCGTATGTTGCACCAACATTACTGCGCATGACTGATTTGTTATGTTAGTCTAGAGTCACACACATGTTGAGGTGTCCGTTAATATTTGAACCGCTTTTTTTCCTCAGATTTATAAATGTTGTGAAAATAAATCTGTTTTTAAATATGTACATTCAGTTATAATTTATAAATATATTACAAGTTTT
This sequence comes from Polyodon spathula, assembly GCF_017654505.1. Taxonomy (NCBI): domain Eukaryota; kingdom Metazoa; phylum Chordata; class Actinopteri; order Acipenseriformes; family Polyodontidae; genus Polyodon; species Polyodon spathula. The sequence continues at coordinate 45,599,249 of NC_054535.1, read as the reverse complement.
AACATTTAGCTAAATATTTAACTGGCCAGCTAAATCTGGAGTTTGTATGCAAATGAGCTCCGCCTGCTTTGTGCTTTCACGCAATTTGATTGGCCTTATAATGTGAAATCTACATATTCCTCCAATTAGTATTACAAGAGCCAATCAAATCGCGTGAAAGCACAAAGCAGACGGATCTCATTTGCATACAAACTCCAGATTTAGCTGGCCAGTTAAATATTTAGCTAAATGTTAAATCATGTAATTAGATTTATAGATTATATCTGAATGTACATATTTAAAAACATTTATTTTCACAACATTTATAAATCTGGGAAAAAATACAAAATTTAAGTTAAATCTGGAAAAAAAATATTAACCCTTTTCTTTAAACGGCTCTTCATAAAAAGTTGTCCGTAAGCCCACCCGTCATTACAGCCAGTGTCCCTCAGCAGCAGCACATCAGAAATACAACCCATTCATAAACTTGCTCAGCGTCAGCGTCAGCTGGGCCGTTCTGTCTAATTTCGTCCTGCGAGAAAATGACTCGTTATCATATTGTATTATTGTTGGCATTCTTTTTACTGTGCATCTCCCAGCACTCACCTACGAGAAAGACATTTTGTATCTTCGGTTAATGAAGGGCAAACAGAAGGAGAGACGCTGTTAGACTGAGCTCAATATGACTGCGCTTCAAGGAATTTTCAGTCGCTCGTGTTCACTGGCAGTGTCCCTGATTTTTCCGTCTGTGAGCACCATGCTAACTCAAAAGCGTTTAAGAAGGAAGAAGAGCTATCTAAAGCAGCAGCGAAGTGTTTGGATTTACCTAATGTTCAGGTAAGCAATGGCTTGTCAACAATTCGTCCTCGGCAATAATAATAATATTAATCTGAACTTACAGTTGTCAAGTACTGCAGAAAGGACGAGATTCGACAGAGTTAAATTGAATTTTGAGAGAACAGGTTTAAAATTGCAATACTTAAAATGCAATGGTGCAGTACACATTATGATCCTTTCATGTCTTCAGTGTATATAAATTGCAAATTTATAGAGACATTTCAATGACTGTTGCTGTTTTGTAATTTAGTGTTCACGCTCCATTGCCTGAAGTTTTTATTTCGAGTTTTGTTTTTTCCAAAGCTGCGTTGCTTGTACAAGTTTTGTAACCGCGGTTAGCAAACTACAGTTGCGCAGACACTGCAGCTCGAACAACCCATTTGACCACTATCGTTGTCAAACTCCAGCCATGGATACATCTTCAACCAATCTTTTTTTAAACTTTCCCTTCATTGACATCGCTTATTTGTGCTGTTGTGTCACTAAGGCTATATCTAGCCTCTAATCCAATCTATGGTGTGTGACTAGTTTAGTAAAGAGAACCAACAACAACAAAAAAAAAAACCCACCCTGAATATTTATTTTTTTACCAAATTACCTTTTGGAAAAGTGATCTATTTTATTTTTGTAACAATTAGTTTGTGAATCACTCAGAAAACATTGATTTGTATTTATTTGAATTACTATTTCACCATCATAACAGGCTCACTGTATTTTTTTTTTTTTTATTATTATTTTATGAATGAGTATGAAATCACTTTGGTGCCCTTGGGTTGGATTTATGTTTTGCCTTTCTGCCCTCTGGAACTGCCTTGGTGACCCCGAATCTTCACGCCAAACAAAGGCAACAATGCTTTGCCCTTCATGACCTTAACTTCATGCCCAGAGTATGTATAGACTGTATTCTTGTAATTCTTTGACTTATTTAATGTATTTAGGATCCCCTTGCTACACAGATAAGCCTGAACAGTATGCCATTAGAAGAATTTACTGTGGTGGTAACCATAATTTTTTGATGTTCAAAATGTGAGGGAAGAGTAAAAGATTCAAACATTTAACTTACATTAGCATTTTCTCAAGCAATTCCTATCAGTTTTCATTTGTGACAATACCCGCGTTTGCACATCTCAAGCAATTCAACAGACAACTTTTGAAAATACCTTATACTACCACCAGGTGGTAGTATAGCACTAGCTACAAAATTTAAATGTTCCTGCATGAAAACAAGTGTATGTAAACACACACCATTATGTATTTGCTGACAACAAGAATTAATCGAAGTGTGCCTGTCTTGCTAGTACCTTAAATAATGTTTCGAATGGCATAGGGACTTCTAATATTTTTATGCATTAATGTTAACAGAATTCTGTTGCCCCTGAAGATTTCCATGTTGTTCATTTTACAAAGAGTATCTCAGTAATAAACAATGACAATTTAAACTTGTGGCAAAAGAAGCCGACAGAGAATATTGATTCCGGTGCTATCAAGCACGTTTACATAACTGTAAATAGAAGATATTCATCTTGCTTTTGCTTGTTGTTTTTTATTTTCTAAATAATTTGTAATACTTTTGTAAAGTCCCAGTCTTTACAAAATTGACAAGGTCATGTTTTAGACTAAAGATGGTATGCACAAGACTCTTTTATATTAACATGAAAGTCAAACTGTAGTTTAGCTGTAATATGAAATAGTCACGTATAGTTTACTGTGGTAAAATATATAGGTTAGATATATGATTCAAGGAAATACTGTAGGGAACCACCTCTGCTGGGAACTCAGCAAGAGGAGGGGGGGAGGCGAGGCAAAAAGGTTGTTAATGGTTATATACATAAAAAAAATAAATAGCTAGTGTACTATGTTGGTATTTGATGGTTAAGTTAGATCGTCACGATTCAATGAATACATTTCTTGTTCAAATTTCATTTTAGCAATTATAATCCTGCTTTCTTCTACTGCATGTTGGAATGCGGGTTTTCTTGATCAAAGGAAAGTAGCGATGTTAAGTGTCTTTCTGTGGATTCTTGTTGCCATGTTGTTTAATTTGCGTAATTTCTGGTATTTTAAGACCAGCATCAGAGCAAGTGCATGGAAAGTTCAGTTCAAGCATTGTTAGTTCTCTGAGTGAGGTTCATGGAAGTGCAGTGTTTACAAATGCCAAGTTCTAATCCTGCTTCTGTGGTTGTGTCTGAAAGCTGTTGTACTGTACTTAGGTACTGGACACAACAGTGAGTGGCTAAAGAGGAAAGCTCATTTATTCACTTTTACTGTTGGATTTTGTTGTGCAAGGTAGTCTACAGATTACATGGTAGCAGAGGAATTGAGTCAAAGTCTGGATGTGAGGTCCAGTATGAACCTCCTTGGATCTGAAGTACTGCATTGACCTTGGGACCAGGGTGGCAGACTTCCTATTATGTGCTACTTTGGAAAAACTGTACAGTTTAAAGCTCACAAAAAGTAAATGAGTTTTAGACTGGTTAATTGGTGCTTTAGAAACTGCGATGTTATAACGACGCAGGTGACTTTGAGACTGGACAGTCAGACAAAAAACAAAAATGCTACTCAACACGTTTGAAATTGAGCACTGTTGAATTTGACGAAATACATGTTAATCGCAATGCTGAAAAAACAGCACATGACTGGAGACGAACGAACTTAGCAGACAAACTTAAAATGGCGAAAGAAAAACGAGCTGATATAGAAAAGGAAAGTGTTTATGGCCTGATGCAGAAAATATTTTGAATAGAGTACTTTGAGTGACTAATATATACTGTAACTTGTTCTACATGTCAGTGCAATGCAGTGATATGCTTGTAAAGTATGTGTGTGGTTTTGGTTCTCATTAACAAAACAAAATGATCGTATGCAGCAGGAACTATTGTAAGTGTGGTTTTGTAAAGAAATGTTCAGTAAAGAATGAAAAAAACTGCTGAATGGCGATTCTGTGACTTAACAGAAAATGATTTACAAAACAATGAAAAAAACTTGTGGTATGAACTTCAAAAAATTCTCTTATTTATGTTATTTACTTATGCTGTATCAGCTATATTTAAACAAAATACTGTAGCCATAGATATTTGCTAACAAAATATTTGGCAAATCTCACCCATAATTCCAGAAGTGTTGGCGACCTGTCACACTGGTAATAGTATATTACTTAATTATATGTACAGCACTAAGATGTTTGTGACAAATGTTTAACGTTTCTTTTTTCCATGTATGAAAAATGTATAATCAAAGTCTTGCAAATATTTATGGTTACAGTATATAAAGTCCGATTTAATATCTAGCCTTACCTCTCATTATTTTGACTGACTCGTATATTAAATATGTACTGCTGACTCGCTCTTAGTGGAAAATATAATGCCCCTCAGGAAGACTGCTGTTACCGTCAGGGTGCAATGCCCCCTGTCAGTAACAACAGTCTTCCCTCAGGTCAATAAACCGTTAATCCTCCATGATCAACCTCTTCTGCAACATTAGTTTATTATTAAACAGAGAAGATTAGTTCAGATATTGCAGATCCTACCAAAGATTTCCTGCACTCTTGTATAACTCGGTGCTATAAAACAAAAACCCAGAAATGAAAAATATACAAAACCATTTGAAACACTGTACTGTACAGTCATTCCCTAGCGTATTTCTATCTGTGCTGATTGAAAACAAAAAAATACTTGGGACTTAGGCTAGACATTTTCAGAGATGCAGAATCACAATTGCTCATTGTTTAACGGTAGTTTCATAGAATGACTTAAATTTACTAAATACAGCAGACTAGACTACTCTGTGGTTTCCTTCACAAAACAAATGGAGGCAAACTTTATTTAATTATTTAAGCGATCACCAGCAACAAATCACCTGACAGCGTTTTGAATAAACTTGATGAACACAAAAAAAACAACATGATTTACCAAAAATATATTTTTTAAAAGTAGTGCAACATACTGAAATTTAGCTGGCTGTATGCACTCAAACTATTAAAAAAAAAAAAAAAAAGTTACCGATAATCAACCCTTCAAAAAACAAGCTACGAACTGCAGGTCAGTAGAATAATTAAATACGGTCCTGTATTACGCCACAACAGGAAGTAGACTACAGAGTCTACTTAGATTAAACCGAAAGAACCTGGACAACCACAAATGTTTTCCAAGACAACCGCATTACTCAAGTAATACTGAGGAAACCCTTAGCAACACAAACTAGTTCTTCATAAAATAAGGATAAAAACTTTATTTTTTATTTAACGGATCTATATTCTAATAGCTCTCCTTCAGGTTCCAATGCATAGATAAGTTTAACATTTTCACTCAGTTGTAATTTTTATACTATGTTCATCATACTGTATATGCTGTGTGGAGTATTATATATGTTTCGCTAGCATGTTTTGCAGTTAGAAATAAAAAGTCAACCTTAACGTCAGGAAATGGAACGTTAAGGTTGCACTTAATGACGCCAGCAATGACTAATCACATGGCAAATGCTCCACCATGACTGCCCAGAACGACATTAACAAAATAATAACCTTTGCAGAGTTTCAGTGATGTCATCATAAGCTAGGAGGCCTTCAGTTTACAGCCACAGAACCTGTAACTCACTGAAGTACATCTTATTTTTTATAATACCTGGATATTAGTATATGTTAAAAAAAGACAATATAAAGGCGTATTTGCTAAGGTCAGAGGTCAAATCTAATCGTCTAGAGGAATATGTCTTTTGTTTTTGTAATTAAATTTAACATGAATGTTCACATAACTAATCACATAACAAATGCTGTACCGAGACTGGCCATATGGACATTACACTGGGAAAAAAAAAAAAAATCTGTGCTGGACTGTAGCGTAGCTATAATGTTTCTTGGCATACGTGCCAACGTAGACACAATCAGACAAAACAAGTACACTTTCATTGTGCTCACTGTCACTCTGGTCACGCTTTGCACTGTTGTTTATATAGTCAAAGTATCAGTCAAAAGTTTGAGTACGCTTGCTGGAAACTAGGTTTTTTTTTCATAATTGACAATGTTTTACGTCGTATATGTTTCTGTAAATACTTGAAAATGAAAACACATGTTACAATATACAAAACAAAACATAAGGAGTGTCAAAGCAATGTTCAAGAAAATTGAAAATTGTCTCTAAATCTTGGATTACTCAAAATAGCCACCCTTTGCCTTAATAACAGCCTCACAAACACGAGGCATTCGGTTAACAAGTTTCAGCAGGAAGTCACCTGACATGTCTTCCCAGCTCTTCTGCAGCAATTCCCAGAGATGTAGGGCACTTGTGGGTAGCTTTGCTTTGACTCTTCTGTCCAGTTCGCCCCATACAAGTTCTATGGGATTGAGGTCTGGAGACTGGGCAGGCCAGGTCATTAGATTGACTTGTCCTTCACTTTCCTTCTTTGCCAGATAGTTCTTGCACAACTTTGAGGTGTGTTTTGGGTCATTATCTTGCTGAAGAATGAAGGACTGTCCAACTAGCCGTAATCCTGATGGAATGGCATGCCTCTGAAGTATGCTATGATAGCCATGCTGGTTGAGCTTGCCATGAACTTGGTAAAGATCACCAACTCTGTCACCAGCAAAGCAACCCCAGACCATGACACTGCCTCCTCCATGTTTGACAGGGGGAGCCACACATGCAGAAGTCATGCGCTCACCCTCTCTGCATCTTACAAATACTCGGCGGTTGGACCCAAATATTCCAAATTTTGACTCATCAGTCCATAAGACCGACTTCCACTCCTCAAACGTCCAGTTTCTGTGTTTTTTGGCCCAGGCAAGTCTCTTCCATTTATTCTGCACTCTTAAGAATTGTTTCTTTGCAGCAATTCTTCCAGTTAGGCCAGCTTCACGCAATCTCCTCTGAACAGTTGATGTTGAAACATCTGTACTTGTAGTAGCATTTAGCTGAGCTTGTATTTCAGGGGCAGTAAGTCGCCGGTTTCTCAGACTTGTGACTCGAATGAACTTGTTCTCTGATTCTGAGGTCACCCTTGGCCTGCCTGACCTTGTTCGGTCCTCATGAGTGCCAGTTTCTTCAAATCGTTTGGTCTTGGCCACAGCAGTTACAGACACTTGCAAAGTTCTTGCGATTTGTCTTAAAGATTGACCTTCATTTCTTAAAGTAATTACATATGTCTTTTTTCTTTGCTTAACTGAGCGTATTTTGCCATATTCTGCACCCTTACATTCAGGAATGACAAACTTGTGCCTATTCTACCTATATTTAGGGTAATCATGAACCCTCACCTGTTAACAATAATTGGTGACAAAAGATTAATTAGGTAACATGCTAGTTAACTCAGAGAACATCTGACAAAGACACTTTTATACTTAGGCCAGTGTTCTAACACCGTGTTATACACATTTCAGACTTTTAACTGACTTGGGCTTCAGACTGAAATCCCCTTCCTTTGGGTGACCGTTTCATTGAAATTGACAAGATGTACATTTTTGAATGCAATTCACTTGTGATTATCAGCTTATATAAGTACAATTATCATATAATGAAATATTAAGTGTTTATAGACAAGTTTATACAGTTAAAAGCATAGATAATCATGAAAAACCTGGTTTCAAGCAGGTGTACTCAAACCTTTGACTGGTACTGTAGGTGTTGCATAGTTACTACCATTACTTCCAAAGCAAAAGTTGGCACACTTGCCACTGTGCAATATGGCATTGCCACATATCTATCCAAAACCATCGGTTTAACAAATGCGTTTCAATGTGAATATCACTCAGTAAGATGAATGCTTTTTTTTTTTTTTTTTTTTTTTTTCTTAGAACAGTGCCATAAAGAATGAGGACCAAACTGTGCTTCTTTGTCTTGTTATTGTCGTATGATTTCCTAAGAACAGCTAATGGCACGGTATTTTGCATTCCAATAAACACACCCAGGTAATGACCGTCTGGGAAGTCTTGGTGGAGCATTTGTCTTGTGATTAGTCATTGCTGATGATGATCAGTGATCAAGGACATACAAGTGAATCTTCACAAAATTCAGGTCAGGCCATCGTCTCAATCCAGAAGAGAATCAGCAGGGAGTAGTTCAAAGAAAACAAGGAGAGGAAAGAGGAAGATGACGATGGTACATGCCAACGCAAAGAGTCATCACCAGGAGTCAGACGTACCGGTAATCAACTTCTGACTATACATTAACTAAGAAACAACAAGCAGTTTGGAGCAAGGCTCGCTTTTTTGTACCCACTAATAGACTGAATGCTTTTAATCTAAAAACTGTTACAAGTTCTTTAGACAATTGCATTAAAAAATATTTTGCAACAAAATGTACAGATGTACTTGAATGTATTCCCTTGAATAAATTTAAGAAAAAATCCACTTCTTTCCGGTAGGAGTTCCAAATCCTACTTTTTCCAAACTGGTAGAAAAAGAGATGAATGTGTGTGGCAATTTGGCCGGTGACTGTGAACAGGTGTAGAGGTGATGCGGTGCAAAAGCAACCGCAAACAGTTGTAATCCGGTAGGAAAGTGGTTTTAATTGTAATCCGGGTCTGGTGACCAACAAAAGAAAAACGCTCCGGCAATACACAACAATGTGTAATGCGCGGAGCCAAACAAACGGGTTTACAGTCCCAAACAATAAGCGTTAACCGCCCCACAGTACTAAAACACGGTCACCAGTCCCGGGTGCATGTAGTAGTGCTCGTGGTGGGTGGTAACACGTTATTTGGTGACAGTTCGTGCTGTGCAGTTCCGGCTTGTGCTGGCCCAAAAGCGACAGCTCCGGAACGAGTTTAGCCGTCTAGTGATACAATAAACAAGACAATTACTAACACTCAAAACATACACTCATGAATATTCCTCGGCAGTTTCTACTGCAGCTCTCAGTCCTTCCAGGTTTACGTATACAACCCAAGCGAAGGAAAAGATTAGCGTTTCTCTGGCCCCCTTTATGCTACCCCGCATGATCCCTTGGTAAACGATTCCAGCTGCGTCTATAACTTGCAGCTGCTACCTCGTTTACCTTCCAGGTCAATACATTCCTGCAACAGGGTCTCGCTTCCATCCAGGCTGACCGACTTCCCGACCTCAGAAACGAACTGTCATGCCAGCCCGTCCAGATACTTTTCTTTTTGCTATTTTGCACCCTCACAGGTCGAGAAGGTTGGAAAGAGAGGCCATTAAAGAACTACAAGAAAATAAGACGATTGTTGTTAAATCTGCTGATAAAGATGGCTTCATTGTTATTCAAAATGCAAATGATTATGTCACTGAAGTGCTTAGACAGTGAAACAGTAAAGATTATTATGAGCCCCTGTCCACAAATCCAATAACGCTTCTCAAACAGGAGAGAAATGTGGGTTTATTTATTTATTTATTTATTTATTTATTTATTTTGATCGAGCCAATGCTAGTAACTTGATAACACAAAATCAATATGATTTTCTTAAGATAGAATATCCAATAATGCCAGTGTTCTATATATTACCAAAAATACGAAAGAACCCTTTGAAACCACCAGGAAGGCCAATAGTTTCAGGCAAAAATTCAATTTCGGAACCTTTAAGTCAATTCATTGATTATTTCATTAAAGAAACTGCAAAAAAAATACCATCTTCTCTCTGATACAAGAGAGGTTATCAAATTACTAGTCCAATACACTGTTGTATCTTTTCTGGTTACATTTGACATGGAAAGCCTATAAAGCAATATACCACACAAAGACACAAATTAGAGCCTCTGTCATATTTTCTATTAAAAAAACAGTTACCAGTTTATTTTTTGTTGGAACTAACTGCATTTGTATTAAGATTATTTTTATTATTTTATGTTTAACAATAAGTTTTACTTACAAACTCAGGGCACAGCAATGGGGTCGTCTTTTGTGCCCAACTATGCGCATTTATACATGGGCTACTGGGAAAACTTGTTCATTAATAACAGGGCATCTTATCTTTCTTTGCAAAACGTATTGTGTCCGATCTTCGGTCTTCGCGCAATCCCCTCGCTAAATTTGTGCCTTGCAAAAAAATTTTTGGCACAAAATGAGAGATATTCCAAAATGACAGAAAGCAGTTGCAAGACATTGAAATACAGCAGTTTTTTGAGCAATTCGCAAATCTGTTTATGCCTTGCAAAACTGTTTGCGCATTCACTACCAATATAGCAACTGCACACAACAGCCAAGTGAGAATGCAGAATGATGGACAGGCACCATTAGCAATGGCATTACCCCGACAAGCTGCTATCATTGGTGTCACCACAGTATGTACTGCAGTATGACAGCAGACTGTATGACGGGGGTTGGGGTTCTGTACTATTGTACCCAACTCCAGAGTGGACTGTTACTCTGACACTATTTGAGCCAGCGGTGCACAGTTGTTTGAACTAACGGTGCGCAGTTGTTGGAACTAGCGTATCGCAATTATCACGCAGATATTGGTATATTCAGACAAATGAGGGCTTTCACCCAATTCAAATTTGATTGTGCTATGTGCATATTGAATGTCCACCTAGAATATATTTGCATCTCATGTTTCTATTTACCGATGCATTACCATATGCTAATAGGACCGTATTGAAGGAACAGAAGGAAGGCAGTGTACAATGGACAGAGTTGGATGCATGTTTCCAAACTCGTCTGTTGGGCACGGGAATACACTATAAACGTCACTATGATGTGCACATGTTATATATGTTATGGAAACAAAAAAGAGGCTTATTGCTTGTATGTTTTTGCTGCAAATTGACTGGTGATGCAGTATATAGGTTTGCATCAGCATCAACTGTAGGTAAACTGGACTCGCTATATCATGCAGCATCGAGGTACAATACAAATACAAGATTTAATACTCATCATTGTATATAGTACGATTGGTAGGCTGGACTTCTTTGGCTTTACACAGATTGAAGCACTGGTGTATTCCGGTATATAAGGCTATTCAATGTAAATTATATGAATATACTTATTTAAATGAATACCTTGTAGCTTCCCATAGTAACCATAGCCTCAGATCTCATTCTTTTTTGCATTTTAAAATCCCAAATGTGTGTACTGAGGCTGGTAAAAGATCCTTATTATGCTTATTATGCCCCATGGTACTGGAATGAGTTCCAGTCCAAACTAAAGCTGCAGACCCAGTTGTCTTTGTTGCAATTTAAGAGTAAACTGCATGATTTCGTGACTGAGAGTTGTAATAGTTTTAAATAGTTAACAATTCAGTGATTTCAGCTCATGGAAATCCTTGCTGGTGTTGTGTGTCTATTTCATTGTTTTAAATACGACAGGGAGATTATCTTTTTCTCTTTGACTTTATTTTCTTTATGCAATGACAGACATTTTACAACCAAACCTAAAATCCCAGTTATTGATCTTAACGGTTGTTATTCGAGACTTAGATGAAGCCCCCATATTCCAGATTATTAGAATGGGTGAATGTGACGGAGATATAGTTCTGGTTCGAAATCTCCCTCCTGACCTGTGAAGGCACGAAATAACGAAAGGGAAAGTCTTTGGATGGGCTGGCCTGACAGTTCATTTCCAAGGTCGGGAAGTCGGTCAGCCTGGGTGAAGGCGAGACTCCGTTGCAGGAATGTATTGACCTGGAAGGTAAACGAGGTAGCAGCTGCAGTCGTTTACTAAGGAGTCATGCATGATAGCATAAAGGGGCTGGAGAATCATTCATCTTTTCCTTTGCTAGTATTGGGATTCGAGGAACTGGAAGGACTGGGAGATTGTCCCAAAAGAAACATATAAAAGAGTTTGTGTGTTGGTAACTGTCAATGTTTTTCTGCTCGCTAGACAGCTAGCACGTATCCAGAGCTGTCGCTGTGGGCCTGCACCAAACCGCATCATCACTGCACTTCACTCACTCTCTGTAATTATTAGCACCCAGCACGAGCACTGCAGCACACACCCAGCACGAGCACTGCAGCACACACCCAGCACGAGCACTGCAGCACACACCCAGCACGAGCACTGCAGCACACACCCAGCACGAGCACTGCAGCACACACCCAGCACGAGCACTGCAGCACACACCCAGCACGAGCACTGCAGCACACACCCAGCACGAGCACTGCAGCACACACCCAGCACGAGCACTGCAGCACACACCCAGCACGAGCACTGCAGCACACACCCAGCACGAGCACTGCAGCACACACCCAGCACGAGCACTACAGCACACACCCAGCACGAGCACTACAGCACACACCCAGCACGAGCACTACAGCACACACCCAGGCTGGTGACCGTGTTTTGTATTATTGTGGCGCAGTTAAAAGAATGTTTATTATTATTTGGTTGTGCAGAACCATTTACAAAATTCCCTCTGTGCTTTACACATAGGTGTATGTTGCAGGAGGTTTATTGTTTGGTTGCCAGAGTACAAAAAAATAAAGCCCTTTTTCTAACTGCATTATAATTGCCTGCCTGTGGTTATTTCTGCACTGCATCACCTGTGCACCTGTACACAATCAGCAGCCACTTTGCCACAGTAAAGCACTTTATTGTTTAAAGTATTTTTCAGCATTTTTTGTGTTTCAGTCCAGGGTTACCTTTCTTGTACATTGTTCTGTTCAATTCAAAGGAACCCAAAACAGAAGTAAAGTTATAATAAGCATCACGGCAAAACTAATGGAATTTAATTTCTTAGGTATTATGATGTGTTTGTAGAAAACAAAACTGAGACTGAGTATGGGACGTACAGTAGGTGTTTCCTTCAGGTGTCTGTATGTGTTCATTAAGTAGATTTTTGTTATCCCCCACTATGCATGCCTGTGTGAACATCTGTACTGTACAGTTTATCAAGATAACAGTTTTACATGTATCAGGTGCCCACTTGAAGACACCGGAGATGTACCCTACTTGGCTCAATCCAGACGGTTGTCATGCTGATGCACTGGGGCGACCGCAATGTGATTGATCCCTGGAGCCAGCATCGCAGCCGTTGTGTTTGCTGATGCGCAGGGGAGGCAAGATAAGCTGATCCCTGGAGCCAGCATTACACTTCAGCCATCAACACCAGACAGAAGGGTATCTACATCATCAGATGGAAGGAAACTCAGATGGATCACATTAGTTTACTGTAAAGCTACGTCTTAGTTGGTGCATATCTTGGCGAGAGCCGAGTTCAAATCAGCAGGAAGTTTTAACATCTACCCTCATGTAATGGAAATCATTACAGTTGTGGTTCTGTATCAGCAATGTATGTCCCAGTTACATTTTTACATATACAAAATTTAGAAGTAGGTCATAGTGATCTGTTGTATTTACAGTGGCACAGGATGTATGTGTCGGTACTTGTTTATTTTAATCAAGTAAAATTTCGGACAGTCCACCCAAAAAAAAATATACAGTATTTGCATGTGAAGAGATGACAATATTTGGTAGATTACACTATATTTAGCATCCTTTAGAAACTGCTGCTTTGTGGAGCAACTACAGATGTTAACATTTTTTAGGACATTGCTAGAAGTTTAGCACATTTCGAAAGCATTGCTAACTTTTAAGGATCAGGCCCCTTCTCTGCCTGTAGCAGTTTCAGTCTAGCTGTTATCTGGCGCATGTCACTGTGGTCGGCTTGCTCTTCTTTGCAGCAAACAGTTTTGAAAGCCTCTTGATTCCCCAGCTCTCCTGTTCTCACCAGATTTTGAGGCCATGTGGATCTATGTGATTCTGTATGAGTGCCCTGTTCTTAATGACTCCAAGTATTACATCACACTAACAGTTCCTTTGGCCATGGCAATACTTTGTTTGGACAAAAACGCTAGCAAAGTACTTGGTATGTCTTAAATTTCATTTTTATTATTGTGGAAATGTGCAGCACTTCAATTTCAACTGATACAAAGGTAAAATGACTATCTCCATATTTTGCACATTGTAAAGCCAATAAATATTTTTTTTCTATGGCACGTCTAAACGCAATTAGTTATTTTTTACTTGGAGCCCCCATCACGATCACCGTAATAGCGAGAATTATAAATCAGCCAGTCACAGCGAAGTATTTGCGAAGTCTACATCTGTCGGATGGTCTGCCACACTTCTATTTTTATATATCTAACACTTTCTTTTTACTTTTTACTTTTTTTCTTTTTACTGGATGTTTTTCCAGGACAGGGCTACCTGCCTGTTGATGTGTTGTTCATGTCTGGTTCCAGGTGGTTTTTGATGGAGAGGAAGGAGAGCTTGCGAAGGAGTTCTTCCTCTTGCTTCTCAAAGAGCTGCTGGACCCGGTCTATGGAATGTTCACACAAAGAATCAAACCACCTCTGGTTTTCAGAGAAAGTAAGTTAACCCTTTGGAAAAATCATACCTTCCTCTGGATTGACAAGCTAATATCTGGAGTTGGTTGGCCATCTGTCCAGTGAATGAAAGAAGTTGCACTTGGTAAGAAAAAAATGGTAAAGAACACTAATTAATGAACAAAGAGAAGTACAGTTTATATACACTGTACAAAACATTAGGAACACTTGCTCTTTCCATGAAATAGACTGACAAGGTGAATCCAGGTGAAAGCTATGGTCCCTTATTGATGTAACCTGTTAAATCCACTTCAGTCAGTGTAGATGACAGGGAGACTGCTTAAAGAAGGATTTTTAAGCCTTGACACAATTGAGACATGGTTTATGTATGTGTACCATTCAGAGGGTAAATGGGCAAGACAAAAGATTTAAGTGCCTTTGAACGGGGTATGGTAGTAGGTGCCAGGCACGCCAGTTTGAGTGTGTCAAGGACTGCAACGCTGCTGGATTTTTCACGCACAACAGTTTCCTGTGTTTATCAAGGATGCCCCACCACCCATTCAGCCAACGGCAGGCCAGTGGTTGAAAATGGCTCATTGATGAAAGAGGCTAAAGGAGGCTGACATGAATTGTGCAGAGCAACAGACAGGCTACAGTTAGTCAACTGACAGTCCAGTACAACATTGGTGCCGAAAGACCCATAAGGAATGCACAACTCGTCGTACCTTGACACAAATGGGGTGTGGCAGCCAACGACCTAACAGAGTTCCACTACTTTCAGCAAAACACAAGAAACTGTGGTTGCAGTGGGCTAAGGAATGAAAACACTGGACGCTGGAGGATTGGAAAAACATTGCCTGGTCTGATGAATCCCAGTTCCTGCTGTTTCACGCTGATGGGAGGACTAGGGTATGAAGAAAACCAGGTGAGTACATGCATCCATCTTGCCGCTTGTCAACATTGCAGGCTGGTGGTGGTGGTGTGATGGTGTGGGGTGTGTTTTCATGGCACATATTGGGCCCCTTGATAAAAGTGGAGCAATGTTTGAATGCCACAGGATATCTGAACATCATTGCCAATCAGGTGCATCCCTTCATGGCAGCAGTGTATCCATCTGCTAATGGATTTTTTCAGCAGGATAATGCCCCATGCCACAAGGCTAGGATTGTCCAGGAATGGTTCCATGAACATGACAATAAATTCAGCTTACTGCAGGGGCCTGCCCAGTCACCAGATCTCAATCCAAGTGAGCATCTGTGGAATGAGATGGAACGAGCCAACTTGACTCAACTGTGGGAAGCATTGGAGTCAACATGGGCCAGCATCCCTGTGGAACGCTTTCGACACCTTGTAGAGTCCATGCCCCGACAAATTGAAGCTGTTCTCAGGGCAAAAGGGGGTGCAACTCAATATTAGGAAGGTGTTCCTAATGTTTTTTACACTCAGTGTAATATATATATATATATATATATATATATATATATATATATATATATATATATATATATATATATATAACATAATTTAAAACAGAGAATTTATATTGTAGTTCAATATTGAGACATTATACAGTCCTATTTATTTTAATGTAGCACACACACACCCTGTTTAAATGTTAGGCTATTCCTGTGCACCATAGAGGATGCTGTAGATGATGTCTATGAGTACTAACTACTTAATATGGTCACCGTTCATCACCACCATCATTAAAAATAGCAGAATGCAGCCTTTTGACAGGGAGAGACACGTACTGATTTTCTTCAATATAAACTGAACTAAAATAGCTGTAGTATTTTCAATGTATGTGGCAAAATAGAGTATCTACTATCTAGCGTCTGTCATATTTTAATTCTAATCTTAACTAAAAGAAAACAATTTATTTTCGGTTGTGTTGTGTGATATGTGCCTTTTTATTTTGTTCATGATTTGATGCTGATGCTCTGTTTAAATCGCTCTGTCAGTGTTTTGTAGAACCCAACTGGTTCCACCTGATTGGTATAACATGTGGTCTGATGATATATAACTCCCCTGTGGTGGACCTGCACTTCCCCTTGGCCCTCTACAAGAAGGGTGTGCAGCCTACTCTGCTGGACTTAAACGAACTGTTCCCGACTGAGGGAAAGTATGTAACACCAGCAATGAATGCATTACCTACTGTGATTCTGCAATTGATGCAGCTAATTACCAGTGCATTTTTCTGGACAGTGCAATTCTGAACTGTATGTAGGTCAGGCCATTTAGTATTGAACATCCCCTGTGGGAAATGAAAGAGACAGCTACAGTGGAAGTTCCAATATATCTGCCCTAGTTTGCTCAGGGCCTTCTGAGAATTGCAATTCATTCAAAGGGTTGCTCATCACAGAGGAGCAGATAGCAGCGGAAAAGCTCCACACTATGTCAGTGATGGGATTTCAAACACTGATTAACTGTAGTTACAAGATCAAAATAGCTCACATTTACTTAGTGCTTGGAAGATTATGAGTAATTCAGCACTGCTGATTGTGCACTTGTTTTCGCTTTGTCACAGCGAAGGTGGTGTTGATGATTCAGCTAATAGCCACTGGGATGATTTAGTTGGTGTGTCCTTGTATGCAAAACAGAACCAGGGCCTTCGAAATCTGCTAACAGAGAGGATCTCAGCTCAAGAAAAACTTCCTTGCCAGTTTATGTAACACTGGTTATGTAATTTGTTCCCCGCTGTGGCTGAATGAAATAGGCAGTGCTTCTTGTTGAGTTATTTGCAAATGGGTGAAGGCAGTTGAAGTAACCCTTAATTGACTGACTGACTGACTCAAGGATCTGCATTATAACTTTAATAAATAAGATGCATTGATCCAACCATTTTATTTTCCTGCTTTAACTGGTCCACCGACAGGTTGCCGTACCTGATATTATTTTGGAGATTATTGAATTCCTCCAGTGATTTGTTTCAGTAATGGCTCAGTCATTAGATCATGAGTTAAATAACTTGTAACGGTATATTCGGATAGCTAAATGATAGATTTAAGCACAACTGAAAGCACAACGTGTCTGGAGTTATGGGTACTCCTGTCATACTTGGTATTCACATTGATAACCACTAGTTATTCATGGTGAACTTCTTTTGATTTCTGCTTACACTTATAAACAAACAAAAAGAGAGGCATTCGGGTCACTCATTTCTATAATGTAATAACAAATCTTATTCACAGAGGTGTTGCTTAGTTCCCAACTGGAAAAAAACACACACTTCATGCAATCATGGGCTATAACTGGGCTTGCAGTAAGTGTTTGGATCCACACTTCTAAGATGACTGATCATATTGCCAGCTGACATGTGCGATTTGAAATCGGAAGCTCCACATTTCACTGGGATTAGTTCAGGTCCCTTCCTCACAGCTGGCACATGAACACAGCCCACTGATTCACAAGCAGCAGCCTCTAGAGGAAGCCAGGATGAATGATAAACAGATGCCCTGCCATTTACTTTAAAAGGTGATGTGTGATTTAAAGAAGGGACATGTTTGGATGCTTTGCTGATCCTCTTGGAATAGTTTGACATCAGCTTCAAGATGTTTTTATCCTGGAGTCAATCTCAAATATTAGAAGTTTGACTAACCAGTGTAAAATGGCTCGCACAGTAAAATGCCATTTCCAACAAGTTCTGCATGTGCTTGATAAATAATGTATGTGTTCTGTTTGTCATTTGCTTTGCAGGAGTCTTCAGCAGCTCCTTGATCACCCTGGAGATGATGTAGAAGAGACCTTCGACCTGAATTTCTCAGTTAAGTGTCATTTCATTGTTAGATTAAGTTATTTGTAGGTTGAATGTACATCTGATGCCCAGCCTCTGGAAACGTTTTTTACTATTACCGTGCTTTTCATGGTAATGGTACCTGTAATGTGTTTTTTATACTTTGTTGTTACTTGCATAACTTGTTGATGTCTTGAACTACTACATAGTTTGTGATAATGGTAATGATACCTGCAATGTGTATATTGTAGGGCAGTTAACGTCTGCGATTTAACGTTACATGACTTTCTATGCAAAAGGCAGACTGCACTCATTTTGTTGCATGTATTCCAAAATGGTTCCGCAGGGAATGAATTACGGTATGCTAAGAGCGTCAGAACAGAGGAGTGCAATTTATCGTGCATTAAAAAAAAAAATCAAAATAAATTAACACTGCATTATGGAGCAAAGTACTATAAATATAATACTGTGATAGTATTTACAATTAAGGACAATGTAACCGTTACTCAATTAATGCTTTGTTAGATTTAGTTTTCAATAAGAATACTTTTTTTTTTTTTTTAAATGACAATGAAAAACATCAGTAAAGGATACTCTTAAAGGAAACTGATAAGAAAATGTACAGTATCATTTTAAATGCATTAAGGTGTGTAATAAACTGACTCCATTGTGATTCAGCAGTTGGTTCAAACAATTTAACAGCAAATGCTGGGATTTTTCTGAGTAATTCTGTGTAAATATAAAACTATAAAGAGGCAACAATATTAATACAGAAATAGGATAACAGTTTTTTTTTTAATAATAATAATAATAATAATAAACATGTCACTTGTACAGCAGTCTTTATGCAAGCATTCCAATATATAATGATTGCTTCTGATTCCAATAAAAACTGCTAAAACACCCTGATACAACCCCCCCCCCTCCCCCCCAAAAAAAGCAATCGCTATATAGCCAAAAAAACAATGGAAATGGTTACAAAATTCACGTTGACTTTACCCCTTTCCCATTTAAAAAAAAAAAAAAAAACTAAACTAACAAAAAAAACTACTACGACTACAAAAAAAATTAATAATACCTATATCGATCACACCAAACGCGTCGTGTCCAAGCGTCAGCGAAAATAGTTACAGTCAGAAGTCGGATATCAGTTATATATATGTGTGTGTGTGTGTGTATGTAACAAATTAATGCACTTATCTGTCACACGCGATTTATGACCCTTTCACCAGTTTTCTGATGCAAAGCCCATCTCTTCAATGTAACAGTTTATTTGAATATCTGTCACGGCCTGCGTTTTTTTTTTTTTTTTTTTTTTTTTTCCTCAAAGCCAAAACAAAGCGAGGAGACAAGCTACTGCAGTGTAACAGTTAATCATTAAACAGTTTTAAATACTGTGATGTATTATTTTTAATCTGATCTTTTTAGTTGCTTTTGTGCATTTTCATTTGCAAGTGAACTGTGGCATCAGGGCCTTATCGAGCACTATATTCTGCAATTTTGAATACTGACTTTGGATACTGTTTTTTTTTTTTTTTTTTTTTTGTCAATTTACACAAAACTTGAAAATAGCTAAAAATAAGCACTGAAAAATGTAATTAATAAAAAACGAAAAACAGAAGCCCTATATATAATCCAGCTACAAATAAACAGACCCAAACAAATAAGTTTTCAAACTGAATTTAAAAGATTCAATTGCGCTAGCATTCCTGATATGAATCTGGAGTAAGTTCCAAAGACGAGGGGCGTTATAACTAAATACCCTGGCTCCGACAGAGTTCAAACTAATTTTGGGGACTATCAGAAGATTATCATTTTCTGATCTCCAGGAACGACCAGGGACAAATGGGGTCAGCAGATCTTGAAGATAAGAAGGTCCAAGAACATGTAAGGCCTTATATGTAATAAGAAGAAAAACTTAATAATACTAATAATAATAGTAATAATAGTAATGGCATCAGTAATAAAACAAACTTGCATGGATGCAGTAATTGTATCAATGAAATATGCTATTTAAAAGCAAGATTAACTAAGATTCAGATTTTTCATTGTAATTGTTTGATAGCCCTAGTATATTGTGGTACCTA
Source organism: Polyodon spathula (assembly GCF_017654505.1). Lineage (NCBI taxonomy): Eukaryota > Metazoa > Chordata > Actinopteri > Acipenseriformes > Polyodontidae > Polyodon > Polyodon spathula. Next base: position 45,579,406 of record NC_054535.1, on the reverse strand, counting down.
TAACATTGGAAAGGTGTTCTGTATGTATTTTTCCCACAAAACAGGTTGCTAGAGAGAACTATGGACTGACAGAGGTTAAGGAGCTGATGCCTGGAGGAGCAAGTCAGACAGGTGTGTTCTAGGTTTCCTGGCAATTGACTGAAATACACTACAGCAAAAATCAGTAACACATATCCTATTTTATGGAAACCGTTTGATAAAATTCCCTTTTTAATACATTTTTGCACTATCTAAATAATTGCAACTTTCTGGGTTCCGAAAAATATAGCACTACACATCCCCACATGTTGCAACAACTGTTTTAATAACGCACCTGTAATTTTCTTTCACTTATAACTTTACAGTGTTTCAAAGCTCTTTTCAAAATGGCCACTGTAGTGCACTGTGTAAATATTATTGCCCACACTGTCAAACAGTTAACACAGCAATAGTGATCCATGATGTGGTACCGAACAGAAAAGCCCAAGCATTTGTTGTTTATTTAAAAAAAAAAAAAAAAAAATCACTCTTCTGCAGTGATTTAGAGGACAGATCTCAAACCCCAGTGCACCAGAGTGGCCATTTTGAAAATAACTTTGAAGTTGTAAGTGTACAAAGTTGTCAGCATGTTAACAATGAAAAGAGAAATTGCAGGTACATTATTTAAACAGTTGTAGAATCAGGTGGGGAGCATGGAACGCTGTATTTTTCAGAACCCCGCTACTTGCTCTAATTTTAGTCTTATTACTCATCCGTGCATCAGTGCCTCGTTCCCTAGTTCTGTAAGTTGCTCTTACTGTGCAACATAGCAAGCTGGCAACACAACAGTTAATCCAGTTTATCCAGGTTTGTACATAAAGTAATTTAAAATCATTTATGGTCTATAGAACTGGGTAATTTGCCGAATTTATTAAAACTTCAGAAATATTATATTCGACTGTATTATTTGCTGCGTTGTGCTGTATTGAACCACAAAATACAGAAAGGTTTGCTGTTCTCAATTGATCTGTTTCGAATGAAAAGATGAGTTGGTATGTAATAAAAGACAAAAAAAAACAAAACACTGATTGCATTTTAATACCAAATCCATCTGTCTCAGACCTACACTTAAAAGTATTTGTTGGCAGCTTCACAAAAACATTTTTAAATGCTGCTTTCCTTGCTTGCAGCTTCTAAAAAGGTATTGTAATTGCAGTTTAGGCTTTAAGTGTTCTACTAGAAATTGTGTGGTAATAAATATATCTGGGATGTAAGTCTTCAGATGTATAGTTACAGAAATGTATTTTATTATTGTTGTGCTTCCCAGTAGACATTTGGCAGAATTCTGTTTGTGAAATCTTACTTTGGCGCTCCTACACCAGCAATGTAACGGTGTGGGGACAAGTGGCTGTCTGCCCCTGAAGAAAAAAATAACCAAATAGGATAGACGAGGCCTCCAGGGAACTTGTTTCAAGTTAATGTCCAGCTATGTGAAACACAGCTACAGTGAACCTCCTCTCTCATCTCAGGATCCCTGTGCAAACCTGTAATCTGGCTTAAATAGGTCATCTAATTAAGATTGGTGTGGTTGTTTTAAAAACTGTTTGCTATTTTATTACAAACCAAAAGAGTTTTTTTTTTCTGTGCTGACTTGCAATACACCAATAAAGCAAGGACCATAGAAGGCAAGCCCTCACCTTAATATATCCAAACATATTAACAGCTTAAGTTATTCCAAAATTCGTTTGTCTTGGATGTCTAATGGTATTCTGTGAAGAGCTAACCGAATTTGCAGTTTGCTAGAAGTGTTTATTATGATTGGTTTACTGTTGATAATACAAGTGTTGATGGGGAATGGTAGAAGACATGTGGCAGGAGACATCTGCCATATCTGAGTGTATTGTATAGTACATACTTGTACAGTGAAGTACCAGTAAATTCAACCAACCATAACAGGTGCATAAGTGGGCCACTGGCCAGTTCTTCTGAAATCCATGAGAAGAAGTAGTGAAACAAGTATTGGCATGGTATGCGCTTTCCCGTGGCGATGCTTCCAATGCTATAATTAACAAGTCTACTGAGGAGCTGTTCTAACCATTCTGAAGCAGCTTCCTGAAGGTCTGTGGAGGCAGGTCCTGTCACTGTTCCAGTCCTCCGAGCTGCTGGCAATGGTGGTGGGGCACAACTGGGAGGAGATGGAGAAGGTAAACATTTGGGCTTGAGTGGAGTGAGACATTTATTTAAAAAAAAAAAAAAAAACCTCTATGAACATAATTTTAGATCTTTTATTTAACATCATGCAGTAAAAGAAACTCCAAAATAATATTGCAAAAGTCTACCAGAAGTCATAATAGTAGTACAGTATTTCATGTTGGAGTTCAATATTTTTTTTATTATTTATAAATTTGTCAGTTTTTCATGAAGTATATGGAAAACATCAAAGCGATATATGATTCAATATATTAATTTTAACATTATTCAGCAGGTTTAATTTGACTTTATGGTGCAACATTTCTTAATTCTAGAGTGATGCAAAACTTTTGGCCATAGCTGTAGGTTAAGAATAAGGCACCAACTACTAAAACTGCTTTAAGCATCTACTACTGTACTCTTAATATTGCTCAGCGCCCGGTCTTTCTTTTTCTCTCTAGAATGCTGTATACAAAGGTGAATACTGAGTGTCACATCCTAAAGTAAAAAAAAAAAAAAATCTGGAAAGTATTCCATGGGTTTCAACTGGAGAAGAAAAAGCAATTCTTATGTGCATCTATGCCTAGTGTGAAATGAATTCTTGGGCGAATTTGTTTTGCGAATACCTGTTTATCATATTTATTTTATACATTTGTATTTTAACTGTAAGCTGGTTCCCACTGCATCTGTTTGTTTGCTGAACCGCTGGAGAACTCCAGATCTTAAGCACTTTGCTTTTATTCTATAGTACAATTGGGCCTCATTTGTGTTTACTCCAATGACAATATTAAAAATACTCAATGTAATAGTGATAATAAATTTGAACAGTTGACACTTTTGTTTGACTAACTATAATATATAATCATCAGCCACAAAAAGACCACAAAATTCTCCTCTTCAGGTGTAGGTGGATATTTAAAGATAGAACTTGTTTAACACCACTTTCTTTAAATTTCCACTGAAGAGACATTTCAGGTCTTGAAAGCTAGTTTTAACACAAACTAACAGTGTCAACTTAAAAATATTTAAGTTAACATGGTTATTTTTTCCATTGATCTTTATTTAGTGTTCGTTAATTGAAAACAATACAACATATATTCCTTTTGAGGAATAGATTTTTAGAAAAACATAATACGTTAATAAAATGTTTTAAAGTCTGAATATAACAGCCAATGGACAGGCCCAGCCAAAATGACGTTTTTTCTGTTGTTCTCAGTGTTCTTGGCAGGCAGTGACTGCATCCCCATATACACAATGGAGAGACTGCAGATGGTCATTCAGCCCACATTGGCAGGAGAGTAGTACCTGCCTGTGGCTCACACCTGCTGTTAGATCTGCCAGACCAAAAAGACTCTGAGGAGCAGGCTTACCCAGGCCATTGAACAATATCAAAGATTCGGGCTGGTATGAAACCAAACTAAAAACACATTTAAAAACATTGGTTCCAGTTTTTGACACACGGACCAGCAACACACTTTATTAGGTACGTAAAGGAAACGTTGGAAATTAACAGAAAACAGTGCACTATTTATTGAGGGGGAGGGGGGGTGATAAAGGTTCATAAACTAATATATATATATATATATATATATATATATATATATATATATATATATATATATATAATATCAGAACAGAAAACTTTAGAAATGAGTACCAAAAAATACATTATGTAGCCCTTGTATATTTATTGGAATTAGAGCTTGTTCATTGTCACATTGGAATTCTGGACAGTAACCTCTCACTGGGTATTCCAGCTTTACTAAAATGTAGTTTAAACTTGTTTTTTTGTTCCTTTTTCCAGTTTTTAGTTTTTATTAAGTACTGTTTCACCGCTGTACGAGTTGTTGAATACCAGAAAACAAATGGTGATCACTGTGTATACCAAATAGCAGATCCTTCAGAAAGTTACCAGTAATTTTGTTTATTGTTAAAGTTTCAGTTTCATCTCTCCTAATCGTGTGGTATAAATAGATACTGAACTTGGGCATCAGTTAAGTGGTTTATGAGCTGCACTGTGTGACCTTAGGTCTGCTAGTTTACCTAGTCCAACATCACTTGGATTCATTCTCAAAGCCAATGATCTCTCTCCATGTATTTCCTCTCTAGATTAGGAATGTTAATACAACTTGATCTATTTGCTTTTATACTTATAATAAAACAAACTTAAATTAGTTTTTTTCAAAATATTTAAAACTATACAAAACAACTGCAGTTGTCAGTCATCTGTCTAAAACAAAATTTGGGGATACAATAATTCTTATGATTATTCTTGGAGAATAATAGATGGCTGGTGTGTATTATAATGCTGTATAATTTCATTAAGGGGCTCTGATGGAGAAATATAAAAACAAAAGCATCACCTGAAACCCTAATAAATGAAATTTCAACATTAAACACTAGTAATTTAAGTCTTGTCACTGTATAAACTTTACAAAAATGCATTCTTACAGTATATTTAACTCTACTACAGTACATATCTTGAGCTGTTGTCACCATCCATGAGCATATATTAAAGGTAACAGTGAATTTCCACAAGACACCAATGTGTCTAGTTTACTAGTTTTGTGCAACTAGTCAACATATCATTTACTCAACACAAACTCATTCAAAATATTAGTTTTTTTTTATATATATGTATATATTATATACAAAATACAATGATGTACTAAAATGTACACCCATATTTTCCATTCAGTGTTTACATTCAGAGATGAAGTGGCATACACTAATAACACTATGTAACACAATTTTTGTTCCTGGGTAGTAAGTATTATTTCCTAATTGCGTATGCCTCAAAAGTATAGAAAATGGCTATCATTCCCCACAAACTTTGCTTTTGTGACCAGGACAGTGATATTTCAAAATATCACTATTTCCAATGGGAAAACAGGCAAATGTGTGTCTTTTTGTTCACATAAAGTCAGAAAAAAAACAACATATGAATCCAAATTACCATGTATTTATACTAAAGTAATACAAAAATGACTACAAAAGATTTAGAAATGAGTAGTTTTGAGAGATTTACGATTATACTGTATTTACTTATAAATACAATGTAATAAATACATGGTAATTTAAATCTCGAAAAACTACTCACTTTTACCATGTATTTATACTAAAGTAATACAAAAATGACTACAAAAGATTTAGAAATTAGTAGTTTTGAGAGATTTACGATTATACTGTATTTACAGTATAATTGTAAATCTCGAAAAACTACTCGCTTCTAAATCTTTTGTGGTCATTTTTGTATTACTTTAGTATAAATACATGGTAATTTGGATTCATATGTTGTTTTTTTCTGACTTTATGTGAACAAAAAGACACACATTTGCCCGTTTTCCCATTGGAAATAGTGATATTTTGAAATTTCACTGTCCTGGTCACAAAAGCAAAGTTTGTGGGGAATGATAGCCATTTTCGATACTTTTGAGGCATAGCAATTAGGAAATAACACTTACTACCCAGGAACAAAAAAAAAAAAAAGAAAATTTGTTACACGGTGTAATTAAGTTCAATAAATCGGCTTGCTTACTTTGTAATGTAAACATAGATCTGGGTCCACATTCACAAAAGAACAAATTCACTTTTCAGACCACTTACAAAAAAAAAAACAGTGTACCTGGTTAATGCTTACTATAGGCTTTGAATGGTGTTATGATAAGGATTTATCCAATTGGCTTTTAGTCTTTCAGTTTAAGTACAGAAAAAAAATATGGTTCACAACAGCATGCAAATGTCTAGTCTGACAAACAAGCACAAGAAATACAATGAAATCTACAAGTGATCACTGTATTAAAAAGTTCATATGCACATGTTAGGTGTTTTGAAGCAGCTAAGAATTATCTAGATAACAGCTTGCTATTAACCAATGGGAGTGAACTAATTAGCTCTGGTGAGGCTGTTGTTTCAAATCAATGCGCCCATAATGGACAATCATTCATAAAGCAGCATTTGAAAAATTCAGTAGCAGAAACAATAGAAAACAATCTTAATTTCAACATATCTATCTCCTAAATGCAATCATAACAAAACAGTGACTGGAATCAAGTATCCATGTGAATCCATGCTCTACTCCTGTTTTGTGCTTTGCTTAGATTTCCAAAAATACATGATTATTTTATGATTTAACCAGTAGCAAAGTAAATTACTACAACATTTCAGTAGAGAACAACCAAATATTTGTGCTACGAAAAAAATAAAGCTACAATGTACCCCACACTGTTTTGGTCTATTGTGGTCATTTAATTAATTTTCTCTTTGGATCATTTAAATGCATGCGTTGAAAAATGATGCAAACTGCAATGTTATAAGCACTTCTATTAGCCATATATATATATAATTTAAACATAATCCTCATCATCTCACTTTTTTTGATTAAACTAATATTAGCTTTTTTTTTCGCGATGATGATTTAAGCCTTGTTAAAATTTGGTTTTGGTTAAATCATTTGTTCTCCCTCCCCAACACCCAAAGTATAACCTTTGATTTAAGATTCATTAATAGAGATTAGAGATGTGTATTAGAATGTGGCAATCTTTTGATAAATGTAGTCTTCTATTCCCCCAGTCTGTAGTTTTTCTCAAACACAATTACTTGAAGACCTGCATTCAAAATATATAAGTAGCTGACAATATACTGTAAAAAACCTTTGTATAAGTCTATTTTCTAGGAATTTTCGGGGGGGTCTTAAAAAGGGGGCAGCGACTTATACACCGGTGTGACCTATAGGCTTTTTCCTGAAATTGTTGTCTCAGAAAGGGGGGGCCACTTGTACACCGGTTTTTATAGTAACTTAGTACTGCATTAGTTACTAGTTATCCTTTTGCATTTAATAAAACATTTCAAATGTTATGGCACCAATCACACATTAATAATATAGTGAATTTAAGAACTATAACCATGCCTATGAACTGCACAAGCATATTGGTTTAAAGAAATAACTTGCTGAATTTCAATGCCACCAAAATTGTTACTTGAAGTAAAATAAAAGATTGGCCAAAACACAGCAGCTCCTAACATAAGAGACGGATGTGGTGGCGTTTCATTGCTGCTGCAGGACAACAAAAATGAACTCGTGCTGCCAGGGTTTATGTACATTGAGACGCCTCAAAGCTATTTACAACTGTTCTACATACTGTTTTCCTTTGCTGTGAATAATACCCTTTCGAGTTCCTTTAAAGTAACCTTGTTTTTGTACTTGTAAATCAACCTCATGACAACAATAAAGATAGATCTAATGACCCATGTTAAACTGATAACAAACAGAGATTAGGAACACAGTGCTACAATGCCTCTCGTAAGCAATATCTTGCCCAGCACGTGACGTAGAGATGAATACTAATTTACCTGCAACTCATTTGATGGCACTCCCATCACAGTTGTCTGTCTTTTTACATGAAAAGAAAGCAGTCTGATCACCCCTTATTTGCTTAAATCACAAAGCAGAATTAAAATTGATATGGCATCAATTTGCAATAGCTTTAAAAATCACTCCTTTTTACACTAGGCATCTCAAACTACACAACTTCTTTTTTCTCAAGCTTATATAAGGCTTACACACCCAGATAACGTTACCTACTTAAATAACCATTAGAAATTATTTTCAGGTAATGCACGATTCCAAGTTATTGTTCTGCTCCTGTATCCTTCAGATTTGTAACTTATCTTTGGAAATGGGTCAGAATCTCAGGATTTCACACCAACCAGCTTTATTTGAAGCTTTACAGTAAGAGGTTTCAATACTGCAGCTGCTGGAAACCAGTATGAAAATGGATCTGCACTGGAATCAACTGTGTGTATGTGTGTAGTGTTCAGTGCCTCTGACGATAGAGGTTAACAAAACATCAGTCATCCTAGAAAAGTCCATCAGAAGTTGCTGGTGACTCTGTATGGCACTTTAAAAGCAATAAACACTGTTGTTCATCAGGAAAAAAATGCTATTGAGTTGATAGAAAGTTTCAGTATTTGTGTTACTGTTACTCTTTGTTTTTGTGATCATCCTCTTCTTGTTATTTTATTAAATAGTGGAATTCCACAGAACACAGTTCTTCCAATTATTTACATGGTCTTTGAAGAATCCATCTTGCTGATGAGAACTTCCAGAAGCCTTAACTTGGCTTTAACATGCTTGTATTCGCTGTACTCGTCAGCCATTGGTGTGCGCTCTTCTTTCTGCACATTTCTGTAGGAAAAAAAAAAAATATTGTCCAAAACATATTTGTATTTCAATGTGTTTATATATATATATATACTTATATATACTTATATATATATGGGCTGCTCTGATTAACAGATTAAATCGTAAAATTACAATTTATATCATGTTATATAAAGTAAGTGAGTGGAGGCAGGACATACACCATTGAAGGCATTCTCCATTTCAGTTGAAGGTCTTCTGAGTTTAACCAATGGGAAAGTTAAAGACCTGCCCTGGTTTTGCAGCTGTCCAATCATTAGTGAGCAGAGGTGGGACATAAACATGCTAGGGTGTGCGGTGTAAGAATAGCTGAATTTTGGTCGATATTGCTATTGTTATAGAGACCGTTATTGAGAACTTCAAAATAATATTTAGAATTGCTTTTTATAAATTAAAAAAAAAAAAGTCAGGCAAAGGAGACATCGTAGTCGATTTGGTTGCAAATCCATTTGCAAGAAGACCTTTCTCAAAAAAAATGGAGATTGTTAAAAAGGGAGGTATACACCACAAATACCCAAACTGACACAGGAAGGGAAGGAATATACTCGCTGCTTCCAACATTCTAATTATGAAAGGTAGCTTACTGGTAGATTTGAATTTAAAATTATACAGCTAGACTTGTCTTTTGCTCAATACAGAAAAGGTGATGTGGAACAGCACTGGCTCCAGCCATCTAGGATGTCTTGAAGTCAGCACAAAAACATGAGCGTTCCCAAAGTCACTTGTGAGCCACTGTTATGCTCAGAACTTTTGGACAAACCTGGATTGATGTTCAACTGGACATTGTGAGGGTCTTAAATACCTGATGGATTCTGTTGTTTACCCTGGCAAGCAAGAACTGGCATTCAGAGGGCACAATGAAGGCACCAGTTCCTCAAATAGAGGTAATTATGTGGAATTACTTTCTCTGATTTCTGACTGTGACAGCATGTTAAGCAATCACTTATCAATAGCCATAGAATGAATAAAAGCAGAAGTACAGAAAGCCAAAGAAGAAGCTGTAATAGCAGATTAAACAACCAACAAACACAGCTCAGCTGTCTTGTGTTTTCAGATATGTGACTGACAGTGGCCTGAAGAAACAGCTGTTCTGTGAAAATGTGTTTCATTAACTAAAACTAACAATACAAATTAATCCCATTGGGCTTATTATTTTTTTTAGATTCTATTGATTTTTTTAGTATTACTATGCAGGACAGCTACTATAAGATTGTTACCTTTATTAAAAATGTGCACGGACGAATCTACTGATTAATCAACTAATGCCCATAAATTAACCAATCAAAAATTTTAATCGAGTGACAGCCCCAATTCTACTGATAATCAGGGTATTTAATGCCCTTAATTATAATAATATATTAATATATATATATATAATATTATTAATATGTTAACTTAATATATCTATATTATATATATATATATATATATATATATATATATAAAAATTTTATCATATGATTAATATATTGATGTACTATTATGATTTAATACCATGGTCCTTTAAGTCATATTTTAAAGATTTCTGTTAGTAGCTTAGTTGCCGGACGGAAGGATGATACTTACACGAACGTTATCTAATGCCGATGTCTGTAAATTAGTGTGACTTTCAAATTACTGATAGTTGTAGTTAAATAATGCATGTCAATTTATTATTTGTAAAGTTCAACATTTTTCAAGTGTACATTTTCACTATAATCAGATTCATAGGTGGGTAAGTATCACCACAGGGCAGGAGTCGGGGTCTGTCTCGAAGTCAGGGTTCGTTTCTACCAGTTGACGGGCGTCTGTCCTTCAACAGTGGGTAGCTTTGGAAAAGATCAGCTGTTTTGTCCTCAAAGTCTGTGTCGCAGTCTTGCTCACTAACCCACCATTTTATCTCCCTGTCTCATCCCCAGGCAGCTACTCGGCTAGTGGCAGCAGGTTGCACTGGCATTTCAAATTTTTTCCTGTCTCCTATATAGAACTTGAATATGTTTTGGCCTATCTTGACTTGGAATGCCGTCAGTAACTGCTTTATTATACAAAGAACAGATGCTACCTCTCTTGAAAGTTTTCAGACATTAAATATACAAAAAAGTCCAGTTCTGGGCAAGAAGTTTACAATGCAATTATTATTATTATTATTATTATTATTATAATAATAATATTTAAATGATTAAAAAGTACTGGACGTTACATTGACTAAATAAGTTATCATCACAACCTTAATGTATGTTATCTACTGGGCACAATTAAATGTGGAGTGTGTGGGCATGATCTTTTTATGTGCATTTTCATTATGATGCAATTATTTGTCAAGCCTATTCAACCATTAACAATAGTTTGTATCCAAATTAACTGCAGTAAATGACCAGTAAAGCGGCAAAATCATCTTCTGATTTGCCAGGTTCAATATAGCTAAAGAGAGAAAGTATAATAATTTAGAGTTAATCATTAAAAAATGGCAGTAGAAACTATTGCTTTACAAAATGAAAAGAAAACTCAAAAGTTTTAAACCTAAAAAAAAAAAAAAATGTCCCCAAGTCTTGCATTTCTAGCGCAATGGCTTGTGCTACCGCTACACTGTCAGACTGCCAAAGTTATAACTATGGCAACACTGGCAGTGTTTTTAGACTTCCTTGACTTTTCATTTGGTTCAACATTTACAAACAAACAAAAAAGCTTACCTTGCATTTTGCCTGAAAAACGTATTTTCAAATTCTCTCAGTTTCTTGCGGAGTCTCTTTTTGTCTTCCCGTGCATCCTGAAGCTGCTCAACAAGTTCAGGCCTAAAACACAATGGATTCCTTGGTCTAGAATTTGCATTAAGAGGTCAATCATTTTCAATACTTGTTAATAATGAAGTTGAAAAAATAAACCTGTCTTGAAGTATGGAAGGTATTTTTAATTCAATTTCTATTTGAATGTATTCCAAAACGTGCCACCATTTACCCTAGGGACTTAACAGTCATACTTCTGGAATAATTAGTTGAATAAAAAAATCCCTCCGTCAATAGAATTCACAACTACAATTATGTACATCTAGGTTTCAAGAAGTTATATTTCGGTTTCCCGAAATATTAGTTATATTTGAAATAAAGAGCATGCACACATTCCCTGACTTACATGGTGGCAGAGTGTAGGTTGGACAGCCTCATGTCAGTAGTGTTCTTGGATGGTGATTTATCGTCCACTGGTGAGATAAAGCCGTCCCCTGCCTCGTCCAGCTGGTCCAGGAAGTTGCGTACACTGAAATCCGGCTTCAAGGTTACAGTGAAGTCTGTCTTTGGTTGGTTTTCATCTTCTGAGCCATCTTCCTCCTCCTCCTGCAAAGAGAATGAGGGTTTCGTTAACATGCTGAGCTCTCCGAGAGGGCCTGGAGCCAATGGGGCTGGGTGAAGAGGAACAAGGAGGTTTGGGAGCACATTAGTATGAACACTGAAACCACTATTAGACTTCGAAACACACACCAAACAACTCCATAAAAGAAGGCTGCTAGGGTAATCTGAGCAAAGACTAGATTGTAACAAGGTGCATAAAACTGCACTGAAATTAAAACACAAAGAATTGAAGATGTAGGCACGCAGGTACCAGACTCAAAAAGCAATAATTCCTGGATTAGTATTTTTGAGTATGTATAGCATGCCAACTATCTGAACATCTTCAGTTTCAGTGCAGGGTTCGATTGAGGCAGCACTGCATTGCTGGGATGTCATTTCCAAAAGCTGCATATATGCAATACTTTGTTGTAAAGCTTTTTAACATTGTTTACTATTTCCATTTTCATTTTTGGGGATGGTAGGGATACAAAAAAAGCCCTTTTTGATCCTGAGAGTGGCTGTAGCCGACAGCTACAGCTAAACCTTTTTTTTTTTTTTTTCCAATAACAAACAGGACTACACTCGAGTCCAGACTGATCATCATGAAGAAATCTTGGGGCATTTATTTACAAATTCTATCTATCTATTTTATATATATATATATATATATATATATATATATATATATATATATATATATATATATATATATATAAAATCTAGCATCTGAGCGGCGTACATCTAGTCTCTATAATTTCTCATATGTAATTCACACATCCTTCTCATTACAAGTAAAATGTTCTTTGAAGTAGTAGTCAATACAAAATTAAATAATCGTTGACACAAAATAGTCCCTGATCAGTCTTGAAGGAGTACAAAATCATCTTACAATAGTGGATGTTCTCACCTTGAAGGATACAACTTTTATGTTTTAAGATTAAAACATAAAAAGATTCCAAAAATTTTTATTATTATTATTATTTATTGTGTCCAAGCTGATTAGTGATTAGTGTAGTTGTATATTCCACTGTAAATACTGTCAAAAGAGCACATTTATCCCCTCCCCCCTTTGGTTTAAACACCTGAAATGGCTTCTTAAATTTGTTAAAACAGTAAATGGTGTGTTGTACTTCACCTACATTAAAACATCTCGAATGACATGCTTTTATATGAAGAGTGTGCTGTAAATAGGCAAGTGGTGTAAAAAAAAAAAAAAAAAAAAAAAAGAATACATTGGAATGTATAGTAGCCACTTGTAAGTGTTTTGGTTTTTAACATTCACAGTCATAATGGACTGTGTTGTTGTGCTTTAAGTGTTCTGGCATATTGTATAATCCAGACAAAATCTAAGACAAAATTGAAAGTTTGTCTTGGAGGGCTTCTTTTCTCATTTTAAACTGCAAGCTCCTACAAGAAAAATCTAAGTTCCTTAGGGAACAGCATATCATGCAGAAGGGCTTCTCACTACTCTTCTCCATTTGTGGGCTGTCCAGACAAGGGGTACACTAAACAGCTACTGATTTGAGTGGTAGTCGCCATATGAAAGTCAACAGATTGCAAATCATGGGGAGTATCAGCAAGATCTGCTAAATTCACAGATTAGTTTAGCAGCAGGCCTTCACCTTTATGTCCTCGAAGAATGATGCTGTTACGCCCTCGATAATTGGCTGCAGCAAAGGGCTTCGACGCTTGCTTGAGGGGGAACCCTGTGACAGGTGTTAACAAGTAGGTTATGTTTCTACACCCTCTTCGTGATCCCAATATTGCGTTTAACTCTTCCCAGCACTACCTCCACATCCAACAGGCTGTAGATCACAGGATCAACTACCTCTACACGCAAGCGCTCCACTTAGCAGGCCAATATTCTCTTTACATGACCACCTGGTGTAAAAACATTTACGTGTCCTTGGAAATTGAAAGCTGGTTGCCAATACCTAATTTCATTTTGAAATAGGGAGACCACTTTCCTGAAAGAATCGGGATAGCTTTTCATATATACATATGAACATACAGTGACAAAAGGGGTGTGTCAGGATTCTGGCACACTTAACCAGAACGATTAGCACAACTATGAACACATAATTCACATGCAAGCCTTCCCCTGGAATCCAGATCAAGACAACTGAGATTTTGTCGCAAATTAGTCTGGGATAGATTTTTTTTTTTAACTTAATTTCTTCACAGTGCTCGTTTCTTTGATCATCTTTTTTTTTTCTTCTTCTGTTAAGAGTTTGAGTTCAGCCCACCCCTGAAAAGTTAAACTATGACACCACAGGAAGTCAGCATGACCCAGGTCACGCTGACGAATCTTAGTGACCGGAAAAGGATTAGGGATTATAGCAGGATTATAGCAGCTCCCTTCATCTACATGGGCATTAACATTCAGAGATGCTGTGTTTCTAGCAAGGAAAATGTATTTGTATGGTATGCTATTTATAATACTACATGCACACTGTTACACTAATCCTTGATTTAGATCTTAAAACTACCCACATTACTTACAGTAGATTTATCCCAATCTGGGACTTTTGATTTCATACGGAGGGGCACCAAGGTAGAGCGACCTATAAACAAGTGACTATCGGTAATAAAATCTTACACTTATCACAGCACTGTGCTGGTTAAAAAAAAAAAAAAAAAAAAAAAAAAAAACACTGTCCTGTTTTACAGCATAATACATTATTAAGTAGGTTTTCTCAGCATCTGAGGATTTACTGAGCACAGAAAGCTGTGCTTGTATACTGATAAAGTTACAAGCTGTGGAGATCGCCCCACCCCTACACCCTGTTCTCCGTTCGGCCAAGGAAACTGTCCAGAACTTTATCTGGCACAGTAATGAGCTTTCCAAGAAATGAGAACCACAGACTACAGAAAGTCCGAAACGCATACTTACAATCACAGGAATGGTGGATGCCCTGCAAAGGATCTGCTTGACAAGACGGTATCTATCATAAAGAGGCTTCATGACCTGCCTCTCGCTCTTTGTAACCTTAGATGCAAAAAAAAACAAAAACAATAGCTCTTGTTAGTTTGCAACTTGTGCCTATTAATCACAACTTAATTTAGCTGTAATATTCACTGACTGACATGACAAACATTTAGTGTAACTACTGACAGTTTCTTTTAAAAGTCATTGCTCTCCAATTTGATTATATGCCAGGAACACTAGTGTCGCGTTTTGTGTTTCTGGCTGGTTTCAACTTATTCAATTTAGTAAGCACATAAAGGCTATCTGTATCACTTGCAAGTGCATTATCGGCACAGGGCTGGCGCTAGGCACCCACAAACTCTGCTCCTGAGGATGAATGGCCCCCTGGGCACTGTTTTTTTTGTTTGATTTTTTTTTAATACAGTACATACACAAAATAGATAATTGCGCGTGTGCGGTTCTGGCATTAGGCACCCTTGAAGTTGAGAGGGCCCTCTGAGGCAAGAGATTCAAGTGTTCACCACTAAAATATATTATATATATATATAATATATATATATATATATATATATATATATATATATATATATATATATATATATACAGCATACAATACCGCTAGGCGAGCTAGCACTGAGTCTGGAAGTTAAATAAATTATGCAGAGTGGGGGGTGGGGTGTTACGTGTTGTTTTGATAAACGTATTTCAAATCTTGAACTGAGTAGCCTATTAAAAAAAAAAAAAAGCTTTATTATTACTACCGGTATTTCATTAGTACCCCGAGTTCCCATTGTCTTTTGCGAATTTCTGAATCTACAGGTTTAAATACTGTGAGCGAGGAGGATGCTAATGACAGACTTATTCAACTGTGTAATCATGTACCAGCATTTTAAGTCATCGGGAAATACCGAATATAAACAAGGCAACCGTAGCATCTAATTTCAGTCTGTGCGTTCTTTTTTCTCCTTTGTGTATTAACTGGTTACATTTGATAAAGTAAATGGCTAGCAGTAACTTACATTAAACAGACATAATAAATAACCAAGGAAGTAAACAAGAAGACTATTTGTCAATTGGCTACTTGAATCGTATTTGAAGTACTGTATGATTAAACCCACATTACCGATCAATGTATTACAACAATGAATTAAAAAATATTATTTACATTTTTTTTGTTTTATATATTGACATGCAGCACACCATAGGTTATGAAATATGCAAAGAAAACCAAAAAACAGTATTATTTGATATTAAATCATACACATAAAGTATATTTGTTTTGTGATGTAAACTTATAGGGCTAGTTTCACAGAATGTGACTTGCATTAGTTCTAGCCATCTAATTAATATAAAGTAGTCCAAGATTACTGCTTATCAGTGTCTCAGTGTGTGTGTGTGTGTGTGGGGGGGGGGGGGGGTGGGGGGGTGGGGGGTTTACAGGGGGCCCCAAAATTGGTCTAGAACCAGCCCTGTATCGGCGTGCCAGCGCTTAAATCGGTGTGGATATTTAATGCACATAACAAGTTTACAAATTGATAGTTCTGAAATGTTTTGAGCAACCAAGCATTAGAGAGAACTCCCACCCCTCCCCCTCATCTTAAGAGTTTATGTTATGGTTTATATGTTTTGTGTTTGTGTGTGTGTGTGTAAAAGATCTGCATTTCAAACCCTCAAGTCAGAAGCAGCACTAAATACTACACTATTTTGCGAAAGGTACAAAAAGAACAGCTACAATTACAATATTTGATGTTTCATCTTCCTTGCAGGGCAATGAATATGTCACAAGAAATAACAAAGCAGTGTCTGTACTTACTGGCCTCCCGTGTATGCTCTCATAGTATAGCAGAGCCTTCTGCAGAGCACCCTTCTCTGTGGAGATCTGCTCCCGGGTCATGTCCTGTGAATGAGAACAGATTGTGGATTATTCTCAAACAACCTAAATGACAAACCACATCGTCTTCATCATCACTGTTTCAGTTATCTATTCGCTCTTAAACTCCTCCAACAGTATTAATAGAATTAATTAATGCATCCCTTTATATGTCCCCAATTAAAGTCCAGAAGAAAACACATCATTCCTAAATTCCAAATAGAATGTACTGTAACAAAAATATACATCAATACAAACATACACAGTCAAGGAACATTTTCAATCAGACCTGATTCCCCCCCCCGCAAAAAAAGAAACAGTTCTTTTAATGTTCACCATCATGGAAAATGTTGACGCTAGAAACCTAAATCTAATCTTCTGAGTATCCTTGTACCTTGATATCCTCGGGGCGGTTGACCTCGGCTCGCTTCTCTTGCAGCTTCTTCTGGACAGCCTCCAGTGTGTCCTCCAAAGTGGGTTTTGCTGCTTTCTCAGCAGCTTCCTGCTTCTCTAGCTGGGAGCCAAAGCTCTTCGGGAGGGTGTAGCTGCGCTGGCGAGTCTGAGGAGGCAGGCCTTCTTCAGAAAGCTTAACCTTCATCTCTACATAGGGTCAAAAAAAGACCAACATATTTAGGGTTAATATAACTGTGTACTCAGGACAACAGCTTTAATCCAATTTACAGCCTTTAATTGGTCAAACAAAGATGCATCGCAGAGCTCTATTCACAAGTTTGTGAAAAATGGCAAATATTAAACTTTAAAATAAATCCCACCAGAACACTGTTAAAAAAAAACATTCTTTAAATTTGTATTCTGGCTATGGTTTTGTTTTCAGGCATTTGTTACATTCGATATGACAAAAATAACTATGGCAATTCCCATACTATTTGATGATCAAACGTTGGTGCAATAGGATAGACCAATCACCACAAAAAGCTTTGGTTGCAATTAGTCTGATAGCAATTACTTAAAAGTATAAATGGCACTTTTTTCCAACCTAAGAATGGTTTGCTTAAAAACAAAAACAAACTTATTTTTTAAAATTCATGGTCTCATAATCCTTCAAAGTCAGTAAGATTTGTTAAAAACTAAATATTCATATAAATGGTCAGTAAGGGCAAAAAGAATGCTTTGTTAATTATTTACAGTAACACGGATTTAAACCTGCTGAATCTCTCTGCATAAATCCTTCATTTTAAGAGGGCATGCACTTGCCTTTCAGCTGTTTTCGTAACTTGGCAAGTTCATTCATCCACTTTAACAGCTCAGGGTTAGCTGCCTTGTCGCTGTGAGAAGGCTAATGGGAACAAAACATGACAGTTGAAATTTCACTCCCAGGCGAATTAACAACAAAAAAAAAGACTCTGTTAACGACTGCTAAGGCCATTAGAAGCAGTCGGTTAGCATTTATTTTACATGCTAGCAAAAACCGACAGTTTTTAAATGTTGAGCCTGCTGTAAATGATAAGAAGTGTACTTGCTTCAGGCTCATTAAAGCCCGCCCCCTCCCAGTTGTCACTCCATTATGCCATCCTCTTACTCTCTTTGCTCGTACTCACCCTGTATTTCCTCTCCTCTTCAAACTTTTCTTCAAATTTCCTGATCTTCTTCTTTAAGCTCTGGATCTTCTTGGAGATTTGTGCACTTGTGAGTTCTTCTCTGTCATCTTCGCATGAGCCCAGCGAAGCGCTCCGCCTCCTGCTGAGATTAAAGACACTGTCAATTAGGCAGGGTAGTAATCATGCCTTGGCAATAGCGCAAAATAATAAGAACATAAGAAAGTTTACAAACGAGAGGAGGCCATTCGGCCCATCTTGCTTGTTTGGTTGTTAGTAGCTTATTGATCTCAGAATCTCATCAAGCAGCTTCTTGAAGGATCCCAGGGTGTCAGCTTCAACAACATTACTGGGGAGTTGGTTCCAGACCCTCACAATTCTCTGTGTAAAAGTGCCTCTTATTTTCTGTTCTGAATACCCCTTTATCTAATCTCCATTTGTAACCCCTGGTCCTTGTTTCTTTTTTCAGGACGAAAAAGTCCCTTGGGTGAACATTGTCAATACCTTTTAGAATATTGAATGCTTGAATCAGATCGTGTAGTTTTCTTTGTTCAAGACTGAATAGAGTCAATTATTTAAGCCTGTCTGCATATGACATGCCTTTTAAACCAGGAATAATTCTGGTCGCTCTTCTTTGCACTCTTTCTAGTGCAGCAATACCTTTGGAATTGCACCGGAAAAGCAAACTCTCCCAAGAGATAGACTGAACGCTGGTACTATATTGGGTCTTTAAAAAAATATGCATTAACTTTAACACCAATGTACAAGCACATAATACAAACTTGAAGCAAATAAAAAGGATTCTGAGGCTTATTCTGTTATGTGCTGAAAACTGGGGACAAAAACAGCTTCACAGACCACACGTCTGGGTAAAGTATTTAATTTAGTACTGATTTTCCCTAAGGCACCCCTTGCTTTTAGAAAAAAAAAAAAAAAATCTATTAAAATATGAACAAATGTTTACCATTCCAGTAATAATATTCTGTATGCATTTTCCATTTGCAACAGCTGCAATCAAAGCCATGCAAGGCTTTTCTCTCAAATTAACAACTGTGAATGGTAAAGTAGGAGCACAGAGCTGACAGAAGCACACCTCTGTAGAATAATCAGAGGCTACAATTAAGGTGAAAAGAGGCAACAAGGAGTACAACGGCAGGACTGTTTCAGTTCAACAGCAAAGCACTTGTAAGGATTAAGTGATTTGAATATTTAAATCTCTGAAGTAAGACAGCAGAGATGCGTTCAGTTGTGCTAATTTCTGTTCCTAACCTCATGAAGGAGTGAGCATTGGGGGGAGAGGGGGGCACTTCTGGGTCATCCAGGTATTGCTGGCTCTGCCCGAAGGCGTAAAAGCGTGGTGAGAGCATGGGGTCACTGTCCTCGTCCATGAGCTGGCGGATCAGGTGCCCCCCGGCTTGTGGGGAGAGGCAGGCTTCCTCCATGTGAATATGTTCCCTCTGCCACGACGGGCAGGCTGGCACTGGCTCTGTGAATCAATAGAAAGAGCATTCATGTGTCATCTCAAACTGACACCAGAACTACTCATACTACTAATACTGTCATATGACATTTAATCTCAGTATTGAAGACTGTTACATTGCTTAACCATTCTGACCTGAAATTAGGTAGAGTGATGTAGCAGCACTATCACCGTTATGTTTCACAATCAAAAATAAATCACAGTTCATCATTGGAGCAATGGTTTATGGTTTCTGCTGGTTTATCTTGGAAGAGCCTGTTTTTAGATTTTGTTTATGATACTAGTATAAATCTGTGCAGATGTACTAGATCTAATAGGCGATTCATTTAAACTATGTAGTAGGAAATATATCAATCAAGTGACAAATGCTTTTCTTTGTTTGTTGATACCGAGCTACTCTGTAAATCAGGACACAGCATCGAAAACCTTACCCTCAACTCTGAGGTGCCAGACAGCTGGCTAATTGATACATGCTCACACAACTGTAACTTTATATCTTGGTTCAACAGCACCACCCCCGCTTAATTAGAAATCTCATACTTTAAAAGAACCTCAGAAAAAGATAGGTCTGTCACAACAATGAAAATATAAGCCTCAAAGCATGGCATGTGTACTATATATTTACAGCGGGTCGTTTGAGTGTGGAAGGTATGCAAGTACATATGTACAGATATATGTTGGCAGGGAGCCTTAAAAATAAATATCCAACAGTTAAACTACCTCTTCAGGAATGTGGCTATAAATGCAGGCAGAGGTCAAGGTTATTTTGGAATCAGCAGAGTTCAACCAGCAGATCACAGCGATTAAAATACCTACCAAAGAATGAAGCTGATCAAAATTAAAAGTAATAATAACAGCAGAACAGAACGAAGAGATGAACGTCTGTATTTCAACTGAGAGGGATACATATGAATGTAATCTCATTAATACCTGACTTGACTCTTATATCCAAGATGATAATCTTCCTATACTTAAGAAGCCCATCTGAGATGAGTCGCTTCAGCTTCAGTAATTGGCCAGACTTGATACTGATAACCATAGCAAGAATGCTATTTTGTCAAAATAAAAGTAAATATATTCTTTTTATTTATTGAACCCTCAATATTTCTCTCTAACTATTAACCCTAAGCAAAATATATAACTAACTGTAAAGTAAATAGATGTGAGATTATGTAGTGTCTCTGACATTTTATGCTTCTGTGTATAAACAAACAAACAAAAAAAAGGCTATCAGTTTTATCTGAACATGCCATGATATGTGTGGCTTCAATC
Source organism: Polyodon spathula (assembly GCF_017654505.1). Taxonomy (NCBI): domain Eukaryota; kingdom Metazoa; phylum Chordata; class Actinopteri; order Acipenseriformes; family Polyodontidae; genus Polyodon; species Polyodon spathula. The sequence continues at coordinate 45,558,647 of NC_054535.1, read as the reverse complement.
AATTCTCAATGTCAGACATTTTCTTCGCAATGCTGCATCTCTGGCAGTTTGAACTTACCATCATAATAACTCTGCTGCCCAATACATTTGAAATCAGTGAAGACGAGAGTGATAGAAAATAGAAATGAAAGAAAAAGGAAGAATGAGACAGCTGGGACAGCAGAAGTAACATTAAGCAACACAAATATGCATGTATTGATTTTTGAACCTTTAACAGTGAAGTAAAGATTATGAAAAGTAAGAGGCCACAGCAAATCAGCGAATTATATTAATTATCAAGCAAGCACAACTAAACTGGCACAAACACAACAACTGTTGTTTTTTTTGTTTGTGTTTTTTTAATCTGACTGGGTAAGGTTTCCTGATGTAGGACATCACCCCTGAGGATTTCACATGCACAGTTTATGTGTTAAGCCAATCAGAGCTGGGGAAAGCTCAAGCCTGTAGTGATGCATGAAATTTGATCAGTCTGCCCTGAACATGCCTGAAGCCTTACAGGATGATTGGCACATCAGCGTCACACAGAAACACAAGACAACTTTTAATACAAACTAAATGTTGATTTTCAGCATGAAGGATTGGACCCTTTTATGAAAGTGGGTATTAACTAATCATTTTTGTAAAACTGTGTCATCAACAGCACTGCAAAATTTTATTTTAACCCAGTTGTTCAGCACAAAATCAACTTCTTTACACCCTGATGCACTCCCTTTCTTATTCCAAACAGGACATTCCTGCAGATTACCTCATATTCCTCCTGCTGGGAAGAGAGAGGCTGGAAAACTCCTGGACGGGCTCTTACTCACCAGGCACCTGCCAATACCCCTCCTCTTACTGATCAGTACCAAAACCTCCTCCTCTTACTGATCAGCACCAATACCCCTCCTTACTGATCAGCACCAATATCCCCTCCTCTTACTGCTCAGCACCAATACCCCTCCTCTTACTGATCAGCACCAATACCCCCTTCTCATACTGATCAGCACCAATACCCCCTCCTCTTACTGATCAGCACCAATACCCCCTCCTCTTACTGATCAGCACCAAAACTCCCTCCTCTTACTGATTAGCACCAATACCCCCTCCTATTCCTGATCAGAACCAATACACCTCCTTAATAACTTTCAGAAATTTAATTTATCCTATAGTTCTGCAGTGCTTTACTACTCCAGTGTGGGTGGATATTGCAACAGTATACCAACAGAGGAACTCATTAACTTGTGTCAGCAAAACACATATTCCAGATATGGGTTGGGCACCTACAATATATCTTTACAGTTATCAGTGCTCATGTTAGTTTAACAATATTTTACACAATACAGCCTCTTGTAAATATTTTAAGACATTCAAATAACAAGAGGGCTTTTAACAACCATTGGGTGGATCTACAATGACTGCTGGGATGACAAGTGGATGCAGTAGGTGCAGTGTAAAACAAATGTTGGTGATTAATATTTTTGTTTTGACATAGTTATCAAGGTTACTTGTCGATGCAAGTTTGAGAAAATGTTATTATTTACCAAAAGAAGCAGTGAAACTGTTTAGTTTGCAATCCGTCAGCACAAGGCGAAACTCTTAATGTAATCAGCCTTTACAAGATGGGTACTGGCAAACCAAACACTAATCACTCTCCACTTAACACTCAAAGGAGATCTAAAGGAACTGAAAAAAAACAACAGCAGCAGTTACAAGCTCTTCACTGCCCCCTTCCTTTCAAATATATAACTCGAAACAAAAACACAGTTTTCATAGAGATTTACAAATCTATTCAAGTGTTAAATGCATTTTAATGCAGAATTTAAAGTTCAAAATGCATCTTTACAGTTGCCTTAGTAGTTACCTTAGAGCAAACCTTTCACAGGTTTCAGTCAACAAATCTTAAAGATTATTATATCAATGAACTTGGTTTTGGATTTAAATGACTAAAAACCTGAATTAAATTCAGTAACAATACAGCTTAAATAGCAGAATCACTACACTCAAAAGGGTCAGTGCAATGCCAAAACATAAACACGTATTGTTGCTTTTTAAGTCTTACGGTTCCCATTTACCAGCAAAATAAAAAAAAAAAAAAAACATATTTATAAGAATGTAGTGTTACTAATGTAAAGAAAAGCACACATGGATAATAAGCAGTTAAGTACTCTATTAAATATGCATACATGCAAGCATTTATAAGTATATATATATATAAAAAGTTTTTTTTTTTTACATTTATTTAAAAAAAAAAAAAAAATATATATATATATATATATATATATATATATATATATATATATATATATATATATATATATATATATATATATAAAATTATAGAGTTTAAAAACAATGTGATCTGCTGAAAAACACCAGCATGCAAACAAGTCAGAAGAGATCAGAGATTGTTTTCGGTATCCTCCCTGTCTAATCCCACATTTCTAAAACTAATAACAACTACTAAATAGTAACAGTACAGTATGTACTGTCTCTTAAATATAAAACATGATCGCACCCTGTACTGAGTCAAAAAGACATGAAGCAATATGTTTAGAAGATATAAAAAGAAATCTTCCTCTGTAATACATTTAGATTATTAACCATTTTACTAAAGTAAAACAACAAAACTAACTGAAACAACTGAAATAAAACAATAAAAAATAAGCATGCAGCCTATCAATACAGTGTCCATATGTTAACTATCCATGTGGCTGAAAAAGCAAGGCAGAATCATAACAATACCTCCCCAGTTGTTGTCCTCCGTCAAGGCTGACAAATCCAGTCTAGGAACCTCCGGTACAGAGCTTTCTTCACAAACATCCGCTTCTTGGTTTCTTTGCGTTTTAGCTGTCTCGCAGCCACTCTGCACCTCCTGAATCTTCATAGCTGAGTTCTGCAATGATCAACAATAGCTGTAGCACTCTCCTTAACTTCAGTAATAAAGCTTGTCTGCGTGTCCCTGCCTTCCAGATCTAATGCACGGTGACCCCTGAATGCTAATTGGTCCCTCCCAGTGGCCAGAATATCCGCCCATCTGTCTTCCTCACTGTTTTTCTCTTCTGTATGTGCTATTATCCACGATCAGCTCCTTGGGTTGTTTACTTCAGTAGCCAGAGAAGTAAAGTGAACAAGGTTCTGTGCAAGCTGTGACTTTGTAGCAAAAGGCAGCTCGAGGTTTTTAGCAGCACTCTTTCTTGGTGTAAAACCAGACGCTGCTTCAGGCTTCTGCCTGCAAGTTAAGCTAAACATTAACAGTGTACGTGAATGCTTTCAAGCTGGCGGAGCAGGCTTATTTCATTAGTGCCAGCTAAGCTGGTCAAACACACTGTGATTTCCTGGGCTTGTTATGTAGCCGGGTGTGGGACTTGGCTATTTATAATGCAGCTCTTGGTAATACAGAAGGAACCTACAAATGTAACAAGCATAATATACTATGTTTAACTGAAACCAGAGATGTTCCATTATTTAACTTTTTAATTGGGGTGGATTAGTAACTTGTTTCAGTTCTGCAAATTTTTAGTTTTGTTAGTCCACAAGAAAAAAAAAAATTGCCAGGAATTTCCAGTCTCGAAAGCACTCTAATTAGCCTTAAAAGCTATTTCATTAATGCAATTAGTTTGTTTAGATTACATTAAGGGGCTGATGTAAGGATAGGCACAGTGCAAACAATTGAGCCTGCAAAATCTGAATTGCCTAGTGAACAGGCAATTATTTTGCACTGCCTTTGTAAGCTTATGAGCAATGCAAATTACTCAACACGCACTAATAACGAGCCACAACCATGATAGCGAGGGTTGCAATAGTGGCTGCACTTACAGCTCAGCAGTGAGGTGAGTTAGGAGTACAGAGAGCAGTGGGTGTTTTATAGACGCATACATGAGGGCACCCCCACTATGGTCCAGGCAGCAAAACCAACTCTTCAGGATGTCAAAAGTTCTCTTGATGACATGTTGTGTTGCTACATGGGCATGTGTGTAGAGAACTTGAGCTTTGGTTTCTGCATTGCTCAATAGTGTCATCACCCAGGGTCACAGGCCATAGCCACTATCCCCTAACAGACAATTGTGTCGTATTATGTTATAATTCGGGACAATGCGAAAATTACAGTTCTGGGGAGTCCATCACCAAAAACTTATATTAAATAATCCATTAACATTTTACTGTATAAATGATATAATCACTTTGTCTTAGGAAAATAATTTTGAATGTTTTTGGTGTTTTTAAAACTGAATCCTTAAGATACACTCTGATTAAATGCAAATTAAATACCAAAATAAATAATTTGTTTTAGTAAACACTTTACTCAATAAGGTAAATAATACAAAATCTCAGTAGCTTTCCATCAAGGGTATTAAACAGTGCTTTGCAATAGATAAGGCACCATCCGACGTTACTGACTTCACCCTCTCAGTTCTACTAGCCTGTTGTAATAATTTTTAAAGCCGTCCGGTTGTTGAGCCGGAACACTGTCCTCCGTAGCGAAATGACTCATTTAGTTTTAGCTTGCTTACTTGTACACACCTGGGGTTCTATGGAAGAAGTTTTTTTTAGTTATGCTTTTTCAGCTGAGACTACCTGAAGTCTACTGTGACAGGGTGCATCTTTTCCCTGTGTGTTTTTGTATTATTTTATAGTATTCTTATTTCAAATGGTTGATTTGGTGTTTAAAAACACATTTTATTTTACAACATGAATGTGGTTAAAATTCCCCATCCATGCTAAACTCGTGTAGAACGTGGCAGATTGATTAATCTATTGTTAATCTGGAGACGGTCACATGTATAAAAAAGCCCAGCTTTGGCTGAACAAAGTTGTTTGTTCAGAGGCGGAACGTGAATAAAGAGAAGTGAAATAGAGAAATAACAATTGCTACGTGTGACGGTTATACACCCGCACGATGCTTGTTTGTTTTGTGTTCAGTGTTGCTATCTGTCTATTTTGGCCTACATGCCGTTTACTTTCAAAAGTGTTTCTTTTTGTTTAAATATTTTATTTATTATTAAAATTCGCAGGTGATAAAAAAAACTGAAATATCTTGCTTGCATAAGTATTCAACCCCTGTGCTGTGGAAGCTCCCTGTTTGCACCGATGAAAGAAATTGCCCCAACGAGGACACAATTGGCCTCCACCTGTGAACCATTAAAGTTGCTGTCACATTTTCTGGATAAAAACCCCACTGTTGAAGGATCATTGGTAAGGCTGTGAATCTGAAGGAAAATGAAGACCAAAGAGCATTCTACAGAAGTTAGAGATAAAGTAATACAAATGCATAGATTAGGGAAAGGGTACAAAATAATATCCAAGTGTTTGGATATCCCAGTGAGCACAGTTGAATCAATAATTAGGAAGTGGAAGCTGTATCACACCACCCAGGCACTGCCAAGAAAAGGCCGCCCCTCAAAACTCAGAGCTCAAACAAGAAGGAGACTTGTGAGAGAAGCCACAGAGAGGCCAACAATCACTTTGAAGGAGCTACAGAGTTCAGTGGCTGGGAGTGGAGTAATGGTGCACCAGTCAACCATATCACGAGCTCTGCATAACACTAGCCTATATGGGAGGGTGGCAAGAAAGAAGCCGTTACTCAAAAAGTACCATCTGAAAGCACGTCTAGAGTTTGCCAGAAAGCATGAGAGTGACCCAGCTGTGATGTGGGAAAAGGTTTTGTGGTCAGATGAGACCAAGATAGAGCTTTTTGGCCAAAACTCAAACCGCTATGTGTGGCGCAAACCTAACACTGCCCATGCCTCAAGACACACCATCCCTACAGTGAAGTATGGTGATGGCAGCATCATGCTGTGGGGATGCTTCTCATCAGCAGGGACTGGGCATCTTGTTACAATTGAAGGAAGAATGGATGGAGCAAAATACAGGAAAATACTGCAAGATAATCTGCTTTAGTCCACTAAAAAACTGAAGCTTGGGATGAAATTCACCTTTCAACAGGACAATGATCCCAAGCACAAGGCCAAAGCAACATTGGAGTGGCTCAAGAACAAAAAGGTAAATGTCCTACAGTGGCCCAGTCAAAGTCCTGATCTCAATCCCATTGAGAACCTGTGGCACTGTTTGAAAATTGCAGTCCACAAGCGTTGTCCAACCAACCTGAACAACCTGGAGCAAATCTGCCAAGAAGAATGGGCCAAAATCACTCTGACACTGTGTGCAAAGCTGGTACATACTTACCCCAAAAGACTTAAAGCTGTTATTGCAGCGAAAGGTGGCTCTACCAAATATTAATGTGTGGGGGTTGAATACTTATGCAAGCAAGATATTTCCGTTTTTTATTTTTCTTAAAAATATTTCCCAACATAAAACCAATGTCACCCTACAATAATTGATTTTGAGTTTAAGTGTTTAAAAATAAAATATCAAACAGAACGAAATTTCAATGTACCATTTGTAATTTGGTAATATGAGAGAATTGGTCAGGGGTTTGAATACTTTTGCAAGGCACTGTATATATATATATATATATATATATATATATATATATATATATATATATATATATATATATATGTATTATCATAAACAAGGCTAAAACAACAACAAATACTACCAAGCAGCACCTTCTGTTTCACTGACAGAATTTTACATAGAAAGTGCTGGTGTATCACAACGCGTGACCCAGATCTAGCAGCATATACAAGAAAGTTACAACTATAAACTCACTCAGCTAAGAGCCCTGTGAACAAAGAGTAAAAAGGGTCTATTTTGAGAACAAACAACAAGGAGCCAAGATACAAACAAAATAAAAAAAAAATAGCTCTGCTCTAAACTCACTAATGCTGCCTCTGGCAGCAGTGTGTCCACTAGAATTAGCATTTTATTTTTGCAATGCGGGTCCTAATGTAGCACTTTGCAGCAACCCCTGCCAGGAGCTTCCAACTCCAAGCAATCATGATTCTATAAACAAGGCTGCAGAGAGGACGCCTGAAGTGTCCTGCATGTTATGCCTCTGTAAACAGCTGACACATTGTTGCTTGCTCCTGATATGTTGTTAATGAAACTGATTAAACCAGATTCAGGTATTCTCATGCCCCTTTTCCACGGACACATCCAAGCCATGCGAACCCCAGGAACTGGCGGTACAGGGGGTTTTCACTAGCTATTTGTCGAGCTGAGCGAGACCCAAACTGTACAATTCTGGCTTCACAGGGGCACTGCAAATGATTTTCATCATGACTTTGCTTCAGTCAGTACACCCCAGGAAGACAAAATGGCATGCAGCAAGTCAGAGGAGAGAAAAGTAAATTTTAGTTGTATTCAATAATAAACTAACAAATACACAACCAAAACTCTGGTCCGCCATCCTCAACCCAAATACAGAGCCTCTTAAAACCCCATCACACAGATCCGTAGGGGCTCCGGAGCTCAAGCACCCATGGTGAAAAATAAGCACCCACCCCAGTTTTGGGTTTATGCAATAAAGGCAATTAATAATCTGATGTTAAAAATGTTGCCCTGAAATCAAAATTTAAAAAATGGCTCAAATTTAAAGGTCCTGCATAGTCAGCCCATTCTGGTACAGTTCCGTCAAAATGTAAATGTGAATGCTTCAGAATCAGAACTATTGCTGTTGTTAAAAGTAAAATATTCACTGCAGAGTACCATTAGGTGGCGATAGTATCAATTTAGGTGGTGGCTGTGTCAAACCGGAAGGCGCAAGGCGACCAGTAGACCACTGTTCGGGATGAAGTGTTCATGTGTTCATGATGTCATTGTATTTCTAAAAACGGAAGGAAATGGATATGGAATGTGCTACCCGAGTACTGCAATTTTGTAAGAATCTTTCTGACTGTGCCTTTTACATCCTGCATTGCAGAATGCTCATTCTCCAGCCTCAGAAGACTTAACTATCTTCAGTCACATGGGAGCCGACTTTTGGGTGCTTTGAAAAGGGATGCCGGGGTGGGGGGTGCGGTCTGTTCAGGGAATTGGTGGGTACAGCTTCTGATGACCCAATTTAAAGACATTACGTTTCACTGTAATCCACTGGATGAGACTGTCAGCAATCTTTTTTTTTTTTTTTAAATCTAGATCTCTGGTAAAGTCTTGAAGAACATTAAGGATGGCAACATGAACAAAAAAAACCCCCCAAAAAACACTCACCAGTGGTAGCAGTACAGAGTCATCATCGTTTTGGTTTTCATTTCTGAAAAGTTTAAATCAGAGTTTTTAATTTTCCATCCATGCTTTCTTCAGCAGTTAAATTCAATTACAACAGAAAAATTACAACTATTGTAAGAGTGATTACTGTTTCATAAAAACTAAATTTGAGTGTGCTGTGCCTAGTTATTATCTTTTACTCTCTGGTATATCAGTTGGCTTACTTTTGTTTAATCCGATCAGATAGACAAAACAAATGTCATGTTTCCAAAAGCAGCAGCAGCAGAACAATGTTGCTTTGTTTCAGAGAGATTTAAATCTTTGTTATAAACACATTTCTTTGCACCACATATTTTAGAGGACTTTCTTATATAACCTTGAATCTAACTAACAGATCAAACTTGAAACGCATTAACAACTTTTCATATTTAACTCCTAAAGTGTGCAAGCTCTACCATTTGCATTCATTTTTTCAAGTAACGATTTTATAATTAAAAAAAAAATTATCACATAACAGCACGTACTTTAAATAATTCAATAAAATAAAATAGTAACAGAACACTAAAAAAAACAAAAAACACTTTTCTGTTTACAGGAACAGGTGGTTGGTTGATTGAAAAACTAACTGTAAACCAGTGCACTAAAATATCTATGCTGTAAATGTATTCCATATACAGATACAAGTATAAAGTACATGCATTAAACTGCAATCCTACCTTTCTGCTGATAGACAATCCATGTACTCTGACCTTGTTCTGTCCTGTAGACTCAATGTGCCAAAACATTCCATTACCTGAAACAAGGATCCTGTTTTTAGTGAACACTAATAAATGTACAGAATACATCACACAGAGCAGGCTGCAATTTGTATCTTCTGCAGATTTTCTTTGTATTGCAATGGAGTGTAATTATATTATTTGCATGTACTTTCCTTGCTTTTAGAGTAAACACCAAAAAAAAACAAGTGGGCATTTGCATTCCCAACACTTGTTTTTCAATCAGAAATAGATACTAATCTGAAATGTAAAGTCACAAATAAATGTCATTTAAAATGGAATCACTGTGCACATCAGTGCCACATTGCTATTCAGCGACTCAAAAAATAAAATCATCTTCAAGAACAGAAAAAAGATCATCTTTTTAGTCCCCCCCAAAAAACATTCTCCAGTGGTTTGTACCAGTTAGGACAGTGTGTATAAAGGATTTTAAAACATCAAATACTCAGATCAGTCTGAAAGGATGAAGCTGCAGCTGAAACTAGAGAACAACACACCACTGGGAGAATCCTGCCCACTCACCAATACATAAAACAACTTAACACATGATAAGTCACTTATCTCACTCTAAAGCATGAAATGACAGAAACTTCCAGTAGTTCTCAGGCAATATAAATGTGTGACCTCATTCTCAACCCCCCTTTTAAAACAGCCACAGGTTAAACTATGCTAAACCCCATAAAGGCCTTGAAACAGCTGAGCAAGCAGTTAACCATTAGATCATCCCATCCTGGCTGCATACAGTTCCAGTCAGAGGGGACTGACGGACCAGCTTTGATCACAACTGCAGCCTTTGCCAGGACAGTGCTCATACAGTATTAAATATCACATGTGCCCGTGCGCTTGACATTTGGTGGCATCTGTCTTAGCTGTCTGAGAGGAATGCATGTCACAGGCCCTTACATAACACAGTATTATTCATCAAAACATCCTCATGGATTGGTAATTGTCAAAACATCATAAATAACTACAGCAATTTTTTAGTACTGTTGCAGGGCTAATTGTCTTTGATGTATTCTTAAATAACAAGCAATGAAAACAGACATCAAAGTATCAAACATCCATATTTTTACTGTTATGTTTTGTGGAAAAATATATTAACACACAAACACAATAAATGTGCAATAAAGCGCCTTCAAACACACACCCAATTCGGTTAGGCAGAAGATAACATATCTCTGTGGGCTTATAATGAAAAAACACTTTAAAAACTGCAAAGTTAATTGCCAACTTGTGCAAGGCACATCTAATAAAATCATATCTTTTAGATTTTTATCATTCTTTGAACATTGAGTTCTAAATTACGTAACAAACAAACAAACCAACGTGTGTATTTTTTTGCAACCATCAGCAAATGCTATCTACAGTCAAATCCATTTACAATGTACCTGGGATATAACGTACACACTGATATAAAGAACCAGTATCATGCAACTGAATAAAATGATATTAAATCCTGTTTAAATTCTCCTTTCAGTACGTACAGTATTAGTGCATACTTCCTGTTATTACACACACACCGTGGTGGCACACAGTGGTCTGTGCTCGTAGGCCAATTTCTTGCTGTTTGAACTTGACCTTGCTTTCTATTACTCTAATTTATGCAGTATTATCATGGCCAGCGCTAAACGATCGTCAATTTCACTTAAGGACGAACTGTACATTATTGGAGAAATCTTAAAGGGACGAAAGCAGTCAGAATTATGTTGTCAAAGAGCTCAAGTTTAAAAAGCAGCAGTCGCTGAGGCAGTCGTCTAAGGCCCTGTCCACATTAGAGCAAAAAAATCGACAACCGAGTTCAAAACCGATTTACCTGAATCCTAGCCCAACAGTGTTAGAGCATCCAGATTGCCGTAATGGAACTGAGTGAGTTTAACTCGGTTGTTATTGAAAAAACATTTCACTGAATGACTGTATCCCAGAAACCACTGTAATGTTTTTCTTTCTTTCCCCCCCCATTGTAAACATTGTTTATTTTCATTGAAGACGGGAGCAGAACGGAGGAGCTACAAGAAAGTACCTAAGTAATCAAAGGGGGAATCATTTGTATGGGGTAAAAAATGCCCATGCCACAGTAAATAAATTAGATGGGCATTTGCACAAAAGGAAAATCTGGGGACATAAGACGTTCTTTAATTTAATTAAAAGTCTAAATAAAGACCATTAACTTGCTAATATGTGATGGGATCTAAGATAATTTAAAAAGTGTTTTGGACACATTTTAAGTTTTGTGTACTACAGTACATTAGCATATCTGACTGTACCAATGGAATATAACAAGAACAAATCCTCCTGTATTTTAAATCGGGTTTGTCTTTTCTTTATTCTCGTCTCATGTAACCAGGGGGATTATGGCAACGTACTACCGCAATGCACTAGGGGATATCGGAGGATACTGTGTTACCAGACTCGAACACGGGTCACTTCCACATTACAGTTAAACCAGTTTATCTAACCCAGTTATGCTGACAACCGAATTCGAAGCTACCTCCTGAGTAGGTTTCAAACTCGGTTGTTGAACTCAGTTATGAACCGTGTTTAGTGTGGATGCAAATCGATTTAAGCACTTTTAAACAGGGTTTGAACCCTTAACTCAATTCTAAAACGCTAATGTAGCCAGGGCCTAAAAACCTCTTAAAATAGCGTGCAGGCAATGATTACTGTACTGTACCTGAACTGACAGTTTGTATGGTTATGTTTACTGACTTGTAAATTATTATTATTATTATTATTATTATTATTATTATTATTATTATTATTATCAGTTTTATTTCTATACTTTATTATTACTGTACTGCATTGTTTTATTAATTTATTTTACTAATTACAGTGCAGTATTATTCAGTACATTAATTACATTTTTTTTGTTATTTTTATATTCATTTAGCTGACAATATTTATCAAAGGCAACATAGAATTTCTGTATTAAATAATTAAAATACAGAATGTTGCATACTGTATAGTAATGTTCAGTACTAGTTACATTACATTGTTTTATATTGTTTCTTATGTAATAAACCTTTATACTACATACATTGTATATGCACATTAATCAGTTAGTACTGTACTAGGTTTTGATTTTTGTGCTGATTTGGCGGGTATGTGCATGTATCTGGTTATTACATACCTGTGTTATAACATACTGTTTTTACGGTCCCAAGGCAGTACGTTGTATCAGAGTTTCACTGTATTTTTCTATGGTAAAAAAAAGGTAATACACATAGAGTCTTTGTGAGATAAAATCTTTGCAGATAAGAATAATATCTTTCCTGAAGGAATGACTAGATTGCGTCTTCATGCGAGTGACTAAACAGGAAGCCCCCTTTCTCCAGATTATATTTTAGACCATCGTTCAGTTTTGATTTTAACAGCCATGAAACAAGTCAGTCAGACAGTCTGTGATGGGATTCATTTTCAAAACATGGGCTTGTCATTGTTCATTGTTCACCAGCGCTTTTGTAGGATGCTGCCGTACTTACAATCAAGCCTTCCTTGTTTTCTTTCAGCTCAGAAAGCTTGGTGATGGACACTTGCCTCTTCAGCTTCAAGCTCTCCTCGATGTAAGAGGTGCTGCTGTCTCTCTGCTTCTTCTCTCCGTCCAGTGAGTCCGGTTTACTGTCTTCGGTCGTGCTGAATACAGAGGGAATATTCTCTTTATTGATATCGTCCCTAAAAAAGAAAACATTCTCTTTTCAAATGATAGCAATGCATACAAAGGATTCAACGTCTGTGCAGTTTAAAAAAATATAAAAAAAGAAAATAAATTCACAAATCTTCCAGTTAGCCACTTTTTTTCTCCTTCAGTTAAATGATTTATACAACTGGTCAGGGAAGTAGGGACTCTACCGAGTGCATCTCACTGCAGTTCTTTGACAGTAATTTTTGACTAAAAGCCAGGTCTGGGCATACAGTATTTATATTGAAAAGGAACTGTAGTCCAAGTATAGGAACACCTCCTAAGAGAACACTTTGGGAAGATTCAATTTCATCACTTCTAAAGGAACAGGAACTTCGCTTAAAAGAACACCTTTTTGGCACCAATAATGATTTGTTGCTAACTGATTCAATAGGATAAAGTACTGTTTTGTAACTTGATAACTCATCATCATCAAACTCTATGCAAATGGTTTATTCAATATTTTCAAAAACGACTTGTCATCGCGAAAGTAACGGGGTGCTGTGTTAATAAACATTGTGTTAAAATTCATTCTCGTATTCAGAATTACTGTTAGAGCTGCTGCTGCATTTTTACCATATGTAGGGGTGTTTTATTAATTAACTTTGCCAGTTACTTTATTAATGTTAGTTTGTCAGTCAGTTTATTAACATAAGCTTGCCTATTGTTTTTCTGTTAATTTCACATGTTGATGCATGTGCATCATGGCATAAGTAATAAATACATTTGTATTTATTGATTCGTGACATGATTGGCCTTGGCATAGTGTGTCTGGTGGTCAACTCTGTATTAGAGAACACTTCGCCTAAGCAAACATTTTGCTAGCTTCCCCAGGGCTGTTCTCTTAGCCAGAGACTACTGTATTACCAATCCTGCAGCAGTCATGCAAACAACTGCTAGCAACACTTTACAACATAAGAAATATTATAAACAATCAGTCTTAGGTCTTCATGAACAAATAAATAATAAAACTAGAATAAATGTAACATCTTAATTTCCAGTGTAGCGAACTCCGTTTGCACTCATTTTTAAAGCTGTTTCTGACTGAGGCAAAACATGCTTGCAGCAAGCTTCGGCTGCGATTTGAAACTCAAGACCTGTTTGTGCTGCTCTCCGTCTGTCCTGTTCCAGCCACTAGCAAGCAAACATGATTATTAAAAGCAAAATAGCCCATTACAGTATTATTCGTATTCCTACATGTCTTTGTGCCTCCATGTCTCATCCTGATCTCTCAGATGTCGTCTCCTCTGCCTGGTAGTCAATGATGAAGTGGAGGATGACGTCCCTGATTCAGATTCCTCTGAACTTTGACCCCCACAGCTGTGCACATCAAAGAGGTGCTGCTCCACCGCTGATCTGATTGTCTTCTCCAAGTGACTGAAATGGGAATGGAATTTGTCACGCACACTTTAATCTACACATTATATACAGAAATATATCCTCTGAGTGCAGGGAATACACAGATGTACAAAAACAGCAAGACTTGTCTTGGCAAACCTGTGATAATGTGTGGTCAGGCCCAGACACAGACAGAAATGCACAGCAGACAATTACACACTCTGTTCATACAAATATTTGATATGTTATAGTATATAAAATATATTGCGGCATAGCAAACAATGTGATGTGATCCAATGGCAATACTGCTGTAACTGCAAAATGAAAGCCAGGGGTTTATGAAATATAAGAGCACTTACTCTTCAGATGCTGGTTTATGACTGACAGATGAGATCTGGGCACTAAAGTAAGGGAGAGACAAGAAGATTAATCTGATGAGTGGAAGCCAACAGAGCACTTCTGCACAAGAATTACGTAGCTCATGGTTTCCATGTGTCCTTTGCAAAGCCGGCACACTCAATCCATGTTTAGGATTAAACCAGATGCAGTGTCATCAATTATTCCTTAGGAACCCCTGTCCTCACTCTTTCTGGCTCTCAAACATGTGTATTCCTGGAAAACAACAGGGTTTCACAACTCACTGTGCCACCACCCACTGAATACCGAACCACACACCGCATACACAGATTATTCCATTCAAAAAAAAAAAAAAAAACATCATACGACTGAACAGCAGATTCATTTCACTTGGCTCTAATTGCATAGGTATTCTTCCCTGGGGAAAAATGATGAGGATTGAACTGGCAATGCAGCAGTTTTCTTTCCCTCACCTTTCTTTTTCATCTACTGGCATTTAAAGCAGAGCAGCATGAGCAGTAGAGTAAAAATAAGCAATGCAGCACAGACTGAGGGAGAAGGAGTGGAACTGTACCGATTCTCTCCCCCCTCCCCAATCTGATTGGCTCATAACGTTATGCACTCTGGAATACCAATTATTTTATTTTCAAAACACACTCAAATCAGCAACAACTGGGTTATCAATATATCATTCACTGAAAGACAGGGCATATAAATGCCACTGAGATTATATACAGTGTACATCTCAAAACAAACTGCTTTCTTCATTGATTATACCATCAAGAAAGAAAACAACAACAACATGGCTTGTGTTACATAACCAGTTATCCATCAATAACTTAAAAACACTCAAATTCTGGGGTAAAACTATTAACACTGTTTAAGAGCTTTGAAACACGTGTCTACTTGTTTGAAGCTTCTTGTAGTTTCACTTGATTAAAAAAAAAAATGTTTCTCAGTGATTGATAATGTTAATGCAGGTCCCAGTACTTTTGCAAGTTGTATGCTTTTTTTTTTGCTATATTTAATATTAGAATCAACAACCTTACAGCTGGGATATTAGATTTACAACCCCCACCCACAAACAGCTATGAGATTTTATTTTTCTGAAAACTAACTGTATTGTTTGCTTGGGGGGGGGGGGAGATAAGTACACTACACCCCCCATGCTGTTGGGGTCCAAGCCTTTTGTTCATTATACAAGTAAAATTACACATACCTGTTCGCCTCATGTATGCAGTATTCTGCCTTTGCTTTATTCTATTCTGAATTGAAGCTGAACTTTTATTTAAAAGTTGAACGTTTCAAAATACACCAGTTTTTATTCCAAATCAACCGACATGAAAAGTTCATCGGATCCTCAAGTTTTTTTTTTGGTTTTTGATTGATCAATTTTGCTTCATCACATGGTTACAGAACAAGCCAAAAAAACAATGCTTTTTGACAACCTATATTCAAGACGCTGCTCCTTTTTTCAAACGATCGATATAACTCCAACCTTGAAAAGCATGAAAATAATTAAATGATTTTCATTTCAGAGACATAGTTACATGTAGTTTTTATTAAGACAAAATAGCTGACTTTACTGCAGAGGTGGTATACCGTTCGTGTACAGACCAGGATGTTAAAAGTGTGAGTTTATATTATATTTTTTGGTTTTGTTCTGTTTTTTATTTAGGGTCCAGGGCCCTGATTCATTATAGCTGAAACTTTGTTATAATGAAGGGCTTTATAGTCAGGGTGCACTGTACATGCAAATAGATATATTCATCAATACCAGACTACTGAGTTTAAGCCTCTGTTTCTTCTAAATTTACTCTGGCCTTTTTATTATTATTTGTTTGGGCTTTAGCTGTGGCTAGTACACCAAATTAATTCAGTACCTGCGCTATTTCATTTCATATGTGTGGCAGGGATGAAGCCCTACTGGTGGAAATAGTTGGTGTTTAGGTGATTTCACTGTGCACTCTATACGGTGTTGGTGAGTTTAGGCGAATGCCCAGCCTGACACTAGTGTTTCTAGCAAGTATTGTTCTATTTAAGCTTTTTTATTTTGGCCACTGTGGCTTGTTTGTCTGTTCCTGTTTGATTTTGGCTATTAAAAGTACAGAACAGAGCTTAAACTGCAGCTTTTCTTGTCTCTAAGTCTCATTCATGATGCTATCCTGCTACATTTGTGTGGGTTTAGCACCCCCTAGCGACTCAGAGCAGGACTGCAGTTTAAAAAAAATGCCATGATGTGCAGCAGCAGCAGGAAGCTGAAAGTAGTTTGGGCTCCTCAAGGAAGAGTGCCCCTACAAAGATCCCTGCTTCATGGAGGCATACCATCGGTATGAGCCAAAGGAGGAGGACTGCCTGCCCAAAGGCCACAGAGGGAGGAGCCACTGCAGTCACCAGCGCCAAAAGGCGAGGAGCTTTGGCTGTCTAGTTCCAAAAGGGGAGGAGCTGCGGTGTAACAAAAGGGGAGGAGCCGTGTCCTTCTCCAGTGCCACCCCCCCCCCCCCTTCTCCTCCCCCCCCCCCCCCCCCCCCCCCCCCCCCCCCCTCCCCCCCCCCCCCCCCCCCCCCCCAGGGGAGGAGCTATGGCCGTCTCCAGCTGCACGTCACATCCTGCCGAAGTGCCCCGCGCCGCCGCCCCTGCCGGAGTGACCCGCGCCGGTGCCAGCTTCACCACCATTTTTTTATAAAAAATAATAATAAATGGGCTCCCCTGACAGAAGGACCAGGACCACCATGGCCAAAGAAGGAAGCAAGGGGACCTCTTCCATTACAACCCCGACCAACCCGCCCGCCAAACCACCCACATGAATCTGGAGAAAGAAAACCAGACAAGGGGGAGGGGGTTGGTGTTTTAAGGGGGGAGGTGGTCCATTGTGACCATGTGTGTGTAGCACAAGCAGGGAGGTATGGCAGGAAAGAAGTTCTGCTGGTGTAAATGGTTGGTGTGTAAGTGAGTTTCACTGTGTGCTCTGTATTTGGTGTCGGTCAGTGAAGGCGAATGCCCAGCCTGACATTAGTGTTTGTAGCAAGTACTGTTTTGTTTAAACCTTTTATTTTGGTCACTGTGCCTTGTTTGTTTGTTCCTGTTTGTTTTTGGCTATTAAAAGTGCACAATGGCACTTAAACTGCATCTTTTCTTGTATCTGAGTCTCATTCCTGATGCTATCCTGCTAAAATATGGAACACTTTCCAGGAAGCTGATCTTCTCTAAATATGTAGCTTTGGTTGCTGACTGTGTTTTGGGAACAATATTGAATATTCCAGAGCATATTTGTTTTAAAAGCAAACCCACTTCTATTCCAAACTGGCTGGTACAGTTATTGTTAAGCTCTCATTCCAGAAAGACCACAAAAAAAAAAAAAAACCCACACACACCTACAATTTGAAACTGCATCAATGTCAGGTTTTTGTTCCTCATATGTGGTTTACAGAAGCATCCCACATATCACATTACACCATAATACATTTGTTGCTATTTGGTACGATATACAAGTTCCATTTTGAGTGGTTATAAACATTTTAGAGAGCAACATCTTTGAACACACAGCTACGCACCTTTTATACTTAGTGAAAGCAACACATAAGTTTATTTGCAATTTGCGTCTCCTGCAGAAAGGTGTATTGCCTCTAAAGACTAAATAAAAAAAAAAGCTAATTGGCTATGTTTGTAAAGAAAACGGCAAGGCTAAACCAAGATTAACCAATTCGCTATAACTTTCTATGGTTTGTTTGTCTGTCCCTAAATAACCACATCCTCTTCTGTTGACCTTTTATTAGCACCGATACACATTGCTAATAGGGAGCTACAACCTTTCCAGGCAAAACAGAGAATGGGTATTAGCAAAATAAAAACCTAATTGTGAATAGGACCTATATAACAGTCAACAAGAAGAAAAAAAAAAGTTAAACTCTAAAGGCTGTAATCGGCCAAGTTGCAACACAGAACATGGCATGTTCAGATTAGCAGAATGCATGTGACCTGAACCTCATGATGAATCCAACCAGACACGCTAAACTAACAAGTGTCACACAGAGTGTCAACAGTAACCCAAACTCATAAGGTACAGTATGAGAGAAGGAAGTTGGAGTGCACTTTGCACTAATATCTAATAATACACAGTAGACACAGAATAAGATAAATAATTAGAGCTTTAGAAGTAAACACAGCAACAGATGCACCGTTAAACACCGCGACCAATCACACACTCACCCAGTGGATTTATTCTTTTTAAGATAACATTTTGTAGAACATATCTTGTTTATAGCAAATATACATAAAATGAATGCACAAGTTAAGCATCAATATAGCAAATATAAATAAAATGAATGCACAAGTTAAGCATCAACAGTTTCTTCTTGTGCTAATGCTAACAAGATAAAGATTTCCTTCCCTTGATTTAATTAGCAGGTATTTCCAAGTAGTTTAATTAAAGATTAAGTTTAAGGGGATTATTCTGACTATTCACTGGTACAATTGCCAACATTTTTGGGAGGGTGGGGCATTTGGAATTTTAGTCAAAGAATAATGGAATGCTGCTGTAAACCAATAAATTAACATTCTTTTAAACACATTAACATTTACCCTGTCTATACTGCTTGCCAAACTACAGAATATTACAATTAGCTAACAGTGTAACAAAATAAAATGTTTACAGAAGAAAAAAAAGAAACTTTTGGGAAATTTTCCAATCACTAAGATTATTTACCGTTTCAGTTGATGCATCTAATTGCAATATTGACATGTACGTGACTGAATCCTCACATCAAACTTTGCTGTTCCCTTTCATCTCAGCTAATCAGATTCCTCTTTCATCGGTCATTTTACAAATGGAAAATGCCCACCAGGTTTAGGACCTAATGCACATAATATTTTAAAAAAAAATTCACAAAAACAATTGTCTTGGTTGATAAGGTCATGTCACTGTGCTTGCATCATTCTTAAGTTTCCCAGTGTTTATAGGGTTCACAGGTACAATTATTTGCAATAAATTACTCACAATGTGAAATGTGTGTAGGAAGGTATATTTGACCGTTTACGCTATTTAAACGCACATTTCAAAGACAAAATATGAAGCTACGGTACTGATGCAGCTCAAATTACCTCATATGTTTCCCCTGCTCACAGTTCATGAAAAAAACAAGACATGCCTGAAAAATCCCCAGATAGCAGAAATATCTACTGCTAGTTCAAAAAATAAATACAACTCTACCATAATAGGTTATTTTGGCATTGGTCACTACTGCCAGGAATCTCCACTTCAATGTGCTCTCTGGACTCAACCACCCTGGCTATTGCATTATAGCTTTATATATTTGAATTGTCTGGGGATACATTTAGCGGTCAACCAATGATAGCATAACATAAGAGCTACCGGTTATTGTAGTCTGTAATCAATTACTTGAACATATGTTAATCATCCACTTAAAAGGCAAAACAAATGAATCAGATTCAGTGAATTAGAAATTACCCCAATAGCAAGGAAAAATACTTAAATACTTAACAGCTATTCCATCGGATGGGATCAGTCTAATGGAAAAGGTCTCTGTGATACATATTCACAGTAAGAAAAGGTTTCAAATATGATAAAGGCTAAATCAAAGGTTCCCAAGATGCGCCCCCCAAAATGCTCTTTGTACATTATTGTAGTTTTTGGTGTTCAACTTGGATCTTTTGTTAGGGAAAGTACTATTGTAGTAACAGTACCCAGGACGTTACGTAGCAATCATATGTAATTGCATAAAAAGCGCCAATGTAATGGCAGATAATTTATGAATAATTAATGCTGAACTTTAAATAGCAATGTGTGATTATTTTGTTGATTTCATAAAGAATAAATAAATAAAAACATCAAGGTAAAATACAGTCAGGTCTGTGTTTTATTTCTGCACATTTACTATGGAAATAGCTCTAAATGTCCACACCATGGGGCAATTTACATAATTTGTTTAGTTCGAATTTTGCACATCTCAAACTAAACTATTATCAAACTGTACATACATTCAGCTCTTAGTGAAGTGGAGTGAAGTCAAGATGCATTCTGCCTCACTATTGCAGGATAACCCACAAAATAGTTTAATTGGTATAGTTTGAAGAGTACCTATTTCGGTATTATCTTCTTTAATTGTTGTGACCAGGACAATGTAAGACGTGACCGCATGATATTGGTGCTCAAACCTAAGCCTGTTGTGGCACCAAGACACAGGTTAAAATACAAATACATTTCAAAGCTGCTGGTGTTGCAGTGATAGTAATATACATTCCTAATTTAAGTACAAAAATGTATAGGAAATAAAAAAAGGTATGATTTGGGACATATTTCAGTTTCATGAGTGGTACATTCTCTTGTGCGGCCCCCCATCCCCTGCAACCTCTGGAAATTGGCCCTCCATCACCAAAACTTTGGGAACCCCTGGCCTAAATAAATCCACAGTAATTACATAAATCATGCACTGGTATGTTACATTCATCATGCCCCGGAACTTAGAACGTTGAACTTGTGCTAAGGAATGTCCATGTCAAGTTTCATCACACAGACTGCTGTAAATGTGGAACTGTTCCCCAAGGGTTTACCTACTTAAATAAAGGACTGACTGAGACTTCACCATACCAGTCAACACTGAGTCTTCAAAATAAGGGAAGGCTTTTGTATATTGAAATCTTAGTGGCCTGAATTGACGTGAATAGCTACATAAAACAAAGTCATGCAACTATTCCACTTTATTACTTGGTAGAGTGATAGACTGTGAGACTGTGTTCCTTCTAATTGCTTTTAAAAAGGGAAAAATACCAAAACAGAAAAGAAACCATGACATGCTTCACAATAAAATTCTCTCTGCCCCTGTGGTTCTTATTGTACTGTAGTTGTAGGTGGTGGCATGACTCTAATTGTTTTTACAAACTGAAGCTAATGAAAAGCACTCTGTGTATTCTGGTAAAAATGACCAACAGCCATATTAAAGAATGAAAGGGATATGATAGGAAAAGTACAGTGCTGGCAAACATCCAGATTATGACCCCTAAATGCAGTAACTTTAAAACTTAACATTACATTATTAACAATATTATTTCCTAAACTCATAAACAACTTAATTTTACCATGTAATTTAATACCTGTTAACTATTAAATGGTAAACTATTAAAATGACCATGTGTAACAGGGACTGGCTGTCTGACGTAGGCATGGTGCTGCAGGAAGAGGGCAGCAACCCCGTGGGATCCGCCTATCAGTCAGGGCAGTGACACAGAGAGGTGGGGAAGAGGGTGTGTGGGCTTTCCCTCTCTCTGAGTGGCTGGGAGGTGCGCCTTGGGGGGATTGCTGGGCCTATAAATGAATGCTTTGTTGTTCCCTCAGATCTGCCCCTCTAGACCTACAAACGAGCTAGCGGAAGCGCTGTTCGTCAAGACCGTGGACAAACGGAGAAAAGAAAACAAAAGAAATCCAAAGAGAAGAAACTAAAGAAACAGAGAGAGAGAGCAGAGAATCCTTGGGCAGAGCCCGATAGTGTCCAGAAACAGTTGAGGGAACAGCAAAGTGTTGGACACAGAGACCCGGGTCGTACGACTAGCGACGACTGGAGAAACGATGCGGAGTGCAGCACCTTTATTTTGTAGTTTTCATTACTGTGTTTTATTTTCCTTTTTCTTTCACCTTTTCGTTTTCACTATTCTTTGAGCACACCTGCGAGTGCACCCGCAACCAACTGTGTACCCTAACGTGGTATTCAGGAGGACCTGAATACCATCATTGGTAGCCAGGCCATGGACAACAGCACCCTCTGCAGGCTAAAAGAAATCATTAAAAAGAAAAGAAAGTCTCCTGTGTCAGTGGCTACCCACATCCTACCACACCATGTAATTTAACACCTGTTAACATCCAAGAGTTATATACCTATTTGTTTCAGGGAAATATCCAAAGTCATAATAATTTAAAGAAGTAAAGTACGATTTAGAACAATCATCATATCAAAAAACATGAAAAGTCATACATTTATTTTTGGAAATAAATTATGTTAACAAAGAAAATGGTATCAATGCAACTGGCACTCTTTACTGAATGCAACTTTTAACAGAGATGGGACCATGTTTTCAAAGCATTGTCTCCATTCTTTAATTATCTCCTATTTTTTTAAAGAAGAAAAATCAATGTTAATGTGACAAAATCAGAAACACAAACCTTCAGAGTGGTTCTGAGAACTTGGATTATATTCCTTAGTTAATTGTGTAAATGTTAAATACCTAAAGCTGACCAGCAGAAGTTTCTCAGTAGAGTTGTGAGTTTACATGACCAAGTTCAGTACCTACCGTCTCAGAATGAGTGGTATACCTGACACCCAACACTTGTTCTTACTTCATAAACAGAAATTATGACAATAACATAGCCACTGCTAACGCCAAATAAAACTTGGCCCCAACATAAAGATCTGTCACCCAAATTTTTGGGGAAAGTACCGTTTCCCAACAGCCTGGTGGAGAATTACATTTTGTACTGATGGAAACCAGGTGCATAGCTAGGAACAGATTTTTACTGAGGCAAAAATCTAATTTTCCCCCCCTGCATATTCTGTATATCTTACAAAGGTGAAAATTATTATCTTATAAAGCCTGGATACTATTAATGCAAACTGCAAAGCAATATAAGTCGCTAACTCTTTAGCCAGTGACCCACACTGGATGATATTTGAAATTTCATGACCCACATTTTTTAAAACAAATTTTCCCCAAGCAAAACCATACCAGCCTAAAATTACCCTATTCACACTTTAGAAATATGTGATACTAAAAGGGCAAGAAGAATATAACTTATAAATATGACTAAGTAGATGGGTTTTTACCTTCATTGACAGACACTGCTACTGAAGTTAATGCTGAGACTGGTGACACTGTTGCTACAGCTGCAACTGGTAAGACTGGTGCTACCAGTGCTGCAACTGGTAAGACTGGTGCAGCTAACTATCCATGACGCTAAATCACATCTATACTATACCCATTACTGGCCACTAGAATAACCAGGCAGTAGTTTTATCAATCATTATATTTTATAAAACGGTCAATTTTTTGAATGGCCGGAAATTAACAACATGTTTTATGCATATGGGCCTAAGTCTGGTATACCAATAATTCTAATCTCTATTGCCCAAAGTGGTAAACAAATCTGTTAGATTTTATTTATATATACAAGCACGCACACACACAAGCGCACACACTGCAAACTATGTAGAAAAACTACACACACGTAACGAAAAAATAAATAAGATGTACCTCATGTAAAATGGAGACATTGGCCTTTCATCATCTTGAGAGCTGGAAAAAAAAGAAACAACTAGTTTAAAGAATATACAATTGTTATTGTACTACATAAATATCTGAAGATATCTATTTCAGATGCCCTTGACAATAAATACTGTGGCAGAAAAACAGCAACATCATCTGTTTTTTTCCTCCAGCACAGGTTAACTTCTTCACATCTCAGATGAAAAACAAACATAAAATCCATTGTAAACTACCGTAGAACACTGAATACGGAAAATCTGATTTAAAACTATGATTATGAAAATAAAAGCTTTAGTGAAGTATAGTCACTGCGCAAATGCCATGAATATGGAAGCAAGGCAAAATGTAAGGTGTGCCGAGTATGAACACAGAAGTAAGAAAGTATTTCAATAAGACAAGGACTGCATTGAGGAAATACTGATTGGTGTGTCCATGCTTTGTACAGACAAATGTGTTAGGCCTTTAGTTTGAGATTATTC